>NC_133821.1:87102995-87406098 GCF_047830755.1 Zonotrichia albicollis
CCAAATATTATTGCTCTCCATGACACTGGGTCTTCCTTAGCATTTTGCATCTGTGGGTAGCAGAATTTTGCCACATCTCCTCTTTGACTCTCTACAGAGGGAAAGATTTTTCACAGAGGTGAATAGATTTGCTCAAGGTCATAAACAGATAGAGCCTGGGGCTTGAATGCAGATTTCTTGAATGGAGGTTCAGTCTCTTGCCTACAGAGGCAACAGAAGTGAAATTCTGAAAGGATCAAATGTACATTGTGTGTACTTTGGTTCTCACGTTTATCCTAAAGCCTTGTCATCGTGCAGGAAAGTTAGGTAGGTATAAATGGGAGGCAGGAGATGTACAACTCAGTTTTAAAAAATGAGTACATGGTCCCAAATCTTGAGTTGCGTAATTAGCTCCATGATTTTTTTTTAATTCAAAAAATCTCCTAACATTTCAGATTATGAGTTTGTTTTACTGTGGTAAACAATTCTTTTCTCCAAACTATTCACTTCAGCCATTCAAGCCATTTCAAGATAATTTCAGGGACAGTGAAGTATATTACCCTTTCCTTACTCTTTCAAGACTGGAGGCTGTATTTTAAGCTCTTAATGACAGTCTCCTAGTTTAGACATCTGTCTTGGTTTGAAAGACACGTGTCTGCCAAGGAAGGCAGGAACCTCCCTTGGAGTGGAAAATATGACCCCTTCTCTCTGAATTATTATAACTTTGAAATTAAGTGCAAGGCAAAGATATGGGGAAAGCAATAACAGTTCTTTACTAGTATGTATGTGTATAACAAGGCAAGCAAACAACAACAATGGCAGCAAAAACAGAGAAAAGAAAAATCCCCGAAAACCCAACAAACAGTTCCTGCTCTCCAAGCTGTGTTCCCTTGGGTGCAGTTCTGAGCACGGCCAGCCAGGGCGCTGCTGGCTCCTGGTGGGCAGGGCGGGCGCGGTGATTCCCCCGCGGCTGCAGGGGGCGCTGTGGGGCGCGTGTGGTGATTCCCCCGCGGCTGCAGGGGCGCTGTGGGGCGGGCTTGGGAGCACACGGCAATGGCAGGAGGGTAAAAAGCGATCTGTACAAAGCCCCAGGGACAGCGATCCCACTGCTCCAGCGGCTCCTCGGGAGCGGCAAGCTGGAATGGCAGGAAGGAGCACAAGTCCTGGCGTGGTGGAGGGAGGAGTTGTATGAGAAACTCTGCAGCTGTAGCTGGAACCGCGGCGTGTCCTGAAGGTCAGGGAGTGCAGGGCTGCAGTGCAGCCGAAAGAACGGAGGGGCTGGGCAGCCACAGCCTGGCTCTGAGCAGGGCAGGGGAAAGGCAGGCTTGGCATCCTGGGGTTTGCCCTGAGGCACCCCAGCAGATGGGGAAGAGTACTTTTTTTGCTTAGGTGTGGTGTTAATAAGGTGAGGTGTTCGTAAGGTCCCAGTGCAACAGCCACTCTTTGGAGTAGAGCTCCGCTCCCAGTAGAAGAAAGGCAGCAGGAGATGGAGCCTTGCAATGGTGATGAATTCTCCCCACAGCAACGGCAGCCTCTCTCCCCTCTGAATGCCCAGAGTACAAGAGAGCTGGGGGCTGCACCCAACCCCTTTTTCCTAATCCAGTTTTCATTGTGTCTCTACTCCTCCCAGAGAAACACCCAGGTAAAAAGAGAGAGTAGCCAGCTGCTCTCCTCCCCTGAGCTGTGGCAAGTTTTGTCTCTCTTGATCATGCAGTCGTTATTGTCTCCTAGCAACACATATGGGAGAAAAATTCCTTGAGAGAAAGAAACAAAAGGAAGAATCCTAAACCCCAACATTATCCTGCTTGGTTTAGGTATTCTGATTGTAACAGAAATAAAAAATAATTGTTTGAATTTTTATCCCCTTTGACTTGGTCTGGTCTGATCAGACCTGCTGGGGCATGTAAACTGGTACTGAGTGATGTGCACATAGACTTGAGCTTCTCTAATTTAGGAAAAATAACTGTGTCACTTCAGAACACATGGTGCTAGCCTGAGAATCTCATCTGATCTGGTATTTGCAAAGCTAGTTACACTTTCCAGGTAGAAATGAACCAGCTGAGCAGTGAGCAGTGTTTGTTGGGCTGCTTCCTGTAAGGGATGCTGAGCTACATTTTCTAACTATTTTTTGCTGGAATCCTGACTTAGATTAAGTGTTTCATCATCTGCTTCCTTAATAAGGCAGAGGTGCTCTTCAGCTGCAAAGAAATGTCTACATGTAGATTTAGCACTCCAATGTGACTTGGAAAATTAAAGGATTCAAATCTTGACCCAGCTGTGTCTTTATCTGTCATTTTGAATAAGATGGAATTAATCTAGGTTAATTTCTGAATAGCTAGATTAGATGTCTTCATAGCAGTGGGAAGGAAAAAGTACTACTGGGGAAGATACATTCTGAAAAGGTTAGAAGCATTCCTTATTTCTCTATTGACCAGCTAGGGAGTCTGTACAATGGGTCAAATGAGTTCTACTCTTGCTTTCTCTGCTTCATTTCCCCTTTTGTAAATTTGGACAGAGTTTCAGCCTGTTTTTTACAGTCTCCACAAAGATGTTCATTCAGTGTGGTGTTAAAATCAACACCATGGACTTCTTAGATTAAATTTTTAACCGCAAGCTATGAAACAAATAATAAGTTGTCACTGGTTAGGTTCACAACTAAAAACTGAATACTGAAAATTACTTCCCTATATGCAAACATAAAAATAAGTCAGAGTTGAAACATCTCTTCTTAGAGCTAACAGCAATGACACAGAACTCACAAAATCTCTTTTTTTCAGCCTGTATCAGATAGTTTTGATTTTTGTAATTTTTACTTGGCTTGAAGAAGCAGTGTGCAAGTTAAAATATAGACTTGATACATAATTTACACTCTACAAGCTTTTGTTAAAGTAGATGTTTTCTCCAAAGTTAAGTTTTTAACTTTGAGATAATTTTTAATAAGGTGTAATGCTTTTATTGTGTCATGTAAAACAGCATTAACACTCAGTAAGAAAAGAAACCTGCCTGTATATGGTGAATTTTTTCCTTGTTTTCAGCTAGTGCAATTCATATATTATTGTTCAATAGTGGCATGCTTCTGTTCCCAGATGAAGGGATGCATAAAAGTTTTAAAGGAACAACCACCTGACTCTGTGGAAGGACTTCTGAATGCTCTCAGGTATGTGTGATTCAGCCGTAGAAAATTCCTCTCTGTTTTTCTCCCAATCTCTTTATATTTAAGATTCTTCACTTTAGAACATTGCTTTAATAAGATTATCCTCTCAGGTTTCCTCTTCATTACCTGGGTTTTTTAAATATTAATTTCTTCCCATTTCATTTCATTTGAATAAACAATAAATGTTAATATTTTAAACAGTATATCCTACCTAAGATTTACCATATAAAATACCCCAGAATCTATAGAGCATTTTAGAAATGAAGTGTCAGATTTCTATTTCTCAAACCCTAAGTACTTCCCTTCTCCCTCTCCCTTTCCATCTCAGTAAGACTTTTCTTTTTTTTTTTTTTTTAATCTTGCTAAATTACTCAGCTTCAAGGAAACAGCATCCTAAATCCCAATCGTGTTCATGGTGCTGTCCTGGGAAGGAAGACACAGAGGGGTCTGATGCTTCTCTGAAGCTGAGAATGTTGTCAAACCCAAGTTTTTCAGAGCTGTTTCGAGTTCTCTAGCTGTTGAATGCTTGGATAGAGGGAGAGCTGCACTTCCACACTTGCTTATCATATCTTTTGAATTAAAGTTGATGTGGAGTTAAATGTACAGGTATCAAGTGTGTTTCAAGCTTATGTTATAATCAGTCTCCCTATTAGCATAAACAGTGGAGAATGCGTGGATTTAAATGGAAAAAAACACGCTAAGGCTCTTCAGTCCTCTCAGAATATTTAAGAAAGCTGCTTAAAATCATAGATTATGCCAAAATTCAGTCTAGATTCTGAAGTGATTTTAGTATTTACCATATTTCTTATGTCTTTTCATTATTTTGCTTATTTTGAAGCTTTTAACTAGAAAAAATAAGAGATAATTTTGACCTAAGATTATGACAATGTCATAGACAGATACCAGACAGGATTTAGCCACAGTTCTCCACCTTTTAGCAGGGAATAATTTACTGCATAGGGTATTTAGAAGATAAAGAGCACCAGATTCTTGCCAGTTAAATTCCAGTGATCAGTAGAGGACCATGTAAATTCCTCCTTTGTGTAACTGAACGGTGCTGATTTCAAAAACAGGCTCAAATGTTCAGACTTTTCCTGTCTCTGTTCATTTTATAAATTATTGTTTTAACTTGTAATTTCTAGGTTCACTACAAAACACCTGAATGATGAATCTACTTCAAAACAAATTCGAGCTATGCTGCAGTAGTACCCACAGACAAGTAGATGTTTGTATTGATCACAGAAGATGTGTATGTTTACATAATTTAATACAGTTTGATGTTAATACTTGTGTGTATTTACATAACCATTTTCTTCACATTGCTAAAATATATGAATCTGTTCATAACCTGACTGACTTTATATAGTACAACCTAAGTTCTTATTCCAGCCTTTATCTTTTGACTTTTAAAATACTTTTTTACTTAGATACTTCAGTTAAGACAATTTACCTGTGCATTTTAATCCTTAAACGCCTTCTCTATCAGAGAAGTTGTAGTGAAGACAAAATGGAAATCAAACTGAAATGTCAAAGGTACCACAGAAAAGGAACTTTAAAGATGAAAAAAGTTAATATAAGAGAAAGCAAAATTCATTTGGTATGTTTTGAAGAACATGTGCACAGTTTTTTGGTCAGTTTTAGGATCTTGTCAAACTAGTATGAATAGGAGAATACCTGAATGTTCATTACTCACAAAATGCATTGTCTTTCCTGTAATAAGTGGAGATCCACCTGATTTTATGGATTATGTGATGTCTGGCATCCAAAAAATGTATTTCAAACAGGTAATTTTACCTTTTTAATTAAGTATAACCTGTACCTTTCAACAGCCTAGGAAATTAATATCCTTTTTCAGATGCAGTATAAATGAAGAGAAAATATGCTTAAAGATCATTGATAGATTTTGAAAATTCTGTATAATTTTATTAGATTTAGAAAGGAAAGGGAAAATACTAATGCCTTGACTTAACTGGAAAAGGTTTGTCAGTGTAAATATATCACAGTGAACATTAACTACCAGACAGCTTTAGCCAGTAATTTTTTGGCTGATCTAAACTAGTACACTCTTCTGTAGCAAACTTCCTGATGTCATATCAGCTGCATCAGACTAGGGATGGTTTAAAATCAAGAGCTGATCTTTTCTTAGGAACTCCATTAAGTTCCTGGTAGTGTTATTCATTAGATGACTCAGAATCAACACAGAAATATTTATCAGCTGACTGCTCTTCACTGGCTTTTGACATGTGATTGATACTTCAAAAAGTTAAGTTCCTTGCTGAGTTGTTTGTTCTTACTTTCTGGTAAATGTTCCAGTTAATGGAATAGAAATACTTTGCCAAAAGCAGCAAAGTGCTCATGCTCTGTTATGTGTGTCTACTGGGTGGTCTGCAGTTGCTGTACATATTCTTGCAGAGGTCACGTTCAGAAAATGTTTGATTTTGTGTACTTTGCTTGCATGTATGTGTGGAAACTCCAGTGCTTGTGCACAGATTCAGATTTGCATTTGCTTATCCCCATATAGATAAATCAGGGTTTGTGTGCTTTCACTGGAATTTTCATGCACATCTCTTCTAAAAACATTACCTTAAGACTTTGAAGATGCATTTGGTCTGCTGGAACTCGGCTGCACTGTGACAAACTGTGTCTTTGAACTCAGTCCTTAAACAGTATTAATGTCACAAGTTCTCTGGAGTAGGGATTAACTTGAGAGTTTATTTCTGGGCAGAGCAACCCCTGTGAGGTTTCTCAGACCCAATCAGAACCCACAGGTGCCAATGTCATGCCTGTGCTGATGCTGGACAGCACCACAACTCCAGCATTCACGTCACACCCCTGCAGGTGCAGCAGCCAGTTGCTATGATGTTGCTGGGGAGAGAGGTAGAACTCACTCACATTAGATCTTTTTCTTTTTCTGAAAGCAATGACCACACTTTTTTTCACAGTAGCAAATCCACTGTTTACAGGCTCCATTTTTAATGGGGGGACATTTAAAAATGTATGTTAGGGAAAATCCTGCTTTGTTCATAGTCACTTCCAGTTAGGTAAATTAGGTGGATGACAGGCCATTCTGTTGAGCTTTGGTAACTGAAGTTAATATATGCTTACCTGCAATTTTTTGTCAAACAATGAAGTCTTATCTTTAAGTAGCCCAGAGAAAAACTATTTGTCACTTGTATAATAAAAATGTAAACCTTAAAGCATTCTGTGAGTTGTCATGTGCTGTTTGTGAAGTCACGGGATTTCTTGGCCTGCTTTGATGTTTTTGTACAGAAGTTTGTTTGAAATAATAAAAAATTTGGTACAGTAAGTTTTGGGACTCCCTATATTTAGTGACAACATAAACAGGTTGAGAAATGCCTCATTTAAAGTTTTAGATCATATAGTAGGTTCACCTTTATGTGTCCTAAAAGCACTTGTTTCACTTGTGTGCTACAGAAGTATAACCTCACATCACATAAAAAATCCTGTGTTTTTCTGACATATATTAGCACTTGTTTGTCATCATGGCCAAGGGGGATTGTTGATACTGCTGGGGGCATGAATCCCTTTTCTGACTTTTATATCTTCATATTAGTCATCCTGACCTGTGGAGGCCAGCTCAGGTTGTGTTTATAATCAATAAGGTTACCAGAGGATTACTCATTTAAATGTAAGATAAATTCAAATGAATAGCTTTTGGAAGAAGATCTGTATAGACTAATGGAGATCAAAGTTATTGATCTCCGTTTTGTCAATGCTTGTTATTTTGTCTCATTGTTATGTAAATGTTTGTGGTATGATAAATATTTAAGCTTCATAATATTCAAACTTCAGAATGCTCATAAATAGGTGTGAATAGTGTGATTCAGAAGAGCCCTAAAACTTTTACTAGTCTTGTGGTGGAAGAAAATACTATTTTAAGGTTGTATGAATTTGAAAGGCTATGATTTGTCACTTTGAACAATAGAATGTGTTTGAGACATGATTTATGACTTCTAAGCTTTCTGCTGCTACTGAGTGGCTGTCATGAAAGATAGCTTCTGAAATTGCGTTTACAGGTCTCTGGTAGACCACGTCGCTCAGATAAATTGTCGTACATTTTCCATGTGTACTAAAATTTACGAACCAACAAGAAGTCCTCTCTATGTTGCTTTCTCTGTTGTATTTCAGCTAAATCTGAACTGGAAGTAGGACATAAATGTATGCAATTGCTTGCATTCTTACATTGGTACTGAATTAAACAATGTCAGACATAAATTCTTTGTATTAAATGATCTGTCCTCCCCCTCCCCCATTTATTTCTTGATCAGTTAGGTGCAATCAATATATTCCTATGACAATACAGTGTCATTTCAGTAGATTCCCATTTGGGAAATGGCGCATCACATTTTCATGTCACATCTGAACCAAAGCAGTACAGATGTCCATTTCTCAGTCTGTCAAGGTCCCTCTGAATGGCAGCACAGCCATCTGGTGTCTCAACAGCTCCTCCCAGTCTTGCTTCAGCTGCAAAATTCCTGAGGGTCATTCTGCCCCATCCTCTGGTTCATTTATGAAGGTGTTAAATAGCATTGATCCCAGTACCCGCTACAGGGGAGCACCACTAGTGACTGTCAAGATGCATTTTGTGCTGCTGATGACATCTCCTTTGAGCTTAGGGTGCAGCCAGTTCTCAATACACCCCACTGCCAGTTTATCTCATCCAGAGTTCACTGGTTTTCCTATGAGGAAGTTAAAGTGCCAGAAGCCTTGAAGTCAAGATAAACAAGACATCAGCCAGCTCACTCCACTTTTATGGTGCATCCCATCATGTCTCACTGATTGTGTAGGTCTGGCTTGTTTAGGTGTTCCCACCCTGATCTGTGATCTGCCCAGAGTTAATTCTCTCTTGCTTCAGACTTCTGGTTTCAGAGGCCTGGGATTCCTGAAGGCAAATCCTACCATTAAAAGACTGAGGCAGGGTGGACACTGAATTCCTTGATCTTTTCTGTATTCTTTGTCACTGGTCCCAATAGCCCATTTGGCAGCAGGCAGACATTTTCTGTAGCTTTCCTGTTCATGCCAATATACCTATAGAATCCCTTTTTTATTGACCCTCATGTCCTTCACCAAATTTCACTTCAGAAGGGCCTTAGTTTTCCTAAGTCCAACCATGCCATCTTTGCTTGGTTTCATGCTTGTCAGGAAATACCTTTCTTGAAGTTGGAGGTTGTGGTCCTTGAAAGTAAGCCAGTTCTCCTGGACAAATCTCTCTGGGGTTGTATTCCATGCAGTGCTTCCAGCCAGCTCCCTGAACAAGCTAAATTGAAATTCCCAAGCCTTTTGTGTAAATCATCTTGTGGCTGTGTAGTCAGAAATATGCTTTTAATGTTTTTGGACTGTTAGAAGTGGTCTTTGAACATCAAAGGTCAAGAAATAAAAAGTCTTGCATATCCAGAAGTTTGCTTGTAGTTGCAAATAGTTGGAAGAGATAGAAATTCGGTTCTTTTTCTTTAAAATGTAGGACACTAATTACTGTTTCCTTGCCTCAGATGAATTCCATTATCCAAAATTACAGAATCTATTACTTCGTACTGTGCAGCACACTAGGTAACACAGTGCAGGTGAGCAGGCTGAAGCAGTGACATGAATTTGAATTGCCAGTAAGAGAATAAACCCCAGTTTTGATTAAAAAGCCAGTGTAGCAAACTAGTATTTTAATGTAGCAGTCTGTAATGCTTCCTGGTACAGACTAATAAATGTGAATTCCTGGCTGCCACGTATCCAGATTCAGCAAACACAGAAGTTTTTCATATGGATTTGAGTCAAATATAACTCAATGGACTTCAATAGAGGTTTTTCTGATTGACACAGGTGTAAACAATGCCCTTTGTCTTTTCTCAGTAGTGGCCTTTGACCCAGGTTGCTTATTACTGAGCAGATTGAGTCTTCTCCTTGTGAGGATCAATGGCGTAACATGATAGTCTTGCAGAGATCTCCTGTGCTGAACTGCTTTGAAAATAAAGCTAAAATGAACAATGCAGTAGGTGTTTCTAGAAAATAAGGATATAGTTAAAATACAGGCCAGCCAAGCACTGTTCCCTAGTTTAAGAGGAAGAAACATTATTTTCCAGCACATATTAATTTGGGTTTGAGCTGGAATTAATATAACTCTCTTGTCTTGCATATTTTGGCTGTTGACAATTAAATATGTAGACTTGGTTATTAAGAACTTGACATACCTTTTGACATTTTAAAATTGCTCCCAGAACTTTAAGGTTAGACTATTTGTATGTGGCTTGAATCAAAAGTGCTATTACAGCTTGTGATAATTCTCATCCTGTGAGGATCCATTTCATGTAAGTTGGAGATTGTTTTGGTTTAGTTTTCTTTTTGTTTGGTTTTGGTTTTGTTTAGGCAATTTTTTTGTATTGCATATGAAGCTGTGTTTAACTACAGGCACTTTGAGTATTAAACTCAGGCTTAAATAATGTGCAGCAGCAGAGCTCAAAGGCTCTTTAACAGAAACCTTCCCAAACAAGATGCCTTCCAGGAGACTTGAATTAGGTGTCTAAGATTAATTTACTGAACAGGTAAGTGTGGTTCTAGTTGCTGAGATACTGAATTATATCAATACAAGACTAAAGCAGGTATTACATCTCTGGGGAAATTTTTAGTTAGGGGAAAGAAAAGTTCTGGTATATAACCAACCTAATTAAAGCATTTTGTGGAGATTTTTTTGTGTATCAAATTAACATATTCTGATTAATTTTGAATTCCCCATATTCAGGTATACATTCATAGTAATATTTATGATACTTATACAATGAAAGTTTTTTTGTAAACACTGACTTAGCCTGTTTGCAGCTGTGATTTTGAAACTACGGAGTGAAGGCCACATTTGTTTTACACAGCCTGTCAGATTGGCATTAGCTTTATTAAATTTGAAGCTTAAGATTCCTTTTGTTCAGTGGTTTCAGATTCACATTGAGACCCACTGTTCTGATTATATGTTGTACAATTGTAATTAATTTAGATACACAGATAAGACCAAATTTTTTTCTTTATTCTTGTCATTTACTATATAATTGACCAGAGTTTAAAATGATGCATGTTTAGGTTAAATAGAATCAGCAAAAGTAAATGCATGCTACATGAAAATTACTTTAAATTATTTTGTTGAAAAATATTACTTCTGAGACAAGATTATTTTATAAACAAGTAAAAGTATTTTTGTATTTTGTTTTTTTCAAATAGAAACTGAGGGTTTACTATTACAGATATTGCCTGAGTATGTGATTAGTTTAAATCAAGAGGTACAGTGTAACTGAGCTGAGAAAAGACAACAATTTTGTTAGAGTTTGATATAGGTGCCCAAGAAACTGATCTCTGTTCATGTTGGAAAACTAGAGATTTCTCAGTTCTTTCATACTGATTAAATTAGAAGAAAAAAAAATTCATTTGTCTTTGACCCCAAGTACAGTTTGAAATGCCATACTTAATAAAATTTAGCCAGTCTAACAAGCAAACATTGTGGGGTTTAGCTTTGAAAGACAACTGGCTTCCAGTTTAGCTTCTCAGATTATTTTCATGCCCAGTACTAGTGAGAACATTACCACGTGAAACAAAAGGCCCAGGGAACAGCAGAGATTTGGCCTTGCCAAAGTCAGCGTGGGGGTTTGCATGTATGTGAAAAGTTCAATTATCCTGGGGCTTTTATTCAGTTGTATCCAACTGTATTGGAAACTAATGCTGGAATAATTCTGGGACATCTTCTATTGGCTTTATGGGTCAAAAAGCATAAAAATGAAAGATAGTGTTCTAGACATGGCAGTCTCAGGTCATTTACCTCCCTATCTTAAGAGCAAAGTGAAACTAAACTAATTCATGGTCATAATACTGGTAGCAGAGTTCCTAAAATGTCATCCTCTCGCCTTCTTTTTAATGGCAGTAATTTTTATTTTTCTAATTTTATTTTTTTTTAATTCTCTTTTCAAAATTAGAAATGTATTTTTGCTTCCATTTGAAATAGATCAGTTCTTCCACAGCTTTGCTTATATAGATATTAACCTGATATGCTGTTTGAAGCACGGATTTTTTTATCCTGCCTGACACAAATATCTTGAAAATACAGGTGACAGGTGTTACAAACTTAGTCATGTGATATTTCAAGGCAGAGCATTTGGAACACCCATAGGTTTTAAATACTTGAGGTAGCAAATTATACCACACTTGCAGTCCTCCAAAGGGTATGGAGAGAAAGACCTCTAAAGACCCTTGTTCTTTGTGTTAGGGAAGACTAATTTGTCCCCAGAAATCATAGAATGGTTTGAGTTGGAAGGGACATTAAGGTTCATGCAATTCTGACCACCTTGCAGTGCTCAGGGACACCTCCTGCTAGACCAGATTGCTCAAGAGCCTCATCCAATCTGGCCCTGAACACTTCCAGGGATGGGGCATCCACAGCTCTTTGGACAGCCTGTTCCAGTGTGTCACCACCTTCACGTTAAAGAATTTCTTCCTAATAGCTAAACTGAACCTATTCTGAAGCCACTCCTGCTTGTCCTGGCACTTCAGGCGCTTGTAAAAACTCCATCTTTTTTGGTGGCTCCCTTCAGGTGCTGGAAGGTCACATTTAGATCATCCCAGAGCCTTCTCCAGGCTGAGCAATCCCAACTCTCTCAGTTTTTCCTCACAAAAGAGATACTCCATCCCTCAGATAATCTCAGTGGCCTCCTCTGGACTCACTCCAATGGGTCCATGTCCTTCCTGTGCTGGGACCCCAGGGCTGGGTGCAGCACTGCAGGTGGGTCTCACCAGGGCAGGGCAGAAGGGCAGAATCCCTTCCCTCCCTCCCTCCCCTGCTGCCCACGCTGCTTTGGATGCAGCCCAGGGCACATTTGTCTTTCTGGGCTGCAGGGGCACATGGCTGGGTCATGTCCAGCCTCTCACCCACAGCACCCCCAAGTCCTTCTCAGCCAGGCTGCTCTGCATCTCTTTGTTCATCCCCCAGCCTGGAGTGACACCAGGGGTTGCCCCAACCCTGGTGCAGCACCAGCACTTGCTCTTGTTGCAGCTCATGAGATTCCCATGGGCCCCATTCTCTGTCTGCCCGCTGTTGCCTGTGGAGAACCTCGGTTATTGCCTTAAATGAAACGCCAGCTCTTATCTTCAAGAGGGGCATCAAAGTATCTCAGTGTTCTCAGTATCTGAAAGTTTTTTTGCTTTGACCAGTATTTGTTGCTATCCTGTTCTGGGATTTCTGCAACAGCAAGAGGGAGACAACACAAGCAGCATTATAAAATAAATGACATGGTTTTCATTCTAATTTAGTTTATCTTTGAGGATCTGATTCAAAGTCTGTTTGAGTCATTAGCTTTCAAATTGCCAAGCTGAAAATAAACCTTAAAAAGGTCAAGCAAAACTTCTTCACTCTTACAAGTTGTACCTTTTTCTTCATGTGTGCTTATAAATCATCTTCTCTGTCTAGTAGCACTCAGCTACCTGACAGCATCACCAGCAATGCTAATTTCCTCAACAGGGGTCAGCAGTTCAACCTTACTGGGTTACTAGGAACTCCTTTGACTTACCCTCTCTGGTCTCTTCCATCTGTATCCACTTAGAATAAATGTCCTCTAAATACCACGTTTTAAGACATGTTACCTTACATTTGCCAAAACACCAGTTTTTTGCTCTGCTGCAGTAGTGGAGAGTTACCCAGCATTTCTTTAGTAAGGTCTGGGTGCAATTCTGCACTCATTGTATGTCTTAATAACAAGAATCTTAATTGTAATCACAAGTAATTTTTAATTCTAATTACAAATAATTGTTCAAATGGAACTATTCAATAGATAATCAAAGCATTTACATTAGCCACAGTGTGCAGCGACTCATAAAATCGTAGAGCTTTTTTATCACATAGATTCTAGAAACAACAGCACTTACTAAAATAAAATGAAACAATAAATATAAATAACATCTATTTCTATTATTATATTCTGGGGATTGCTTGCATTTTAAAACAAATATATTCCCCAATTTATGCCCATTACTGTGTTTGTTTTCTTTGAGATATAAGGAGTGTTTACTGATAGAGCAAAGTCTAAGTGTGAATTCTAGAGCACACAGAGAAAAGATTTGCTCCTGAAACCACTCCAAAACTTTTCCTCATCCCAACAAAGAATAGTAAACATTCAGCTCAGCTGGAGATTTCAGCATTGAAACAAACCACTGTTCAATAACAGCTTTCAAAAAATATTGATATTTTGCATTGGAAACCAAGAAATTTACACACTACTGACTGATGGAAAACAAATTACTAAAGAATTCAAAATTGAGCTTCAACTTGCATTCAGTAGAAAGACTGCATGAATCTTGTCTGACTTTGGACCAGCTTTAATCTGACTTTTAATGATTACCTTTGTTTTGATCAGATCAGGTGCAGCTAAACATACAGATCATTCTCAAAATTTATTGTGATGGTGTAAGTGAGAAATTTTTTTAACTAAAGTTGGGGGACTGGATTGTTTAATAAGAGTGAAATTGCTTTTATTGTTCCCTGAGTTGGACTTGATTACTATAAACTGCAAACATTCTGCCAACCCTGGGCAAAGAACTCTCTGCTGGCATAATCCCATTAATATAAGTGTTCTAGACATAAAAAACAGCCTTTATCATACATGTGGTGTGTTACATGAAGCAAAGGCTTTCATGTGCTATTTATATATCATGAAATGCAAGACAGCATAGGGAAGGACAGTTTGGCCCTGAATTTAATCTTATTAGGCAATTATCTTTTCTGAGGTTTCATTGTGAGACAGATTTCTCCCTTATTACCAGTCTTACTCTGGCAACTTTTTTTCCCCTGTACTTAGATTTCATAGAACTTTTTTATTTTACTTCTACTCAGATCTGCTTTTGTCTTTTAGAGAAAGAAAACTAAGAGACTGGTCCGTTATCTCACATTTCAGTTAAGTCTAACATATATTTGCTTAGGGGTAAAAAAGGTTGAGGAAAAAAGGGAAATTTCAGAAATGAATAATAAATGGCATATAAACAGAAGCAGATTTTCTGTGATATGTTACCCCTGATAAACACGATAATGTTTCCCAAATGTGTTGCCTTGGTTCAAATCCAAATCTACTGGTCAGGTTTTACGTGCTATTTTTAATTTTACTGCTTAAAAAACCTTACATCATCTTGTAGGAATTCCCTCCTACTGCATAGCTGTATCTAGTTATTTGTAGGTTAAAATTCATCTTAATATAGATTCATATAAAACATGTGTCACCACAGAGGCAGCAAAAAGGCAGATCTGGGTGGGTAAAACAAGCTGGATTTGCAAGGAAACTCTTTTTTCTTTTTAATGAAATATGTTTTCCTTTGAGGTCACTCTGCTGTTTGATATTGTAGACTCCAAGGTCTTTCCATTCAGTAAATTTTCCTTGCCCTTTAAACAGTGAAATCAGAATGTGAGAGGTGAATGCAAACAACCAGAGACAGGGAGACCTGGAAATATTTAAGATCCACAAAAAGCCTCTAGAACTAGGCAGTGAACTTGAGACATTGCAGAGCAGTTCAGCTCTTTGGAATGCTTAGAAACAGAGACTGTTTCCTATAAGTATTGACTTGCTAGAGGTACTCTACTTCTACATTGATAGTAGTGGAGATATTTATAGAGAAATAAACTTTCTCAACATAAAATATTAAAAATGTGGAAGCATTAAAGTGGATGGAGAAAGGAAAGGAATTATGCTTCCAGTGGCATGATACTGAGAAAACAGAACCCTGGTAACAGAAGAGCTTTGTAGTGCTGCTTGCTTCTCAGTCCATTAGCTAGGGTTTATTCGCTGTTATCCCACACCAAGTAGGAGGTATCACAGAATCACAGAATATTTGGAGTTGGAAGGGCCCCACAAGGATCATCAAATCCAGCTCTTAAGTGGAAGGCCCATATGGGGATCAAACCCACAATTGTGGTATTATTAACACCCTGCACTGACCAGCTGAGCTGATCTCATACACTGCAAGTAATATCCTTAAATACTGATTCCATGCTTCCCAGCTTTAGCTAATTGCAATATCTTCAGGTAGATTGGGCCTGATGAACTTCATTGTAAGGAATTTGATGAACTGGGTTAGCACAGTGTGTAGTTAGTTCCAAATGAGCGGTGTCATGTGCCTGCCCTTAGAAGTCAGGTGGGGTTGTGAGAGCAAGCCTGCATCGATAACAGACTGTGCCAGACCATGTCCAAGCAGTAGTTGCCTTAACAGAAGGAAGAAGCACAGAAGAAGCAGCAATATCAAGTTCATTTGCCTCCATGAGGCTTCGGATACTACCCCACACTGGTGGCCTGTAAGCAGCTGAAGCAATGTGGTCTAGATAAATCTAGACAGGATAAACAAACCGGCTTTCTGGAATGCAGACATTCCAGCTCTACAGGACACAGGGTGAGGACTGAGAGCCTCTTCAGCCATGCTCCCAACCTGTGGCCTGAGAACCCACCAAGGTCTATGTACAGCTTGAGCCTTTGCTCTGTCTGTTGGGACTGGGTTGTTTTGGAGGCAGAGGTGGAGCAAGGACATGGCTGTAGCCACATCCTGCAAGCCACCCCACTGGCCAGAGACTGCACATGTTCAATTTATTAGTAGTGATGGAGCCTTTTTGTGTAGACAGTTTGCATCTTACTCCAGGTAGCTGTGGTTCAAGGAGACAGAGCTGTTGGGTGGGGGAAAAAATGGTTCATCCAACAGGTTTTGTATTTCATTATACTTTTTATGTAGTTATTCCTTTAAACAAACACCATAAGCTGTTCATTTGTATAAAGAAAAATGTCCAATTAAGTGGTTAATTATTAGGTGATATTTAATAAAAATGTAGCTAGCTGATGAAATACAGCCACTCCCATGGAGTCTAAAATGTGAAGCACTTAGATGTCATCTCTTGTACCTTGTACCCGGCCAGAACACCATAATTGATTTAAAATGTAATAGTCCTGACTGACCTTTATGAATGTTAAGGCAAAATACTAACATTCTAACAATAATATTTTTAGAGCTTCAGTAGAAATTAATGGATAAGATCTCCTTGTGCTGGGACTCATGAGGAAAGCCACCATTTTGCCTTTACTTACCAGTTCATAGAACAGGAATAATTATGCAAGGCTGGATAATTTAATCAGTGGGTTTAACAGGGCTTGCATGAGTACCCTGAAGTCAGAGATTACATTTGTTTTTCTTCCCTATTTGACTGCCCTTTAACTATGAGTGGTTTGTGAAAGCCATGAATTTTAATTAAATATAATCTGAGAAAGGTGAAGTGTAGCATAATTGAATATGGGTAAAATGTTACTCTCATTCCTTTATTCCTGCTGTATAATATTTATTAGCAGATAGTCAAAATAGGTAAGACAAGAACAAATTAAAATGTAATTGTTATAATGACAGATTTAATAAACATAGATGCCAAACAACAGCAAAATTTTGTGACCCATTCTTTATCTTACTTCCATCAGGGCTTGATCTTACCTGGGGATGAAAAGTCTCCTCTCTTTTCAGCATAAACTGTTGAGAACAATGTTTTGGCAGCAAACTTAAGTATTAACACATTTTATGATCTCTTCCTTTTTTTTTTTTTTTTTTTCCTTTGGTTAGGTTTGGTTTGTTGGGTTTCTTGGGGTTTTTTTTCTCAGTATGGATGTGAGTGAAACCAGGGGCATGTGAGTTACGGCTGACCCTGGCTAAATGCTGAGCCGTGGAGTTCCCCACCCTGTGGCTCCCTTTGCTGCCAGCAGCCAAAGGTCTCAGGATCTGCTTGGAGGAGGTCTCTGTCCCCGGCAGGGCTGACCCTGCAGTGTGTTCCTGTGCTCTGCAGGCTGCTCTTCCTGCTGAAAGGCGGGAATCCGAGCTCTGATACATCCTGCAAAGAGGCCAAAGAAAGAAGCAGTAAGAATAAAAAATGGGCTGTGTACAGAACTGGAGGAGAGGAAAGCAGAAAAAAACACAGAAAGGCCTCAGAGTGAGTTGGAAGAGGGGAAAAACACAGCTTTTTACAAACCATATTCCATGGAGAATGATGTGTGTGTGGCTCAGAACAAGGGTTTCCTCACTCAGATGCCTGTGTAAACATGGCTGAGGAGCCCAAGTCTCTTCTTTTGCATATTGTTTATGTTTTTATGTAATTCTATTAGTTTAAATCCCATCAGAAGGCAATTCTCAAAATAAAAAGACACCAAGCATTTTCTTTCATCTAAAAGTTAGGAAAATAAATTGTTATCCCTCTGGTAAAAGCCGAAGAAGATAAATCTCATCTCTTAGATACACATAGTATTGCTCCATTCATAGTGGGAAGATAACAAGGGTAGTGCAGTATGGAAATTATATATTCCTTGTATCCTGTTGAAGCATAGAAGGGTGCAGGTAAAGTTTTTGAGTGTCTGTCTATGAAAGCAAATTCATATAAAGATAGAATGGTATCTAGACAAGGCAGCTGAGATGTCTGCTGAATTGAACCCTTCCACAAGGTTTACACCTGAGTAAGGTCTCCTTGAAAACAGGAGAGATCGGGGTCAGCTTTAATTCTGGATAAACAGCAGGAAAGATGTGAAGCCACCTAACCATGTCATTTAGGTTGTGATTTTTGCTTGGGAGAGCAGATTTTTTGCATGTTTTGTCTCCTGCCTTGTTTGAAAAGGCAGAAGCTGGAGGCTGTAGGTGAAACAATTATATAGAACACAGGGATTGCTACAGGTGTTATGTGCAGTAAGCATCGGCAGCAGGTTTAGTATCGGCTCACTGACTTGTGGGACAGCCTTCTCTCTGTTTTGCCCTACTACTTAATCATAACCAAACTGGAAAGACAACCCAAAACCACACAGGTAGCTCTGAAGTACAGGATCAAGATGGTGCAATCAGAAGTCACCATGGACATAAAAAAACCTCAAAAAACCAAACACCCCCCCCCCCAACAAAAAACCCCAAAAAACAGCAACAACAAAACAGAGGGAAAAAAAAAACACAGGGAAAAAAAAAAAACCAAACAAACCAAAACAACAAAATCCCAAAACAAAAACCCAACTCCAAAGGGTGAATGGCAATCCTGTAAGTTGCCTACAATGGACATCTGTATTTTTTAAGTACAGTACTTTACTCCTATCCTATTTAATCCTGTTTCCAGTGAATATCCCATTTGTCAAGATTTTTAACTCTGTTTCTGTTTTTCAGTGTTTATTGGGCTGCAGTTGCAAGGTGCCTTTACAAAGTCTGTGGCTCACTGTTCTGAGCCAGGTGTCATGTCACTTCCCCATATACCATGTGCAATGTCAACTCCAGCATGAATGTGTCTGAGAGAAAACAGGGGAAAACAGCACCATTTTTAGTAGCAAGATGTACCTGAGCCTTTTTGTTGCATTCTCAGTCATTCTTACATTGCTATTACTTACAAATGTATTGGAGATATTCTCTAGTCCACTTGCCATGACTTTTTTTCCTTGGGAGAAGAAATTGACACCTACAAATCTTTTGTTACACACCTTCCTTCTGGCAGTGAACTACTGATTACTGATTTTTCCATTAAGAGATTCATTTAAGCTAATTATTTTGGATTAATGTGGATTTTTTTGTTTATTTTGTTGAGGGTTTTTTTTTTATTTTTATAGGCAGATATGCCTGCAACAATGTTCATGCTAAGTTGGTAATTTCCTAGGACAAGTATTGTTTTGCACTTTTAGGGTATCCATGGACAGGAGCTTTATATGTGCAGAGATGTTAAATCAAAAAACTGTCCCTGCCAACTGTGAGGAATATATTCCTTCATCAGTTTTCAAGGATGATGTGTCTAATTTTTAGGAAGTTTTTCTCCATATCAAAACATCTCCTAATTTGGAAAAAGTCAGAATAGCTCTATTTAATGAGTATCTCTAATTAATCAAAGCACAGGATGTGAACTTACCTAGCACTGCATTCTGAAGCAAAATATGAACAGTTTATGCTTGAACCCTGTGGAACTATGTGGTCTGTAGAAATACAGGCTCCTATTTTTGGTCTTCAGTTATATAACTGTATAAAAAAGGCAAAATTGGAAGACAGGGAAGATTTCAGTGTGAGCTGAGGATAAAATGTAATTTTTACCCAATACTCCACAGCACCTACAGAACTACCAACTCTAGAAATTATTTTGATTGGGACCCCTGGATATCAGCAGCACCTTCATCTGTGCCAGGAAAGCTACACAGACAGAACCTGCAGAATGGGTTTTAGCTGTACTAGTTTTGTGCAAAGCATGGAGGATTTTGGATGCATTGGTGTCTGAGGTCAGGTGGGAGGTGCTTCAGACCTTAAGTGTGCTCATGCACTCTGTTTTCTGCTTCTTGGAGATGGTAAAATAAGGGATGGGTACACCATGCTGACTTCCCAAACAGAAATACAATTTCATCATCACATCATCTTTCACCAGTCTCTGCTGGAGTAGACAACAAATTTAGAAGGCTTTGTCATTCCCAGGAAAAAAAGCTGCAGTGCCACTCTTTTGAAGAGAGAGATTTATCTGACTGTGAGGAAACTTTTTATTCAACTCTCAAAAAAATTAAACAAATCAGGAGATAGATGCAATTTCACTACAAGAAAACAAGGCTTTTACCCGAGAAGACCCTGGTTTTGGTGGAAAGAGATCTTACATGTGTGGGTGTGAGCCAAGCTGTGATCTTTGGCATGGTTTATTTACAAGTACAGACATAGCCTGATGACACATATTTCCCACTTCTTTAATGTCCAATCTGCAGTCCACGTTGAAGAAACATGAGTTGCATTTACCCCCTCTTCTCCATCAAATGAAATGTGTATGGTGGGGATAGGACTGCTGTGGCTTATTTTGCATCAGCAAAATAATGGAGCATTTTGCATGGCTGCCTCTGAGATGAGGGAGAATGACATGGCAGAGTTTGCATCCATATACAGCAGGCCCATGGTAATAGTTAAGCAACATATTTGGGTGTATCTGCCTTTATTTTTTTTTTAATTTATATCAGGGGATTGGAGTCTTTGAAGCAGGTCTCTGACCCATATGGTGAAAATGTCTTGGAGCATGCAAAAAACTACTTTGCCCTGATAAACCAGGTGATGTACCCCAAAAGTTTCTTTCACAGCTCTGGCTTTTCATGGGCATTCAATTCATGTCACCAGAATAGATCTGGTCTTATGTAAAACCTCCAAAATGTGCATACAGGGGACCATGTCAGCACCATGAAATCTGCTCTACAGCTTCACTGTTTTTCAGCCACAAAAGAAAATTGGGCCAAATCCATTATTATTTAACATTGGTCAGAACTTTAGTGTACACTTGTTACAATGCTTTTTACCACAATCAACTGGACATGGTGGTAAACTGCTCAGCCACTTGTCTGATCTCTCAGCAATCACAGGAAGATGTAACAGAGAATTATACCAAAAACTAGCAAAGTCCAGTTCCCTACAACCAGGTGAACTCCTGCCTGTGAGTATCAGTGAGCAAAGCACACTACTATGCAGCAGCTTACTTCCAAATTATTTTCATAAAAATGAACTTCCCTTTAAAATTCTGCTGTTGCAGTGTTGAGTAATAAAACAAAGACTCACCATTCTGTAAAACTTAGAATTCCTAGGAAACCAGTCTGAATTTTTGTCCATGTCTGGAATTGTGCTTCACTGGAGGCAATTTCACCCAGCTGACTGAGCTGGATCCTCTTTAGGATGATCTTCCCAAGGGGCCAAAACCCAGATTCTCTCTCCACTTTTTCTCATGTTCATCTTCTTGTTTCTAGCAGTTACTTGTAATAATTTTCAAATGTGCCTGATGGAGTGAAATAATGGAGAATCTTTTGCTGCCAGCAGCAACCTGAACTAATTCTGCTTTACCAGCATTGTGCAAGATAATTTCTTGCCAAAGTATAAAGAATTATATTTCTAACAAAATCTTCTAGAAGTTGATTTCATCATGAAGTACAGATGTTTTCCAAATTCTGTACCGCATACTTTGTCAGAAATATTTAACAGCTGATTGTAATCTCATTAGGCAATCTCAGTAATCCAAAACTAATCTATACGTATAGAAAATTACTCATAGCAAAATTTTTCATCAGTAAGAACAGTAAGGAACAAGTTGGAGTTTTAACAAATGGACAGGGACTGTGCACAGAAGGATCAGGTACTATAATTTATGGGAGCATATTATAAGGGCAATCAAAAATAAATAACTTTATTATGCAGATAGCCAAACATGATGTTATACCATATGGTGGTGTTCCCCAGAAAATGGGATAAATGTTTCACAATTCCACCATGTGAATAGTTTCATTAAAGCCATGAGGAACACATGAATGCAATTAAAACCCCACTTTCTTTGTCAATTTAACATTCTGCCTATGCTCTGCTTCTCTGAGTCATAGTGAGGAGAGGTATTCCCAGGGTTTCTGTCCAGCTCTATTCACTCGTCCAAGTAAAATCCTCTGGACTGGATCCAGCAACTTTAACCAGTGCAAGTTCCGCCTGCTGGAAATGTCAACATCATCTGCGATTTCAAAGAAAATATTGTGTGCTTGCAAACAGTTGTGCTCCAGCACCCCAACAGCCTCATTAAAGCTGATCTCAGGAACGCAGAAATCCAGCACCAGAAAGTGAGCAAGTTTAAAGGCAGGTGCAGGAGGAATCTGTAAGGCAGCAGCTAAGGAATTTTACCAGTGTCCCAAACCCACCTCTATTAGCTAATCAGTAAAATGCAAATTGTTTAAACCATTTATAAATTAATTAGAACCACTCTCACTTTCTGCAAAGTATCACAGAAAATTATTCATAGATATCACCAGTTCATGCCTTAAACTGAGCACAGAAGAGTGCTTGCATCAAATTCATTGAACAGCATGGAAATGCCAGCAATGGTTTGAGAACAAGCAGCCCAAAATAATCCTTTGCAAGTTATAGAAATAAAGGAATTAGGGTTTTTTTTTTTTTTTAATGTAAATCCATACAGCTTGCAGCTGATTTATTCAACAAGAAGGGTAGCATTTGGTATACAATGCCAATCATAACTTGAATTTTTTGGAAGTTTCTCAAATACTGTATTGAATTCAATTTTTTTAAAATTTAAATTAAAGTATTACTGCCTAAAATGACTTTACTGAAGTGCTTTTAAATGGCCTGTTTATATGCTGACAAAATTTAAATAAAACCTGTCCATCGGCAGTATCAAATGCTTAATGAAATTAGCAAGAGCAGGTCTGTATGTTTTGTGAGGTGAGGAAATTGCCAAACCTAGGAGCTAAAAGTTGACACCAGGTTTCCCTTTCACCTTTGGAAGTCAAGCAGTTCTACCTCAGCTTTCAATCCTGTTGTTTTTTTCAGCTCACCTGGAGTTTGGGTGTGTGAGCTGTGAGCTGGATAACACTGCAGACTCAGAGGCCTCTATCAGTCAGTTTTCCTGTTTCACTGAAGTATTTTTGGGTACTGACTGCTACTTGGGCAATACTAGGTACATTGGGCAAGGTCTATCAGGAGCAAGCTCAGACCATTTCTGGTTGCTTCCTCAAGCTTCTTTTTATGTTTCTGAATCATCATCTACAGGTGCCTATGTGCACATCGAAGATGAGCATTTAGTCCTCTCCCTAAAGCCCAGTCCCCCTCCTGCCAAATCAGCTGTGCTCAATAACTCTGTTTGCAGAGAAAGCTCACCCTTATGCTGGTGCATTAAAAAGGCCATGGATATGGTATTTCTAGACTTATTTTAATGACAATAGCCAGAAACATTCTCAATTTTGTACACATAGCTCTCCATTAAGTTCAACTCTTTTTAAAGATCAATTCTTTTCCATTCTGTCCTTATCCACTTCCAAGGCTAATAAATTACATTATCTCTTTTAAAGTATTTGTACTTCATCATTCATGACCCTTCTTGTCTCATTATCTGAAATATAATAACAGAAAGTGAGTGAAAAAATCCAGGTTAAACTGCAGGGTAGCTCCTGCTTTCTAATCAGAGACCTTTTTTAGCTTAAAAGTGGCACTACTGCTGTGCTGACAGAATTTTTAAAGCCTTAGGTTTTTTTTCCTAAGTAAGGATGAGTTTGAAGTACTTATCCAAGAGAACTTTAGATACTTCAGAGCATCAATAGGGCTACAAAGATGATCAGGGGAGGGGAGCATCTCTCTTAGAAGGGACAGCTGAGGGAGCTGGGCCTGTTCAGCCTGGAGAACATGGAGAGAAGATCTCATCAATGTCTGTAATTGTCTGAGAGGAGGATATCAAGAGGATGGACCAGGCTTTCCTTGGTGGTGCCGAGTAATGAGAGACAATGGGAAGAAACTGATGCACAGGAAGTTTCACCTGAACATAAGGTGACCACACACCAGAACAGATTGTCCAGAGAGGCTGTGGATCTCCCTCACTGGAGGTGTTCAAAGCTACTTGAGCACAACTCTGAATGATGTGCCCCAGGGAACCCTGCTTGAGCAGAGGTTGGAGGATGACTTCCAATGGTCCCTTTCAGCCTTAACTATTCTGTGATCTTTGTTTTGAGGGAAGTGATTGAATCACAGAGTTAAATGTTTCTGTCACTGGAGAGTTAATCAAGCTGCTGTAGAGGTGTGGATATGAACTGGACCAGGAAGTCCTGACCTGCCAAGGAGATTAGATGGTTTCTGTCTTTTGGACCAGAACCATGTATGTTCATAGGCTAAAATCTTCTTGAGCTGGGACTTGTGAAAGACTGGATTCTACAGTCCAGTGAAGGATAGAGTAGGAGTAATCCACCTCTTGTTCTCCTGTTCGTCTCCAAGTGTCTCCCTTCCCGAGCCTTGAGGAGTACAGTCCATAACATTTGTTCAGCAGTCACATCTGATAGCAATTACAGCCACACAAGAGTACATGATGGATGAGAAGGCAGCAGGGACTAAAAGCGTGAGGGGCTGATGGCAGCCAACACCCAGGGACACAGACCAACGAAATTTCCACAGACTTGGGTGCCCTCAGCAGACACACAGAACACTGTGACACCCGGCCAGCAGCGTCACCCCTCCAGCAGTGACACACTCATCTCAGCAATGTCACACCCCCATCTCTTTGGGGCAGATTCTGTTGCACTTGCTTGTTGTCATTATAGCGCAAAGGTTCTATATTGCTGGAGTTCCATACCTCCTTGATGTTTCTTGTAGGCAGCTCCTCTAGGCCCCAACTCTTCCTTGCCCCCACAGCAGCCAGCTAACTCCAGTTCCCCTCAGTCAACCAATCCACTCTTTTATAACACTCTGCTGATTGGCTGCAGCTGTGGCCTGTTAACATCAGGCCTGCTCCTAGTCCTTAGTAATTAACCCAGCTGCAACTCTTTAGGGGGTAAGATTACTTTCTATACTACCTTTGTTTACTTATGTTCTATCCCCCTACATTTCCTTCCCTGCAATTCCCTCGCTGCCATGTGGCTTTGGAGCTTTGCCACAGGTGCTGAGCGTTTCCCCATCGTGGCCAGGGCTCCGTGTCTGGCTCGGCTGTGCCCGCAGTCCCCTGCCCCAGCGGTGGGATCGCTGACAGCATGGACTCTGCAAAGCTGCGCACAACTCCCTGCAAGCTTTTAGTTATCTGTTAAGCACAGAATGAATTTTTAAATTATCTATTAAACATGTGCTAGTGGAGTGTAAGGAGTGGCATCTCAACACTACAGGAACAAGGGTCTGCATCTACCATTCTGCAAGGAGCACCTTGTCCCAGTAGCAATCTGAGCAAGGACAACCTGTTCTGGAAGCACCAAGAGTGGTGATGAGTGATGTCCCTCAGGGTCTGTATTGGAACCACTGCTTTTTAATACCTTCATTGGTAACATTGGGATCAAGTGGAGACTGGGAGAAGAACTCATTGAGAGCAGCCCTGCTGAGAAGGACTTGGGGGTGCTGTGGGTGAGAGGCTGGACATGACCCAGCCATGTGCCCCTGCAGCCCAGAAAGGCAAATGTGCCCTGGGCTGCGTCCAAAGCAGCGTGGGCAGCAGGGGAGGGAGGGGATTCTGCCCCTCTGCCCTGCCCTGCCCTGCCCTGGTGAGACCCCACCTGCAGTGCTGCATCCAGTCCTGGGTCCCCAGCATGGGAAGGACATGGACATGTCGGAGCACTTTCAGAGGAGGCCACCAAGATGATCAGAGGGATCGGACACCTGCCCTGTGAGGACAGGCTAAGAGTATTGGATTGTTCAATCTGGAGAGGAGAAGGCTTTGGGGAGACCTTAATACAGCCTTTCAACACGTAAAGGGAGCTGATAAGAAAGACGGGGACACAGCTTTTTAGTAGGATTTGTAGCAACAGATCAAGGGGTAATGATTTTAAACTTAAAAATAGAGTGTAGAGTCAGGCTGGAAGGATGAGGATGGTGGAACAATGAAGCAGGTTACCCAGAGAGGTTCTAGATGCCTCATCTCTGGAAGCATTTAAGGTCCTGTTGGACAGGGTCTTGAGCTACCTGATCTAGTGGAAGATGCACTTTTGCAAGGGGATTAGACTAGATTACATTTAAAGATGCCTTCCAACCCAAACTATTCAATGGTGCTAAGAGCTCAATATTGTGGATACAGTCAGCTCATGCTGATTGACCTGGGAGCCCAGGACAGGTCTTTGCCTCTTTTGTGCTCCCAGGATTCAAGTCTCCAAGGAGCTCACATGAAGAGGATAAAGTGAGGCTGCAAAAGTCCATTGATATAACAATGTACAAAAAGCAAAGGCTATTTGCAAAATTTGTGCCTTCTTATAAGGTCTTGAACTGCCTTGTATGGAAAAGCATAAATTTCTAGGAGAGGGCTAAGAGTTCTGGAAATAAAATACAATCATGTTTTCAATCAATGTTACACCTGTCTATCACCAATATGGTATTTAAACTGGAATTTAAATGCTGTGAAAAGCAAGAAATGTCTTTTTCATGTTAACGTTAGCCTCTTACTGTTATTTCATCACCAGCCAAAACTGGGGGGTTCTGTCTCACTTTAAGTCATTTTGCAGTAATGGGCAAAGGAGTTCTTGGTTAATGATTCTTTGGATTGTTTTGTTGTTTTTATTTTTTCTTTAGAAACCTGCTACCTTTGACGTTTCTCTTTCTGGAATTTTTCCAGTGACTTTAGTTTGTGCAATATTCACTTAATGACATGCTTTTTGAAATCCCACCGTAGAGTTTTCATTTAGACGCTGTTAAAAAATCAGATTATAGTGGGAAACAATCAATAAGGTTGACAGAATGCAAGTAATGCATAAATAATAAGGGAATATGATGCATTTTCAATCAGTTTTTACAAGAACCGGGGAAAGAAACGGGACTTGCAAAGAGATTTATTCACTACAGGTTTTCTCAGTGCAACTAACCCAACCAAAGGTAATTTTTGTCATTAATGCACAGGAGGTCTGGATGCACAGGCGTCACAAACACATGTGCTGTACTCTTGTGTTTGTATGCTGCTAGCTTGAATTTAGCTCAAGGTGAGATTTTGCTTGCCTTGGCTCATAAGAAGACTCAGTTCCTTAGAACAGTGAGGCTGAATTGCAACTGCAAAATACCAAAATATGAACAAACATGAACAGCTCCAAGTCTCATTAAAGTGCCACCCATGAAACTTATTTCAGGGAAGGAATTTTGAAAGCAAGGATCCAGTATTTCTTACACCTGGTGGCTCATAGAAACTTCTTCTCTCCTAGCATTTGTGTTCATAAACTTTTGATGATCACTGTAGCATAGCATATTTTTCCTCCTTAGCAATACCATTTTAAGAGTGTTCAGTGGCTTCTGCCCCTGAGATCACAAAAAATGCCAATTACCTGGTAGTATTCCCCTTCCCTGCTCCCAGCTGGCTGGTGTTTTCTAAAATTTTCTAAAATCATAATATTTCTTGTGGATAGACTCTGTGTAACATTTTCTGCAGTAGCAAAAAAAAAAAAAAAAAAATTAATCCACCCAAACTCAGAAGAGCCACTTTTCAAGACTTCTTTGTGTGCATAAACTTGATATTGTTTAAAAACTTTGTTGTGCTACATATTGAATAGGAGAAGAACAGATGTTCTGGTGAGAAACAAGGTCTTTTGGTGTGATATACAAGCTACTTAGGTGGAGGTAGAGCTTAGAAACAGAGCTACTGAAAGTAGTGCTCAGCATTTACTGAGGCTGTTCTCTTGACAGCTGAAGGATATCTTTTTTAACTCAGGACATATTTGCTAGTGCTTTTTCTGTGAAACTGACAATTGACATTGCATTTCAGAAGTGCATGAGCAACTTTGATGAACCTGACTCCTGATTTCCATGTATCCCCTGTGACCAGAGTTTCATGGCTTAGTGCCTGCCAGCTGAGTGTCAGTGGCTCACATTTTGTGTGTGCATTTAGTTTGTAGCAAATGTAAAAGGAGTCTCACTAGACCTCAGTGAAAAAGGTAATACTTGTGTGTTATCCTTGGTGGCAGCAATGGGCTGCGATTAAGTACACAGGAGCTGCTGTGGTTCAGCTGAGGCAAGGTAATTCATTAATATTCAATAACTTGATCATGTGTCAGAGCCTTCTATTTTCTTTAGCTCCTTTAAAAAGTCTTAGGCAGGGATTGGACCTTGGGAAGTACCTTCCACTTTGGACAGGTATGATTTTCCCAGGAGTTTAAGCCTGCAGCAGCTGGAGGGTGTTCTGCTCTGGAGATTTTGCTGTGAATCACATCTAAGTAATAAAAAAAAATTCAAATCCTACCCTGGCCAGTGGTTGCTGCAGTAAATCTGTAAAAATCACTCCTGCTGAGCTGTATGGATCCACATAGGCCTGTGCAGAATGTAAATCACATAATCCTGAGAAAGCTGCCAGGGCTGCAGAGGAGAGAAACTGCATCATGCACAGAATATGCAAGAGTGTGTGGAAAGGCAGACTCTTCCCCCCACAGGTGATTTGTGAGAGTTAACATTTGGGCTGTGAGATGTTTAACCAATGCCTTCTCCTCCCTCAGGAGGTAAGGGCTAGAGGGCAAGACACAAGCAGCCACCTGAAGTGTAAAAAACAGTCTGAGCTGGGGGTAAGGTGGGGAGGCAGTCAAAAATAAGTTTTACAAAGGAGATTTTTAAAAACAGGCAGTTAAACTCAGGATATTGTACACCTTCTGTCAGCTAAAGTGGATTTTTATGGATATCAGCTCATGGCACTTAACTGAAGGTATGCCAGGAATGCTGGATAGGTCGGCTGGGTGATGAACTGACATGTCCTAAAGGAGTGAGATAGGATGCATGAGCAATACCACCATTAAAACATGTGTTAGGCCATGTCAGGACAGAAAATTATCAACACCTCCTAGTTTTAATGGTCCTCAGTCTGCACAGCAGCAGTGAGTGGACCATGAGATGTTTTATTGATGACACCACACACTGTGAGACAAACTCCGTAAATAAAGATTTTCAGGTTTGCTTTATGGTCTTTCCAATAAGGAGTAATCTATTTTTTCAATAAGATAAGAATTATTGGCAATCCTTTAAATTCTAACAGATGCCTGAAATATACCTTAGCTAATTTAGCATTAATAGGAAGATAATTACAAAGCCAATGCATATCTATTGATTCCTGCAATTGTGTTTACTGACCTTCATCATCTATCTACTCTTACATGCACACACAAGTCTGCCAGATCTTTCCTTTTTTAGTCTTAGAGGAGGACCAATATTAAGGATATTGTTAGGGTTATTAGGTATTAAGGCTAGAGGAATTTCTGCATACAGGAAA
This sequence comes from Zonotrichia albicollis, assembly GCF_047830755.1. Classification (NCBI taxonomy): domain Eukaryota; kingdom Metazoa; phylum Chordata; class Aves; order Passeriformes; family Passerellidae; genus Zonotrichia; species Zonotrichia albicollis. The sequence goes on from NC_133821.1 coordinate 87,131,819, forward strand.
CCAATTTCAGTTGTTTAGAAATTTTCCTATTTTCTTGGCTATTTTTTTTTAATCCAAGAGTCTGTCTTGTATGGTATTCAGCGCACATGCACAGAAGTTTTTACTGAAAATTCTTCAGCTGTTTCTGAAAACTAATACATGAGTTTTAAGAAAAATGTGTTTTTATAGCTGTTACAGAGAGGTGATTTACTTTAAGTGATTGAGTTACCCACATGCCATGAGACTTTAAATATGGAAAAGGGGGAGACTGTGCATTTTACAACATCTTGGTCTTCATCTTCCCGCAGCAGCAGCACGTGTCACCACATTTTTCCTGTAAAGTCATTCCTTTTCTCATTTCATTGTCTTTTACAGACCCACATGTTCTCAGGCGAAGGTTTTTTTTGTGCATGAGTGGGAGCTTGGGCAGAGACCTCCCAAAGGCCCAGCCCAGGAAGATGCTTTGACCTCTGCTTCTCTGCCCAGCGTCAGCTCCTCACATCCTGCTCACAATTTCCTCCCAGTCTCCTGCCACAAACTGCTTTATTATTATTGTTATTTTTATTTTTATTATCATTATTAGGTTGTTTTGTTGTTTGGGGTTTTTTTTTCACAGAAACACAGTGCCAAGTTCAAACCCTCATTTCATATTCCTAAAGCTTTGCTGTTTGTGAACTTTATTGTGAATTCCTTTTCCCTACATTTTTCCCTCAGTTTTCCTGGGATCTTTTCCTTTCCTGAGGCACATTTGACCTGTCTGGATACTTCTAAATTCCTGTAGTGCCATGCTAAAACAGCAGCCTTTTCCCTATAGGGAACTAAAAATATTGGAATGAGTGGTGAAGTTCCTTGAAATTTCACCTGCACACCTGCACAAGGGTGAGGCTCTATTTTCTTCCTCAGGGCTCACTTACACCTCATGACCTCATTCAAAATCCTCACTCAGGTAAAACTCCCTGAAATCAATGGCTATAGAGACTAATTAGGAACTTCTGGATTGGAACCAGACATCTTGTTGGAAGCTAATTAGGGGTGATTCAAAGTTGATTGTCTACAGAAAATAAAATAGGCATTCTTATCTTTCTTTTCTGCTCTTCTGGGAAAGCTGAGAGTGGCTGCAGAAAAAAATGTTTGCGTTGGTGTTGTGCTTTACATGTGGCTGTATGTAGGTGGCTTCTCCTTGTGACTCTTCAACACTGCTGAAAACTTCATGCTAAAAGAAAGAAACAAATGATGATAAAATTTTTAAAAGGTGCTAACACTCCCAGCATTCTTTCAATGACTGTGTCTGGGCTGTGTACAGTTCCTGTAGACACAAGAATTACTGTAGAGTTGAGATTATTATTGTAGAAAATGTGTTCTCTGGTAACAATAAAAGAAATTAGTTTGTACTTAGGATGATGTTGTAGAAGCCTGGGTGCTGATGCCAGGCAAGTTGGCTTGAGTATTTACACTACAGTCTGAGATGTGTAGTTTGTGTGAGAAATTTTCTATGAACAATACCAAAATGCTAAAACCATTTATAACTCATACATAACTTTATTTTTTCTCTCATTGACCTGTAGAATTTCATTCATACTGACATTCATGGAGAGCAGCTTTCAAAAAATAAGCACAGAATAGTAGGGGCTTTTGTGCAATATATTTCAGATGTGGTAGTCTTTCTCTGACTCCATTTCTTTCCTTGACCAAGTGGGGGTGTTCTTGGCATAGTATTTCTCAAGAGTACAATCCACTAATATATGAAAATTCTCTGCTGCCACCTGAGAAGAGTTGGTTCCAGTCTATGTTCCAGCTCTGACAGCAACCAGAACACCACTTTGACTGGAACTAAGAAATGGTTTTGTTTTGAGAGTCCTATTATAACAAAATCCACAGCCATAGTTCTGGAGCAATGCATTATAATTAAAATAATCATTGGAAACAATGTGAAGTAATTGCCCTGACAAAAATGTTCTGTTTAATGCTTAAATCTCTAGCTGAGGGAAGGTTTTTTATTTGTTTTGTTGGTTTTAAATAATGGAACAAAATAAGAATTCTGCAAATAGTTTCCTGTAGTCTATAAAAAGTTAGCTTTTTTTCTGAACTCAGTTGTTTATCCTATCTCTGTGAGTGACTAAATAGCTCTGGAATTATATTAATCTTGACTGAAGATTTACATGGGTGTATATGGACTTCTATGCTTTTATACCATTATACCTTAAAAGAGGAAGGACCCTGTTAGGGTGAAAAATGGTACAAGATTTCAATTCACAAAGAAAGACTGTGACCAAGTCAGGAAATTAAGTCAGGGTAATGCCAAATATAACACCATCTTTTCTATTTTCTTGTCACTCTTTAATGACTACTAAAAATAAGAGTTAAGTAAGTAGCTCAAAAAACTGATCCACTTGTCCCACTGCCAAGGAGCACTGAGCATGAAGAGAATTAATTTTAATTTTGCAGACTTTTACATTAGAGCTGTGGACTTTCTCTTAAAGGGGACTTCTGCTTCCCAAAAATGAAATGGCTGTTACATTAAATATCTGCTCCACAGTCACATAAGTGGGATAGTCAGCAATCAACAGTCATGGCCACCATCATCATCATATAAGGTGAGAACTCTTCAGCTTACAGGGACAGTGAAAATGTGATGTAAAAGTAATTAAGAGGCTAACAATGTGGATGGAAGTAATTAATACTTTCTTTTACAAACAGGAGCTGTAGCTGAAGCTGCTTTTCCAAACAAAGCATAAAGTTAGATTTCATGTTTCCTTTGTCCCACACAGTGCTCTACCCACAAGCCTGGACTGACTCAAGCCAAAAGGTGTCTTCAAGAACACATTTGTACTCAGTGTCATCTCAGCAGACATCATCACCTCGACACAGGCATGTTTCAGCTTCTGTTATTTAAATCACAAGCCAGCATTACCCAGGAGATAATATCCTAGGCCCATGTGATGGTCCCTGCTGTAAGCAGTGTGAGATTACACTCCACTTGTGCACATACAGGAATCTGTGCATGTGGGTCTGCCATACTGCTCTTCTACATCCCAAAAACTCTGAACCACTTAACAAGTTTCAGCCCAGGATAGCAGTAGTGAGCAGGAATTAAGTGTCCAGTTTTGCAGGAACAGGTGGCAGAGCAGGAAAAAGAGGTGTCACTAGTGGTCTAATCAAGTCAGACCTTCCCTGATCGTGAGGTTGCAGTGTGCTCTCCACCCACTGCAGAATTCACACAGAAGACAGCTATTATGACTACCCCAACCACAGGAAGAGTTTTAATTGGTACTCACAGCAAAGAATCCAACCACAAGGCACAAATCCATTAAAAAACCCCAAGCTTCATTAGATCTGTTGCAGATGGAGCTGCTTGTTTCTCCAGGAACCACCCTTTACTTTATTTGTGGCAATTTCATCAGACTTTTCATGTTTCCATTTCATTTGAGCTAATCTCTCTCCATCACAGCTGGCCTGCTGAGCTCTGAGGAACAGATGGATGTGGTCCCTGACTGCTGCTTGGCAAACCTGGCTTGTGCCGTTTCAGTGCTGAATGATTCTGCCACATCTGCTCCCTTTCTGATCTCTGAGCACTTTGAGCTTTATCACAGGGCAGCTGTGGATCGGTGAAGGTTTAACAGAGAGCCCTCTTATACTTACAGAGCAAAAAAAATGTCTGCAACTCCATTATTTGTCTTCTTTTTCCAAAAAGACCACCTCCAGTATGCCAGTGTTTGCTAATGGAGACAGTGCGTTGGTTTTGGCGCATATGTACTTCTCCCTAAACTAAATCCAGTTGTTTGAGCAAGCTTGGTACAACCTCCTTTTATCAATAAAGTGTTTTTTCCTGTCTCCATAAACTGCAGATTTTCCTCTCTGTGAGAATTGCTTAAAGGATTTCTCTCTACAGAGAAAGGCAAGCATCTCTGCAGGCAAACATTCAGGCCAGCTGTTTTTAGGACATATTGTAGGCACTCCTTCACAGTGCCTGTGCATATTTCTAATGTGCAGGAGGGGAGTTCTTGATGAGTAGCTTTGATTGGGTATCTAAACTTGAACAGGGTTTAAAATGTTACAAAATATTACTCCAAATATATGGACTATAACCTGTGACATACGTAACATAAAGCAGAACATAATTTTCAAACCTCCTTTCTCAACTGGAAATTAAGTGATTTTTTTTTGGTGACAGCCCAATCCTCATTTGAAATAAACTGGCATCAGCAGCCATCAAAATCAATAAGATCATGTAATAAAACAGCAGCTAAGGATGTGGACTTAACAGTATATTATTTTCACTAGATAGAAAAACCTTGGGAGGCAGCTGTGGCCTTGAGAAGAGCCAAGAAAAGCCGGACTTTCTCTATGCCCATCTCTATCAGCAAGGAAGAAATGCTGACACACAAGAAAGTAGCAACTCAAATGGACAAGAGGCCAGTGAAGTCAGTCTATTTCCACCCCAGAGAGGACAACAAGGTACAATTCCCCATGATGACAATGGACTCATAGAGGTGTTAGCCTGAGGGGCCACGTCATGTTTTATTTGTAGTGCTCTTTACCTATGGAAGGAGGAAAACCCTTAAGCTGTCATGCTCAGGTTCAAATCAGATGAGCTCCTTTAACTACCAGATTCTCAAAGTCCTCTAAATTCTCAGGCCCTTTATACAGGTTACAAGGAAAAGCAACAGTTAATATTTTTTCAAAATTATATCTTATAATCTAATCAATTCTTTACATCTTTAATTATAATAAATCCTATTTTATATTAACATATAAGGATTTTTGATTCAGATTACTTTCCTTATAATTATAAAAAATATTAATCTCTTTATCCATTTTAATGTAAAATTCTACAGTATATTGGAACTACATGAGATGAGATTAAGTATTACTCCACATTTTAAGACAGGCTAAAAGAGACCAGCTGTAACTTATTGAGGTAGCTGAAAAAACTCCCTATCCCCAAACAAGTTTGGCTGCAGATTAATATGTTTTTGCCTTGGAAAACAGGCCCTGCAATATGCAAAAGCTTCCATCACATTTTTATGTCACACAGGGGCAACAGCATAGAGGGCTTCAGCAGAATCTGGGGAAAATATCATCAGGATTTTCTGAAATATTTAATCTCTAGGTACAGTTCTACAAGTCCTTGATTTATGTTAGATCTGACAGGTTTGGTGACTGCAGTGGAGCATATTCCATTTTGTGTGATGCATGATATTCTTTCATAAAATCAGCTAAATGGAAATATGGGACCACAGTATTCCTATTGCCTTTGAATTTTTTGAAACCATAGAAAAGCAGAATTTCTTACTTTAATTTCTTCATGTGAATACCAGGAAAGAGATGGCCACTACTGACAGATGTGCATATTTCTGGCAAGATGCCAGGTATTCCTGTTTGGTTACATTGCAGCACTGGCACCAAGCCAAGGAATCAGCAGTTTTTGTTTCCATGAAGAAAAAATTTTTCCCAGTGAGTTTCTATGTGATGGGGTTTTGATGTGATCCAGGATGTTTCTGAGGCCTGTAAGTATTTTCTGTGTGGTGAAAGGAAGGGTTGTGAGAAGGAAGGGCCTAAAACCTGGCAGTCAGGGTGTTTCTGGAGGTAACCCTACCCCTGCTCTTGGCGCGCTGCCCCTCACTGCACGCAGGGAAACTCTGTTCAGTTAATGATATCCATAGCTGGGGACTTCAGAGAGCTGTGACAAATGCAGCTGATTGATTGCTTCTCTATTGCTCTGCTTTCCAAGTGCAAACCAGCTGCTGGAAGATGTTACATCAATTCTTGGTGTAAGGCACAGCTCTTAGTCTGAGGTGCTACTGCAGCCTTTTCTGGGAGCATGGGTTCCCCCAGACTGAAACCTTGGACACTGTACAGGGACATTTGATTCATTTTCTTTTAGTTTTTTAAGCAATAACTGTTAGCATTCAAATTATTCTCTGCTTCCTGCCATGCTCCCTAAGATAAGAGCGGTTCAAGAATGTACGTTTGTGGTAATTAAACCGTCCTGGAAGTGCAGTGTCAGGAAATATATGGTTCTCTAGTCTTTTTTTCCCCTTTTCTTTTTTTTTCCCCACATTTGCCAGCTACTTGCCTATTTATAGAAATACATCTCATCATTTACTTCAGAGCAGTGACATGGAGAAGCAGATATTTAGAGGAAGTCCATTTGCTTCACGAAAACATCCATTACCTTTATCACCCGTGGAGACCAAAAAAGAATCAATTACAGTACTTCACTTGGGAATGACTAATTGAATTGTGAAATATACTGACACTCTGAAGTCACTCTGGTGAGCTAAATACTGGCACTTGTAAAAGGCAGGAAATGTAGATAAGATGCTGATTCAATTGATTTGAGGCTAGAATGCATTTTCAGTTTGTGTTGATGCTCTAAGCTTGTCTAATTTCCACCAAGTCTTATTAATCATGGGTCAGGGAATTAGCTCAGAAGAGAAAACTGCAGAGGATTTGCACCTACTTGGTGAAATTAGCTCAGAGTGCTAAATACACCTCATCCCATCCTGCAGTCGGAGATCAGCTGTCAACTCCGTGTTTAATCACAGAACCACTTCAATTAGTCATTTGGCTGGCTCTACTGGGGCATCTATCTTATGTTCTCTGCCATCATCCTCCTCCACACTTCGTAGCACCTTCAAATCCTGCAGGAGAAGGCAGAGAAAAGAGGCAGAGCGTGGTGCTGTGTGGTCTCAGATGGATCTGTTCAGTCCTGCTGGTGTTTGGTTGTGTCTTGAATTAATGCACATTGAAAAGCTCCACCAGACGTTCCAGAGACTGGAACTTCATCACCTGTGGTATTGAACTCTTAGGAAGATCCCTGGCACAGCTTTAGCTAGAGCCATCCTCCCTATCCAAAATGCCTCAGAAGCCATCACAGGACAAATACCAATTCCAGGAGGCCCTTTGGGTGAATGGCTTCCATTTGTGTATTCATGCTAGGTGCAATGTTCTCAATTCAGGTTTTGCTTTGTCCTTTGACCTCAGTGGCAGAGAATGTTTTGGCTCAAATTTAATTTACTGGTGCAAACATTGTTTCCATGCTGCAATAAACAAATGTTCAAAATAAAATACTAAAACTTGGGAAATCTAGCCTCAGAAAAATGAGGTTTATTTTTATATACTGCAAAATTAATCAAATAATGTGCTAATAAAAGTCAGTTAATTCAAATATGAAAATCTGCAGATGGATATAATGTAATTACTATGCTTGCTTAGTAACAAGCATGGGGTTCATTTCTGAGGGGGACTTACATGTCCTCTGGGGATCTTCTCTTTCCCATTCACCTGCAGGAAGGAAGAAGGGGTGACCTTCCTGCCCCTGTGGAGTCCACCCTACAGATCCATTCAAATCAAAAGGTACCTTTTATTCCTAGGGCTTTCTGAAAAGCTTCTGAAGAGGAAAATGCTTTGGTCTTTGCAATGTCCTAGGGGCCTGATCCAAGCACTTTGCAAGCAAAGAGAATTGCTGAGTTTGCTACAGAAGGTGAAATCTCAGCCATTGAAATAAATGCTGCCATCCCCTTGATCCACTGAAGTTAGGATTTAAGTTCACTTCTTCTTCAGTTCATCATGTTGAAGAATTCTATCTCCTTATCTCCTAGCTTTAACACTTTGAAATAACAATAGTTCAGGATCATGATTCAGTGTAGTCAATGCTTCTTTTTCTTACCAAGGAAATAAAAGAACATTCTATACGTACAGTTAATTTAAATTGGTTCCTAATTTATTTTTTCTAATATATTTAGTTTAAACACTAGAAGGGCTGGTCTTGTTTACAAGATGAAGTGTTAGAGTCTCTGGATTCTCTCCCTGAAATTGACTCAGTCTCTTTTGTATCTAAAGGATTTGTGATCCATCATGGTGTCAGAAAGGAATGTTTCTGTGAGAACTGATCAGGTTATTCACTACAGCAGAAGAAAAAAAAATTCAGGAAAGAAATGTGTGGTTATGACCTGTTATGTGAAGAATAGAAGCTTTGAAAGGTAGAAAGGAAGAGATTGTGTCTACTACTAAGCTCAAGATGGAGGTAAAGGGAAAGGAGAAAAAGAAGGAGAGGTATAAAAGGAAATCTACTGCATATTTTTAGTCCATATTTACATTGCAAGATGCTTTGGTGCTGGACATCTCATGAGCAATGGTGTTTTAGGTACATTCTACCAGTGTGGAATAACTGGCACAAGCACCTTTCCATTTTCAGGCAGGACCAAGACGCAATTTTACATTAAATAGAGTGCACATGGCCCACTGGGTGACATGATTCTATTGATGGGACTTGGCACTATTTCTGTGTCAAGCACTGCTGGAGAGAGCAGTATCCATAATTTAGATGGACAAATATCAGGGGAAGAAACATCTGAAGTTGAAGTAACTTGTCTATAGACAGATAACAGGTAGCTGGCAGGACTGGAGGTTAAACCTGATTTTCTAACTCTTAAACCCATGCCTTGCTTGCTCAGTGATAACAGGCAGAAGTGTAAAACAAAACAGAAATTACAACTAACTCCTCTTTCTCCCTTCCCTTCCCTTCCCTTCCCTTCCCTTCCCTTCCCTTCCCTTCCCTTCCCTTCCCTTCCCTTCCCTTCCCTTCCCTTCCCTTCCCTTCCCTTCCCTTCCCTTCCCTTCCCTTCCCTTCCCTTCCCTTCCCTTCCCTTCCCTTCCCTTCCCTTCCCTTCCCTTCCCTTCCCTTCCCTTCCCTTCCCTTCCCTTCCCTTCCCTTCCCTTCCCTTCCCTTCCCTTCCCTTCCCTTCCCTTCCCTTCCCTTCCCTTCCCTTCCCTCTCTCATGACTTAAGGTAAAGCTTTTACTTAAAACATTACTTCCTAGCTAAACTGTTTCCTTAAACCTCATTAAAATAACTTTGAATAATGAGGATATGATTTTGTGTCAGATAATTTTTGGTATTTCTGCTTGTGAATGAGTTGCAATGTGTTTATTAATATAGATTCAAAACTAAGAGTCCAAAAGTGTAGTTTCAGAAAAAGAACTTAAAGAATACAGATTTGCTAAATAGAGGTGCAACACATTTCTGTGTTCAAACACAGAGAACATAGCAATTCTGTATTTTAGAAATAGGTTTTCACATATGGTCTAGATGTCTAAATGAACATGTCCTAGAGCTCTTGAAATCCACCAAGTTTAGAAAATTGTGATGTCATCCTGAAAAATCAGATTTTTTTACAAGGGGGTTCTCAAAATGTATACAAGAACAAGTACACATTTTTTCAGTTGTGTCACATGCAAAAAAATGACACTCCAATATCATTGCCAAGGGTTTACACCACATATTTCCAGTGCACCTGTTACACAAATGAAAATTGCACTGCCAGCTGAAATTTTATCTGACCATGTCCACATTCTGTACTAAAAGCTGGCTTCCAACTGAAAAGTGAAATACAAGAGCCTGAGGATGGGACTTGAAGAAATGCTTTCACAGATCCTCAGTTTTTCCATGTTTTCAGTTAAGTAGAGGATGAGCTTCTTAGATAAACCTAATTTTGTACAAAAAGCCAGTCATGAGTATAGATATACTGTGGGAAAATGAGTCTGGCCAATGAACTGGAATGAGATGGACAGGAATGCAAGCTGTAATTCTTGCTAAGTCCTCTGGCAACATCTAGTTAGGTTTATCACAATACAAGAATGATATTTGACACAGTGAAGTCTTTGTTTGTGTTCTCTTCTTGTAAATCTTTACACTAGCACCAGTTCACAGTATTTCCATTTCCTGAAAAATTACCTTTAGTAATTCCTTATGGGAATTATACCCATGTTGCTGTCAATATATTTTACATTGTCCTTAAATGATGACAAGTGTGCAAAGACCTCAACAACTGGTTAGAGCCTTGACAACTGCAAAACAAAGATGTTCTGTGCTGGCCTAAGCTTGAGAGAATGAGAGAAGTGCTGGAGCCAGCCACATACTTTGGGATTTTTCCAGTTCTGTCAGAAAACCCTTTTTTTTCTTGTTTGCAACAAATGGCACTAATGAGAACAATGAATCTCAGTAATTAGGTTAAGAGGCTTAAACAAACAACCTAACTAGAACAATGAAAGATGAAAATATAGATTATTGTGAGATTATTGTCATTGTAGACTGATGAAAGTTTAGTTAGCTAGCTGACATTTATATTATTCATTTCATCACAAACTTCATTCCAGACCTGCCCATTTCTCTATCTGCTGTTTGTGTTTAGGAGCAAAAGAGAACTGGGAAAGTAAATCTGACAGATGCTGGAGGTGAATTGACTGCACAAGTACATTCAGCCAAATAACAGCTGTAGGTTTTTTTCAGAAAGGAAGCTCAGTCCATGAGTTAACATCTCATAAGTTTTTGGAGAAGACGGTTCAAATCCCTCCTCTTCTGCTCATTTTTTGATCCTCAATAATTCATTTGGAGTTTCCTATTAGCTAAAAACTAAGATATGGAAGGTACTTAGGTAGGGAAACAATTCTGTCCTGCAGGAGTGTTGCAAAGCTCATGACATGCTCAGATAACGAGTTCCTTTAAACATCTTATGAACAACTGTAATATTTTGCAAATTACCCAACTCACTGGCTTTGGCTGAAACCTGAAACCTTTGCAGACAGGCTTGATGTTCTTTCTCTGTGACACTTTTCAATGGCTCTTTACCTGTGAAGTTGCTATTTTTTCCAAATTTGCCCTTTGTTTAGCTGAATGGTCAGTCATGGCAAACATGTCTGCAAAAAGAGTTCATGTTTAGAACAATTAGTAAAGAAATGAGGAGAGGCACTTCACTGGAGTGGGAACAACTTCACTTGTCAGGACAGAAACTGATGTAATCATAAAAGTCAGTTTTGCTGATAAATTTCTTCAGAAACAAGCGTAGCTTCTTTCTACATTTTCAAGCCTTCATAGTGGTGTAATAGCATGTGTTAAGTGATTAATAAAGGTAAGAATGGTGTTGGTTAAGTGATTAATAAAGGTAAGAATGGTGTTGGACTGGAAACATGCTGCTCAAAAACCAGTGATTGCAGTATTTAACGTGAAGAATAAATATCTCAAATATTATTTATTGTATAGTATTTTCTTCAAAGTGTCTTCAGCAGGGCTCAGTTTCTAAAGGCAAAACCAGCTTGATGGTGAGGAGGGCTTGGATTGGAGATTTAGGCTGATAACGCATTTTGCTTTAATGCATATTTGCTGCATATCTAAACCTTCTAATAATGCACATCCAAGTCTCTCAATTGTTTATAAATAAAACTTGATTACATTAAGAAGTAAACAGTTAGGAAAAAAACCTCAAACACAATATACAATATGTAACTTGCATGCTCAAAAATACTGAAAAAAATAATGTGAGAAACTAAAATTAGGGAGGAAAATGTTAGCATGGTAAAATGTAGGTTTGTAATATATGCTGGTATAAAACTATATCTGAAGATAGAGTGATGTTGGAAAATATCAGTGTCATGACGTTGGAAACAAATAATCAAATTATTTTTAGAAGACATAGAATAGTTAAAATTCTATTCTAAAATTCTATAAAAATAGCTGGATTCCTAGAAATAAAATACAGATGCTGTACTTCTACCATACAAGAACAACAAATTTCTTTGTGGCTTGTCATGGTCTAAGGAAAATACAAAACAACTTTAAGTAGAATTAAACACTTCTAATTCACTGGAAACAGATGTTTTGCACACAAATTGCTCTAGGAAATCTTTAATCTTTAATCCTCATTTTTAACAAATTCTGGGACACAGAATTCCAGCAAGGAAAATTCCAGAAGACTGAAATTGAGTTTGGAGGGAGCCAATACTTAAAATCTGACAAGATGACTGGAGTTCAGTGTAGGTCAATTAGTCTGACATCTGTTCCAGAAAATATAACAGAAAAGCTGGGAAGAGAATCAGCTGAGAAATAATTAAAGGATAGAAATAAAATTATTTCCAGACAACATGGTTTTATGAAAAGCAGATCATGTCAAAGAAATCTCACTTTATTCTTTGATGAAATTGCAAGCTTGTTTGAGTAATCTGATTTTTGTAAAATATTTGAATTTGGCAGCACAGCATGTTCTGATTTAAACATTGGCATCATATACTATTAATAAAGCAAATGTTTTATGAATTAAGAACTGGTTAAGTGATAGATCTTAGAAAGAGATTGTCTCCAGGAAATTATCAACAGCTGAACATACTTATAATGGAGTTTCATGGGGATCAGTAGCAGACCTGATACCATTCAATGACTTCACTGATTATTTTTGAAAGTAAATAATTAATCACTTATGATAACATTTGTAATTAAAACTGAGAAAAGAAAAGCAAGTTGGTAAAATAGTACACAAGGATAAGGCAATGAGGCAAGATGATCTTTTCATAAACAGGACCCTGAAAAAGACCTAGGGATCAAAATGAAGGAGTGACCTAATGTGGGGTCTCAGCATGGTAAAAGTGCAGATAATTAGCTGTAATTGCAGTCTACCTGCAAATGCAGCTCTGCTGTTCTCTGGCTCCTGGCTCTTGAGTGTGCAGTCAGCACTGGGGTGTCTGTGCTGCACTTCCCTGCCCTTCCTCTTGTGCTGGTTTGTATGAACTGAGACAGCTCAGATGCCTTGGATGCCTCTGCCAGCATGATGCAATTTTGCCCTTGATCACAATCGCACTACTTGCACAGGGAGAATGTAATGGGTATTAAATAACCCTTCAATCTAAGAGGAAGGAAGTAACAAGAACCAATGTCTGGAAGCTGAAGACATGCTCATTTGAGTTAAAATGTATTATTGTTCCTATGCACACATCACTGGAAGAAATTATCTGGGGAATGTCCAGCTTTAGTCAAGCCTGTGCCTTTGGAAGCGTGTAATTTTGTGAAAGGGGGTGGCAATCCATGAGGCCTAGGTGAAAAAAGCATTGTGTAACTTTCTCATTATTGTTTTTTTAAAAACAGAGACCTGGTTGCAAGTTCTGTTTCTTGCTCAGAACAGGTAGCTTGCTGACACTGATTTTGGAGGGGAAAGGGCAGAAATCTTCTATTTACAGGCAAAGTACATAATATGTACAGAAGAATCTGTAAAGAAAAAGAAAGTTAATAATATAATACACTAAAAGTTAAATCTGAAGCTCTGCTCTCAGGCAATAAGCCTGCCAATTGAAAAAAGTCTTGGATTGCCCATGCTTAATGCTTTTCAGATGACAGAAAGGGTATGACCTTGAGAGGTCATCCCCTATCTTAAGTCAAGATCAACTCCACTGAAAGCTGATTAAGAGAAAAATGAAATGCCAGTAATGTTAAACTCACAGGTACAAAAAATGTCTTCCAGCAACAACATAAATGACTTCTAATCCAACTGAGGTCCCCCTATCCCAGGCATTGCAAGGAAATAACAGCAGCTTCTCATAAAACCTGTGAATGTTTGGACTCTTCCAGAAGAATCCTTAAAATTCCCCAAATGTGTTGCTCTCTCAGAGACTCCAGGCTTCAAATCTGTGTATTGAAAATAGTTTGAGTCAAAGATTAAAGAGTGTCCTGACCCTGAATAAGTCCAGGTAGTGTGAAAAGTTGTATTTCAACAGCAGAATGAGAACAGTGAGATCAACTACTGTTCCAAGTGACCAAACTTCTCAAAATAGAAAAGACTCCCTGCTTTAAATTCAATTTCATAGAAAGATTCTGTAGTCAATTTGATTGTAACTCTTCTTCTGCCCATTGCTGAAACTAATCCTTCTGGATTTCAGTTCCTGTAGAATCACTTATCCCACATGACAAAAAGATTGTCAGGGATCTTTAAATTAAAGATTATTGATTTGGAAAATCACAGTAGTTTGCAGTGAAAGAGTGATATTGAAATATTTTCTCTGTAAAATGACCTTAAAAATCACAGCTTATTCAGTATTTTTAGATGGTGTATAGTTGTACATCTTTAGTACAATTTCATTTAGGAAAAGTTGTTGTAAGATGGGCAGACTGGGGGAACGTGCTGCTGGCAGTGTTCATTTTCCACCATGAATTATTTGGGGATGTAGGTGCTCTCCCATTAATGATTTAAATACAAATATTTAAATATTGACCACAATATTGAAAGAGGCATCCTCCTTCCTTCTAGACAAAGTAATGTAAAAAAATAAAAAAGCACTGATACAGCTACTTTGGGAACATCTGAACTGTTACTTGTGTAAGACAATGATTGACACAATCTACTCAAATTATATCTTACAAATCCCAGACAAAGAGATAAAAAAATGTAGAATTGACAGCCCTGCATAAGTTTTAATAAGCAAGGCTTGACCTAAAAATAGTCCAGAGGAGATCACAAAGATGCTCAGAAGACTGTAGCACCTCTCCTATGAAGACAGATGGAGAGGGCTGGGGCTGTTTGGCCTGGAGAAGAGAAGACTCTGGGGAGATCCAATTGTACCTTCCAGCACCTAAAGGGGCTGCAAGAGAGCTGGAGAGGGACTTTTGACAAGTGTGCATTGCAATAGGCTTCAAACTGAAAGGGGGCAAGCTTAGATGAGGTATTAAGGAAAATTTCTTTCCTATGAGAGCTGTGTGACACTGGAACAGGCTGTCCAGAGTAGTTGTGAATGCCCCATCCCAGGAAGTTTTGAGAACAGTTTGGATGAGGCTCTGAGCAACATGGTCTGTGTAAGGTGTCCCTAATCATGGCAGTGGGGCTGGAACTGAATGATCTTTTAAGTCCCTTCAGCTGAAACCGTTCTATGATCCTATGAATTCCATAGGCTCTTTCTGCTCCCTCTCACTATCACAGTGGTGTCTGTCAAGAACCATATATTTTACAGAATCACAGAATACGCGGAGTTAGAAGGAACCCACAAGGATCTTTGACTCCAGCTCCTAGCCGTGCTCAGGGCACCCCAAGAGTCACGCCACGTGCCTGAGAACAGTGTCCAAATGCTCCTTGAGCTATGTCAGGCTGGAGCTGTGACCACTTCCCTGGGGAGCCTGTTCCAGTGCCCAACCACCCTCTGAATGAAGAATCTTTTTCTAATATCCAACCTAAACCTCTCCTGACACAACTTCAGGCCATTCCCTTGGATCCTTTCACCAGTCAGCACAGAAACCTATGGTTTGGAATTTACAGAGACTAAGAAATTGAAATGAATTTTTACATTCTTTATTTATTTTAAGGGAGAACAAATATTGAGAAAAGGAGTGTAGATTCTGTCCTAAAGCACTTGCACTTGTATGAGAACCTGTATTAATTGGGAAGAAATTGGGCTAAGGAGAGAGCAGGATTAGCCTGTCAGAAGAAGGGTAGGTGAGCTCAAGGCAGCTGTGAAACTACACTTGAAGTCTCTTTTGTCAAGTTAGCCTGGATCCCCAAGTCCCTGGTGGACCAGCTTATGTCCAAGGCAAGTGGAGAAATCCCCAGGCAGGGGTCCTGTTTTACATGGGAGCTCTGGCCACACATCTGTGCAGCAGGGTTGGCTCAGGCCCTGGCTTGATGTCACACTGCTCAAGCAAGTGGTACAGACATCACCACAGTGCTTCACAGACTCTCTTATGCTGTGTGATGCACACACAATGAAAAGATTGTTCTCAACCCGATTTTAAAAGATCTAAAAAGTTGAGTCAAAAGTGAAAGCTGGCAGAAACCAACAGGTGCAGCAGAGGGAGATGTGTGGGAATTACCTCTGGAACACCAGATCAGTTGTCCTTCCATTAGCAGATATTTATACACAAGGTGGGAATGTGGCTTTAACAGTCAACATGTGGCATGTAGACCTCTGCTCAAACTCAGATCACACAGATGGCATTGCCAGTCTCTCCCAACACCAAAGTCAGTACAGCAGCAGCCTGTGTCTCCTGGTGCTTCTTCCTCTAAGGGTCATCACAAGCAATCTCCTTTGGGATAATGTTTGCTTTGCAGTGCCAATCCCAGCCAATACACTCAATGACAACTCTGTGGTCACAGGCTAGAGGCACTTCTTGATGAGAAATACCAAGGGGGTTATATGTTTGCTATCCAAATTCCAAGGCTTGCTGATCAGGAGGATGGAGAGCAGCCAAAATAGCCTCTCCCGTAACAGTGGGGGATTACTTCTGCTTCTTTGTGGGTTTACCATACTGTCTTGCTCTGGTTAGTAAACACAGGTGGACGAGACACCTGCAATGCTCCATGCCTGGCAGTGTTTAAGGCCAGGCTGGAAGGGGTCCTGATCAATCTAATCTAGTGGAAATTGTCCCTGCCCATGGTGGGGAGGTTGGAACTGGATAATCTTTGAAGTCCCTTCCAGACCAAATATTCTATAATTCTATGAGTCTATGATTCTATGAGTCTGTGAATTTATGGGATTAAATTGATAAAGACAAATTAGAGGAATTTATATAGTCTCTCTAAAGTAGGTCAGATACTACTTTTCTCAAGTAAACCAAACCCTAGAACCTCATGCATCAGAGGAGAGGAACATGCAAAAGGTTTCATGTAGAAGATCTAAGCATTCTCGTAGACTTAGGTTCTATTAACCCTGGTTACACTGTGTTACTTATGTGGACACTAAATTTCTCTTTGCTTTAAGGTAGAGAACGTGTTGGCTCATTATGCCAGACCTCAAAGGAAAACCTTTAAGCTGCCTCAGGAAGTGCTCAGCAAATGTGTTTCTTAGTTTCTGCAGTGTGGATTGGATTAACTGCTCTGCTTCTTATCTCTTAGGTTATCTAAAATAGAGTTCTTAATATTTGGAACACTACTGTTGGAACACTACTCATGTTTCACTACAAGCACAAGCTTATATTGCTGTAACTTTCTAAGGAGTTACTCTGGCAAAAACTTACATACAGATTCATTTACAGGAGTGAACTATAGCAGCATATTCTGTCTTTGCTGGCTACCCTCATCTGAACACCTCCATGCAGCTCTTCTTCATTGCCTGGAACTGTAGATCACTGTGCTCAGTCAAGCACTGTGTGCTGTACTGTCCTCTCTCTCGCCTGGGGCAGGAATTGACCCTGAATTTTTAACTTGAACCATTAAATGCCAAAGGTGGTGTAGCTGCAGAATGACAGCTTTTCCTCTGTACCCCCAACTGCCTCATTGCACTCAGCTCTGCAGAGCTCTTTGAACTCACTAGTTCTCTTTGGTGCAATGCACAAGTACAAAGAGTAGAGGCTTCAGCTGTGATTTTTCATACATGTGCAGACTTCACCAGTCCTGAATGCATAAACTTTACCCAACATGATGTGTTTGATTAATTTAATATTTATTTAAAAACTGTAATAATATTTTGTCATAGAACATTCCTATTATGGGCTTTGCTACTCAGATGTAGCTACTGCAGAACCAAAAAAGAACTGCCAGCTCAGAAGGTGAAGGAGTGGATGTCAAGTGAAGGGCCACTGTCCAGCAGAACATGAGAAAAGAATTAACACATTTTGAGAGGACAGCGGCTGGCCTCTGAAGGATGAAACACAGCTCAGTGTTTCTGTCATTGCTCCAGCTGGCTGACCTACAGATTGGCTCCAGACCTGGGAACAGCTTGACCAGTTATCAGCCCAGAAAAAAATGCTTCAGCAACTGAGCATGTCAAATAGAAATGTGAGAAAGAAAGAAAAATGCTAATGAGATTTTATATAGAATTTTGTGAGTGAAATATAGAAATAATGAAATATCACATCAAAATGGGTAGTGCTTGGGAGGGGAAAAAAGAAGAATTTTTTTTCTGCGTTTGGAAAGGGATAAATTTAAGAATTTAGAAAGTAGAAGATATCAGATAAATAAATAATGAGGCCCACATAAGTGAATAAATTTTACAGACTTACATTACCAAAGGTACTAAAAAGAGTATTAGTAATTATTAAACATACTTCCTAATTACCTAGGTGGCCTGTTTATATCTGTTTATTGTGGAAGTGCAGAATCTCATTCTAAATCTGAATAAAGTGGCATATCCTCCAGGGGAACATGTGGCCCATGCAGAGGGGTAGCCTCAGTCTGCAACTGCACAAATATATCTGTTCATGACATAAGTACATAAATGAGTTCATTATGGGAGGAGTAATTAGCCATTGGATAAAGGTGGAGCATCAGTTTGTGCTCTGTGTGCTTGAAGACTGAGAGAAAAGGCATAGATGTGCTTATTTCTACACACAGTATGTACATCTTTATTAGCTGTGTAAAAATCTATAGAAGCTCCTCTTTCCTCCATTGCTCAAGTCACTGAAAAATTAACTGTTGAGAAATACAATAATGCAGAATGTTTCTCAGTTGTTTGGAGAAGTGAAGAATACAGGAGAAAAGTGAAGTGTAGACTCAGCACTGAATTATGCTGAAAGGCTGAATATGACAGGAATATAGGAAAGGCAAAATATGCCAATTCTGTGGGCACAGGAAGGACTAAACACCAGTTTCTTAGTGAGTGGAGGTCTCATGGATGTGGGTTGGCCATTGCTACAACCCCAGTGTTCCGTTCAGTAGTAAGATGCAGGATTGATGTACTCAGGAAATGGTTCCTGGATGATGTTTCCTCAGCCTTTTCAGACTGTGTTGGTGTCTCCAGGTCTTCTTTTGTGTCACCCCAATTCTCCTGAAGTTTTCACAGCATTTGCTTCCTCAAGTGTTGCAGTCAGTTCTGCAAAGGCTTGTTGTGGTACCCAGTGAGTCCTGGTTAGAGGATGGAGTCTAAACCTGCTTTATCTGTGAGCAATGGCATCACAGGCCCAGCCTCATGTCTGGTGCAGCAAAGCAAGAAGCTGGATTTCATGTTTGGGACCTTATTCTCCTCTCCTCCCTGCATTCTCAGGAGAAAGTCAGCTTTAGGAAGATGGACTGTCTAGCCTGACTTTAGGCTATCTTTTCCTTCTTGGTTTCTGCAACATCACAATAAACATAAACAGGACTAAGGAGAAGAAAATATGAAAATTCTGAGCATAAAACCAGAGCAATTCTTGCAGGATGCATAAAATATGAATGTGTAAGCAAAAAAAAAAAACAAAAAAAAAACAAAAGGACTTAAACACCTGCAGTAATAAAGTCTCTTCTGCAAAAATATGTTTTAAAATTTAAATTACTATTTCTTGTAGCCTTTTGGGTAACAATATAGTGTGATTGCTGGCCATTTCCTACAATGGAAACTTAAGGGACATCCAGTATAGTTTTACTGCAATAAATAGATTTTGAAAAAAGCAAACTGTAAGCCTGCAAAGCAGATTGTTTTCCTGAACTGCTCTTCTCTATGAAATATTTTGTTGGCATGACATATACTGTTTATTGTTTTACATGTCTTTATAGCCTTCAGCCTCTCTTTCTGTCAACACATTAGTCTTCAGCTTCATTGTGCTCTTCTGTCTTTGCTGGTGCCGTGGGAACACAAAGCAAATGATTCTTCTGTTCTCAGCCAGAAATTGTTTTTCATTATAATTTCAAGAGGGGCTTTGAAGTATCTACTTAGGCTCTCACAGCTAATAAGAGACAAGGCAGTTGCTATGCTACTTGTTGATTAAATGAAAACCAGACCTGATAACATGTGAAATCTTCCTGAGGGAGGTGTTTCTCTTATGGAGATGAGTACTGAGCAGTTAAGACCTGAAGTTGCATGTCTAAGGTTAAATGCCTAAATGGTCATTTTAAGCTCTGAAAGCAGTGAGCTGGCTATCTGGAGTCAGAGTGTCAGTGGGTGTAAAACATCACTGACACTTCCTCAGCATTTGGGAGCTAGGGGCTTTGAGGACAAAATGTCCATTTTTTACTCCGAGCATTAAAAATCCTAAATTTTCATTTAAGAACTAAATGAAAAAAAATTATTCTTCTGACATGAAATGTGACAGAAAATTCTAATGACACCCAGGAGAAGATCCTGAGCTCTGCCAAAACCAAGATATCACATTTGAGGCCATAAATAACATGCAATATGTATGAAATAACATTACATACTTGCCACAGTTTGAAAATGACTTTATTGTGAAAATCCCAAAATACCACTTACGTTTCTGAAACAGAGTATAGACCTCTAAATTCAAGACATCAGTCTTATCTAAAGCCCTGAATCTGTTTAGACATTGGAAGTTTCTTAATGTATGGGGTTTCTTATGTATATGTTTCTTAAGGGTTATGTTCTACCCCTTAAGTCAGATTTAACACTTGCTGAGAGCACCAAGTGCAGAATAAAATAAAAGTAACAATGAGTTTCACAGTGAAACACAACAAAAAGAGGTTTCAGAGCATTAATTGTCTTGTATATTTAATTTGAAATATCATACTTCAAACTGCAACTCTTTTTTTTTCCTTTGCTGTTGAAAATGGGCAACTCTGCAGCAAAGGATGTAAAAGGAGTGAGACCAAAGAAAGAACAGGCAAGAGAAAGAATAATTTTATAGCCCAGTGATTTAAGCATTGTTGGAAGAGAATAGAACTGGTTCTGCTCTGTACATAATTTTATTTTATGTGTGTTTGTCTGCTTCAATGGAAATGCAGGAGCAATCCTCAACAGCAGAATATAAAATGATATTACACCTTGTCTCACTTGCTGTATTTTTGGTCCCACACTGTGGTTACCATGTGAACTGCTTGAAGAGCGGTGAATGTACCTATCAGCTTGTGTTTATCCTTTTAGAGTAAAGATATGAATTCTGTTCCCTTAAGCTAAGAAGGGCTTTCTTCTGTTCTGGTTATTGGTAGCAAAACACCTGATTTTGTAGCTGCTCACAAACAAACAGGACAGCAAAGATCTGCATTCCAGCTTAACTGAGAAGCAAACATCAATTAGATGAAAACATTGGATGGCAAAATTTGAGACAAAGAGAGATGAACATTTTTCAGATACATTTCTATTTCCATCTGGAAGAATCAGCCAGCTGCTGTCAGCACTTTCATCTCCCATGTGTGTTTTCCACCCCTTCTCCAGATTGTCTGGATTTTAGACCGTTGCATCATAGGACTTTCTGGGAATGGGGTCAGCAAGATGTGTTATCTACCAATGTATTTCATGCATATGCTATGTTAAAATTTCAATGATTGCCTAATGCCTTCCTCTGCATACTAGAGGAAGAAGCAACAGTCCCCTATCAATCTGTTGCTAGACAGTAAAACAGATGTTTTTCTGAAAATTACAGTTTTGAAAGAAAAAATACTTTAGAGGTTACAATAATAGCACATTTAATCTATTAATTTGTGATCTCTGAAAAGGACAAGAAAATAGGGAGATTATCCTAGGGCAGTAGTGTCCACAGACACTTCCCACTTTATACCTTTATTTCAGGTTCATAAAAGGAAAATATGTGCTGGGATAATTTTTTGTTAATTGTGTCAGATTTCCTTTATTTCACTTGGCAATTTAATCCAATCTGTGCAATGAAAAAAAGAAATCTTGTATTTCCAAAACAAACAAAAGCTCCAGTTGCATGGTAACCAGCCCACATACTAAGCCCTAGAAATATCAGATCCAGAGGGCTCAGGACTTTGCCAAAGAAACAGAGTGATTTAAATTGATTTCTTCATATGATAATAACAGTGTTTTTAACCACTACATCATAAAAAATGATGCTGTAGCCAAAATTTTTACTGTCACTGAAGTCAAGGGGATTACATCATTGCAAAGAGGATTCCAGTTCTTCCCAAGCAGTTTGTCCTGGTGCAGCCTGCAGAGGGAAGTTTGCCTCCATCACAAAGGGCAGGTATCACCAAGACCCCTGCCTGTTCTGTCAAAAAGGAACTTTACTGTAAAGACACTGTGAACTTTAGACCCACAGAGTAAGAGGGCACAAGGATAAAGGGCATGGGAGGATGAAGAAAAGGCCCTCAATGCTTGACATCCCTCTCATATTACAGAGATAAAAAGACAGACACATTTGCATGACTTTTCTCTGCACATTTCATGTTAACCTGATTGTTTCAAAGGCTATAGTTACTTTGGCTTCCCTAGTGACGTGGAGTCACTGGAGATATGTTTCAAGAAGCTGGAAGGAGCCATTAAACTGGATGAAGTGCCTTGCTAAGGATCATAAGGTATCATGGGTTCACCCCAGCCAGCAGCTAAGCTCTGTGCAGGCACTCACTCAAGTCCTCCCCCCTTCCCCAGCAGGATGAGGAGAAGAATCAGGAAGAAAAAAGTAAAACTCATGGGTTGAGATAAGAACAGTGTAATAATTGATACAAAGTAAAATACACTAATACTACTAATAAAAAGGAGATGGAGAGAAAATATCCAAGAAAAGCAAGTGATGCATGACACCATCCACTGACCAATGCCCAACCCATCCCTGAGCACCAATTGTCTCCTCTCAGTCAATTCTCTCTCAGTTTATTTAGTGCTCTCTTAAGCAAGAGAAAAGAAGGTCCTAAACGAAAAAAAAAAAAAAAAAAACAAAAAAAAAACAACAAAACTCCACAGTTCAGTTTGTAATACATCTTCATGAATAGCAAGCTAAAAACAAATTCTTATTCATAGTGTGTGGGTTCTCCATAATCATGAACTTAATGAGTGAGCTGACATCAAAGTAGTCATTGAGATTTTCTTGATTTTCTGCCTAAAACATCAATGTTTCATTCAATTATAGTTTTTGATTCATGGAAATCCTCAATCAACCTTTAATCCACAGACCATGGGTGGTAGGATTTTGGAGTAAAAGGGTAGCATGTGTGGCAGTGGAAGTATTGTACATTGAAATCACTAGTGAGTGTTCAATAGAGGGAGCTGGAAATACCTGACATAGTACAAAATTTCAGGTAAGGTAAAGATTGCCATCATTGCTAAATTCATGTTTGAGTGGGAAGGATACACTTGACTGTCACTACCAAACTTTGGAGACTGTTTTGATTCCAAACTTGATTCATTGTGAACAGTGGAGTCAGAGTGCCATTTTTCAGCTGTGTTCTCAGCCTGAACACACATACATACCAAGGCACATGGTGCTCCAGGGATATGATTCCTCACAACTGTATGAACTCCAGGAGAGTTAATAACTGGGAGGACTGGCAGTTCAGCAGACTGACAGTGGTGAATCTCTGCTGAAATGAGCCATATTTTCTTAACACCTGTTGATTTGCACTCTACACACCCCCAGTTCTGTGAGCAACACTTGGCCCTCACATTTGCCAGTTCAGTCTGGTACAGCTGCTTCTGGCAGCCCAATTCATGTGGTCTTTTTCATTGCCCCTCTATCTCTCCTTGTCCCAAGTCCTTTACTCACTGCCTTTTTGACTGTGTGGATGTGACAGAAAGCATCTCTTTTCACATTTTGAGGTCTATGAGTTTGTCTCTTGATTTAGGTGTTCTCTCCCTTGCTAACCACAAAAGCACCAACCAGCCACAGCCCCAGTAATACGCCTAGGCTTGTCTAATCTGTCTGGACACAAATCTGGACAGCACAAGAGAAATAGTCTCTTGTTCCTTCAGGTTGTCACTGAAGGATCTGTGGTACCTGTACTCCCCAGGGTGACTTCTAATGCTCTAGTTTTAACTGGTATGGTTGATTGACCTGAAAAATAAATGGATGAAACTCAGACTCTTTGATCTAGGTATGATGCTCTTGCAGCAGATTTGCTGTTGGAATGAGACAGGATTCAAGAGAACCAGCTGGAGTCTGGTATGTAGGATTTTCTGGACTAAAGCCAGGGAGCTTAGCTAATAACTCAGCAAGACAGGCTGCTCCATCTTCTAATTGGCTGCCAACTTCAGGCCCTGAGTGCCCAGTTATTCATGCTGGGACCAGCACAACTGATAAGGTATTGGTACAGATTTTATGGTTGGTTTATTCTGTCAAAAGTGGCAGAATTTCTCTTTGCATATAAATTTCTGTTTGCATATAAAACACAGGGTGCAAGTGGCTTGTGGGTTGCAGGACCTCTGACTCAAACCATGCCCTTGTCTCCATTTGAGCATCACCATCCTTATAAAGGGCTGATGTGAAGTTCTGTGTTGCTCTCTTAAGAAAAGACCCGAGGCCCAGAAATCTTTCTGTGTTCTCTCTGCCTTTAAACCTGAGCTGGAGATAAAACAAACCTGGTGATACCAAGAAAGAATATTCTGTTCCACAAAAGTGTCTTCACTGTCAGTAGTTGTGAGTCACAAACAATATCTGATTGCAAGGGATCCTTCTCTCAGACCTGTCTGACTTGAATCTTTGCCTTTGGACATTTTGTTTCAGAATTATGGTCTGAGCTGAGCCTCACAAGCAGAAGCCTATAAGATCTTTTTAGACAATATGAAATTAAACACCTTGCAAACATGTGGCCAAATCTGTAGAAAACCTATGAAGTACATACATCAAAACCAGTGCCCTTGTGATGTTGACAAAGGCTGACAAAGGATTTGGGGGAATACTGGCTTAGGAGAGATGTATTTATGTCCAGGACACTGAGGTGAAAAAACAAGATTTAGGAGAGAAACACTGGTCACTCTCTAAACAAGGGTTGAGAGCCTGGTTCTCAAAACAAATAAAAGAGAGCTTATCAAGAATGATTTTTCTAGGGGGCAAAGTGCTGGCTGAAAAAGGCATGAAACTCTTCTAACGGGAAAAAATCTCCAGTTGTTTGCTCCTAAATTCAGTTGAACAGAAATTTGTGCAATCTGTAAATAAAAGAGACTGGCAAGACACCTGAGCAGAGCACTCACACCTTCTGTAAACTGAAACTAGCTTCAGGGCTCAACTGTTTTCTAAGCAGGAATATCAAAGGAGGAACTGTAGAGAGTCCCATATGGAGTGGAATTCAGAAGAGACACAAAGTCCTTGAGCATCAAACAGAAAAAGGTATAGCTAAATTATCCCTGTGGAAAATCATGGCACTGCAGAATAGAGAAATGAAAGAGCAGTAAAGTCACCACAACAGTGGAAGACAAGCAGAAAACAACTACAGCTGTACATGAAATTATGTGGAAAATAAGGGAAGAAGGGAGGTCATGTAGTCTAGAAGAGAAATTATGCCAAACAGGCAATATGTCTGGGCAGCAGGGATGTTGGGGATGAGACTGATTTTGTTGGTACAGTGGAAAAAGGAGCAGCAGGACGTTAGGGTGGGAAAAGGGGTGAAAGAAATGAAAGGTGACATGAAGGTTGAAAGCCTGAAAAGAGAAAGAAAATGTTTCAACCTCCAAAGATCCAACTGTGATTATGCAGCTGTCAGCCCTGCCCCTTTAATTAAGTAATTGATTAATTAAAATAAAGCACTTAATCCCTCAATTTACATATTGTGCCTCCCACTAACCAGCACTGACTGTGGGGTCCTCATCAGAGAGCTCCTTCCTATTTGAATTCGTGTTGGTTCCCAAACATATTACTTTGTAAATAGGAAATGACAACATTGGCTCCGTGCCCCACTATCGTCGCAGCCCTGCCATATGTCAGTATCATGCTAAACATAGTAAGCAGAAGACCCAACAATATAATTATTGAGGACATCTGTCAGCAGCACAAGCTACATCTGGGATTAGTAGCTGTAATGCTGGAAAGACCTATAAGAAGCAGGAAGGAAAGTCCTTTTGTGTTGGCTCGGATTTTCAAGAATAGGAGCCAGATCCTCAGCTGGTGTAAATTTAAGCCATTCAAAGAAGCTAATGAATCCAGCATCAGCTGATACTAGCTGAGGATCTGACACTGAAAACAAGGCCAATATAATTAAGTATGAGGTTTAATATTTTCTGTGTAAAGGTAGAATGCCTCAAAACATTCTGAGTTTACAGCATGGAATATCATTTATTAGTAGAGCCAGCAGGTACAGACTGTCTTTTATCTCAGATCTGAAGGATTGTGGACAAGTTTGGAAAGCTCCTGAAGAATATTAAAAATTCTCTTTAATGTTCTTTGTACATGAAGCATGCGGTAATTTTACATTTCAAATAATTATGGGTAGAAAAAAATCTTTTTGAGCGCATTTAATAACACTTGTTAAATTTTCTTCAGCCACAGCAGAGTTTATCTTGTAGTTTGCACAGGCAGACTGTCCTGTGAAACCAGTGACACATACAGATTGTACCTATTTATTAATCTGAGGGCAAGCTCCTGTTGGGAAGCCAAGTAGCTGCATTAATAGAATGTTCCTTTTGAGTTAATATCCCCTGTAGAAATCATATAGCCATGTCTGTGCCACGCTGTGCTCATTCTAACATACTGCAGCTCTCAGCAAGCCCCAGTATTTCAAACCCCAGGCTGTCCCAATATTGGTTATGTGGCATCTGGGATGGAGGCTACCTATGCTTAAATACATGGCAGAAAGGCTTCACTCCATGGATCTCTACACAAGCCCTCAGGACTTGCAGTCAGTTCCCAGCCCTGTTGTTTGAACACCAAGGGTCTGGTGATGACTTGGATCACTGCCTTCAACTGAGAAGCTGAAGGAACTATGCCTAAGAAATGTTAACAGGCAGATTTTGAGAAATACCTAGAAAAGTTGCTTTCTGAAGAAAGTGTCCATGGATGTATTAAATGAAAAATAAAGGAGAAGAAACATTCATCTCCCCAGAAATAGCTCTTCTTTCATGTGTCACATGAAACTTTTCACTCCTTTACACTCTGTATTGACAAACAAGGGTGTCTTTGCCTTGAGTCAGGTTTGTAATAAAGAGAAAATGAGCTCGTGCATTGATCTCTCCCCACTTCTTAATTTTTTTTGCTTTGCAAGATTTCTTTGAGCCATAAATCCATAACCTATATGTAACAGAGGATTACAATAAAACAGCAGATTACAGAATTGATAGAATGTAGGGTTTTGTTTTTTCCTTAAACTGAGAAAAATCTTTCCTTATGTCTGCAAATTTAGGGGGGGGTCTAAGAGAGTTATGCTGCTTCACCTCACTCATTCAGTGGGAGATTCATGAAGACACTTGGGTTTATGGATGTAAATCTGTGTGCCTGTACATGAGCTAAGTGTTTAAACTCTTCCCGTAGTCAGCAAAGATTCATCCCAGGAAGCCTGTAGGTCTACAGAGAGACCCAGCTGACTAAAGGGTCTGCTTTGATGCTTTGAATTGCCTTGCTGAGGTGTTTATTGCTCTCTTGTGACTGTAGAGGAAGCATATGGAGCCTAAAGCCATAAATGAGTGCCTCTGTACATGCCCCCCAACACACCCTGCTCAGGCTGGCAAACAAGGTAGCCAATTAAACGAGGTTAGAAATATTAGTTATTGTGATGAGATGTGAGAAAATAATCTGATGCAAACCTGTGACAATACCCAAGCCATCAATAAACATGTTTTCATTTACATAACACCTAAAGAACATTTTCCTTCCAAAATTCAATTGTGTCTTTCCTAGACTGGACAGGAGGGAAAAGCCCTGAAATGCAGAGGGCTCTGTCTTGCTCCTGTTGGTGCTTTTCAGTGGTCCAGACATTGCTTGAACCTTGTGTGAGTGTGGTGATGAAAACACATGATCATTCACTGACTGCATGTATTTTTCTGTCAAAGACAGGATCTGAATGAGTGGTGGCTTTGTTTAATTACATTTTCTTAATAAAACAGAAAAAAAAATCTCCTCTAAAATTGTTTCAGGCCTGTGGTCTCCCACCAATACATACTCTCCCCTTCTCATGACACAATATCTGAGAAAATTTTTCCCTTGGGTAGAAAAAGAACAAAAAAACAACTAAGAAACAAAAAAACCCACCCACCCCCCAAAAACAAAACCACACCCCCAAACCAGTCCCCCTGCCCCCTCCAAACCACCCACACAACCAACCAACTAACTAACCAAACAATCCCCCCCGCCCTTCCCCAAAAAAACTGAAACCAGCCAAACAAACAAAATGTAACAGGTTAATTAGATGGCAATGGAAAAGTTAAAAAAATTAAAACTGGATATTTTTTACTGTTTCATTTTCAGGAATTTTTGTCCTCAGATAAGTGAGGAGAGGTTTTTGGTTTTTTTTTTGTTAAAATGCAGGACAATCCAAATGTCTTGAGCCTATTGTCTGACCCTGAAAACATAAATTTTTCTGCATCAGTAAACCTATCCACCTCATTGACGGTAATTACATTTGGAAATCTCTTTCTTGAAAAACAGTTTGTAGGATTTGTTCCAAGTGGGGCTAAAGTGAGACTGAGGTACATAACTTTAGCTTGGGGGTAGATTTCAATATTACTGCTGGGGGAAAAACCCAGTTCAGAAAACTACTCTTTCTTTCTAAAAATAAAAGATGGTTTTAGGAACACAGACATACAGAATGAATAAGTAGTTCCTGTCTGATTGCAGCTCTGGAGTGAATTGTGATGGTCAAATTGAAAATAGTGCTTGGATGAAAAGGAGTCTATAATGGAAACCATGCAGGAACTTTAGCACCACCAGCAGTGCCAGCAGAAATCTTGTAAGAATTTCAGTCATATGGGGAACTGTGCACCTATTGGATGTGTTCACCAAAAGATTAACTCCAAAATCTACAGCCTCAATTTCCTGAGTTTAACTGTGTTTGAATGATCTGTGAGTTTTAGGGTAATGTGTATTTAACATGCATCTCTGTAGGAGCTATGGACCCATACAGTGTGTCTTTATTTGCAATGCTATAGACCTTACAAGCATTCATTTAGGTGTAGCTTATTTAATTTTTTAATGGGCTAATTCTTGTTCTTTCAGGAGAGTTTTTCTATATACAAAGCAATTACTTAAACTAGTGTTTGTTTAGCTCACCTAACCGGAGCAGTCACGTAATCTTTGGGTTTTTTCATATCTTGCCAGCAATTTTATTAATAGAATCGGGCTGTTCCTGTCTGAAATATTCTCTTGCAAATGTTTCCAGGCAGAACAAGAATGTGAATAACCTAGTGTTCAGCAATGAGTTTTAAACAGATTCTTATTCTCCTGTCTGATTTTGATAAGGTCAATGCTGTAGCCATTGCACAGACCACACTTATACCATTGTAGTTGATTTTTGTTTGGGGCAGTTTGCTAATATTTGTGTTATTGCAGGGAGGATTTGAGAAAGAGATGGAGAATAGAGTTAGGAGTTTTCTCTGTTCAAATTTCCAAATCTCCCTCAAATAATTTATTTTTTTTTAGTATCATGCTGCAAGGCCTTGCTGAAATTTGACTTCAGTTTTCTCAATGCTGTATTGTTTTGCTGCTCAGATTTCTACCTCTCTTTTCCCTCATGAGGGCACATCCATACACATATACCAAACAACAAAGAAAACTTTGATTCCAACCTTTGGTAAAACCCAAACTGTACATCGTAGCCATTGCAACAGCTGCTTTTTTGGCTACCACTTTAACAAAGGCATTTAATGACTCCTTATGGCAGCTCTTTCTTTATGGAATTAATTCAGTTTAACCCTCAGGATAATGGCATTTACTAAAAATAAATGAATAAATAGCATCATTATTCTATTTTTGTATTTGCAAGAACAGAGACTGACTCTCATTTTGGTCAAAATCATAAAAAATTCTCCTGACATCAAAGGAACTACCTTCATGTCAAAGTGCTGTAAGCTAATAAAGAATTTGACCAGGTCGTTTCTTACTGCATGGGAAACATTTATTGTGATTAAGCCTGTAAAAGTGAAGCACCCACAGCTCTTTCTGTGCTGTGCATTCAGCATTCAGCCTCACCATTGCTGCACCTAGAGTCAAGATGCACTAAGGCATGACTAACATCTATTATAGATTTGCTTATTCCTCTCCTTCCCAGGCAGTAATCATGTGCAGCAACTTGGAACACACCCATGTGCTTATGCTGTTCCAGGTAGGGTCAGAGATGTGCAGATTGCTTTTCCAGCAGGAGGTGGTGAGGTTTGTTGTAACTCTGTTCCCGTGGGAATTTATTTCCTACTTTGGGTCAGCACTGAGTCTCATGCACTGACACCCCTACAAATGTTTTACCAAAGCAGCTGCTTCCTTCAGCTGGGAAAATTTTGATGTGCCAGCTTTATGTGTGCTTTCCTCTCAGAATGCTCCTGCTGGGGTCACTTTGCCTTTACTTTTCCCTCCTTCAAGAGAAAACGAGGTCTTGCTTAAATTTTCACTTCCACTTTTAAAGTAAACTTCTATCCTTCAAGGGGAAATGTCTTTCTTTAATGCTGCACCATACTGAAAGCAGCCCCTCCAAAGCACTGCTGGTTTATACCTCATCAGTAGGGAGGATGTCCTCAAAATGCACCACTTGGAGTTTACATTTCTTCAAGCTAACCTTCCAGAGGAACGAAATGCAGAGAAATGTAAAAAAATTTCACAGTGGGAAAAAAGGGAGATGGGAATCAAACAATGCAGAAAACTAAGTGTACAGGGGAAATTCATCATAATGGAAGAAACACATTGATAAAAAGGGTACTTAAAAATAGAGGAAAATTCCACATTTGCAAAATATAGTGGTTTTGATAAAAGCTCAAAAAATTAAAATATAATTGCAAGGTACAGAATTTGAAAAAAAAAGAAGCCTGAATGGTTAACGTGCTGATTATGCTCACTGCATGTATTGTTACTTCAAAGTGGTGTTGAACAGTGTTGCAGTCAAGACTCAGAGGCAAATAATAAACTGTTAAAGCACAGTTACCTGCTACACAGAATATTATTTGCCAGCAGACTGGTCCCAGGTTCTTAATTTTAAAATGCCATTTTCATTGCTGTGAACATGCTTAATTTTTATAGTAACACATTGCCTTCAAATTGGATTGAATTATTGCAGTGTTTTAAAAAATTGTGATGTGATTCTGCAATTTAAAAAATGCATGCTTTTGCTTTAAGTACAGCAAATTCCTTTCATTTTCATCCACAATGGAACACTTCAGTACAATGGGCTCTGAAGACAATTTTTAATGCTGACTCCTCTGCATTCTGGCTTCATTTGTGAAGATGCACAAGCAGCCACAATAACAGCCTCAAACATGACTTTCAAAATACACTGCTTTTATATTTCAAAAGAGATATGTCCCCATTTCTTTCTCATATGTCTTTTGTCAAGCCTTTTATTCTTCACAAAGAAATACAGAGCTGACCTGAAAAAAAAAACACTTTTTCTGACAGAGTAGTCAAAATTATCCTGCCTGAGTAAATCTGAGAACTCTTCCTGGGAGCATGAAGACATATGTTTCATTTGTATATCTTGGAAAAAATGTGGGCTGGCATGCAAAAGAACATGATTATAACTAGACCTAGAATCTTACCAGTGCCTTGTCTTCAAGAGGCAGCTTTCATCTCAAATGGAGGCCTGCTGGAGTCATTGAATGTACACAAGGGCTATAATTCTATTGGGAAACTTGGTGCTGACCTGCTTCACCCAAAACTTCCCTGACCTGGAAGGCAGCACACTCCCTGGGTTTTGACACCCTCCCGTTGTCCATTCTCCTTGCAGGGTCAAAGTTGGTAAGTATGCTGGGAGCTGATTTCCCAGAGTATCCCCAGAAAGAGAAAAACACTGGTGTAGCTCCTTTTTTAAACTTATTTACCTGGAACAAAGAGCATGCTCTGTGATATAGAGAGCTTGCTCTCATCTGCTTTATTGCAATTCTATTACTACAGAAAGGCATAAGACCCAATTCTTTAAGAAGGCCTCCTTCCACTGGTTCACAGCTAAAGAAAGATGTAACTAAACAAAGTAGAGAAACAACTCAGCAGAAGAAGGGCAGAGAGACACTTCTGAGGGAATGTAATAACTACAAATCTTTACACAAAACAAATCAACCTCCCAACCAAGTGATGTCCTCCTTACTAGGAAAGGCAAGTCATGTGTCTTTGCAGGCAGAGTTTATGTTGCGCCCTTATCCCTTCATGCTGGTCTCCTGTTCATCCATATGATGCTTGGGTCATGATGGCACTTCCTGGAGCAGCACACCTGTGTTTTCTTTGTATGGAAACAAGAAACCAAGGATGGGAGGAGATGGGAGGGAAGAACAATTGACTGCCAGCAAGGCCAAGGCACACACTTGAGATGGGGACCAGACAAAGTCTAGACAGATTCCTTAGCTTTTTGGTTATTTTTAAAAGATTCTTTAAAACTAACCATTTGGTCTTTATAAAACATTCAAAATGTTGTATATATTAATACTCTTTGGGTGAAATATTAAAAGAAATCTTTTGCTGTTCTGTTCTGAGTCTGTTATTTTAATAAATGCAACATCTCCTGTTTCTTATATGATTTAAATGCTAACATAAAAAGCATTCAAAAAAGACTAATTGGAAAAATACATGTCTGAAAAAAAGTGTTTTAAATTCATTTGAAGGATGTCTGAGTGTAATGCTATGTGTTCTTATTTACAGGGTTTTAGTAAATGAAGGACTTTCAGATGCTGACTCTCTGTTTCACATTCCTCATTGCCTTTTATAAAATAAACTCTCTTACACTTTGGGAGGGGCAGACATTCCCAGGGCTGGACCCAGGCAGGGTGATGGGAGTCTCTGTGCATGCACAAGTGCTGCTGGCCACCATCCCCACAGAGATCAGAAAACAGCCCCACACACAGCAATGTGGAAAGCTGTAAAGCTGATCAGCAGAACTATGGTCAGCTGCTTTAACAATGCTGCCTTTAAATCTCGCATTGTTAAACCAGTTATGTATTAAAAATAACCTCCATGAAAACAAGCCTGAAAGATAATGGCTTGGATAATGAGTCAATAGTTCCAGATATTTTGAGAGATATGAGTGTAAGTCTGGAATTTATATACATTCCTGGTATTTTCCCATCTCAAAGGCACAGTAAAGCTGCTCAAATATAATGGAGTGGGGGAAGTCAGGAACACCAGATGATTCATGTAGGCTTCTGCCTCCACTCAACTCATATTTTAAACATCTCATTGAAGTTTATAATCAAATGCTTCTATAATTTTCTTTATGGTATTGGTAAGCAATGGTCCCTTTGTCTACAGTCTGTCCCATAAATATAAAGTCAACTGTTACTTCATGTTGTATTAGATCTAGGTATAGGAGACCTTTGTTAACCTAAATAATTTAGAATTTTCCTAGTTATTACTAATTTTCTCAGAATCCTGAAGTTACATTTACATTGGCAAATTCATACATAGCTCTCTGCCAAGAGAAAAACTTGTATGGAAAAAGACATTTCCCATCCATATAGTTGATGAATATGTCTGATAAAGCAATTGAATAATATGTTATCTTTAAAAGATAAATGTTTTTGCTCTATGAGTAATACTAAAGTTCAGGTAGGTTTAGTAGCAAATTTCTTTAGGAAATAGGAGGTACAGAATCAAAATGTTTTCTACTGTCATTTGTTCTATATTATTTTACTCTGTTTGAACAATCTAGAATGCCAAAATGCAACTGTCTTGCTGTTTGTTCTCTTTTGAACTTTCCAACTTAAAATGTACATAACTTATCCCAATCACAGCGCTTTTCACTTGGGAAAACTGTTTTTTCCAACTCTTTTTTTATTTTGTTAGAATCATACAGGACCGTATGATTGTGGAAAATGTGTCATTGTAGAAATTCAAGAGTGCATATGAGACACTTCAATGAACACCCTGTTACCACATACAGAAAAGAGCAAAAATGAAAAAATGTCAATTAAATCCATGCCAGACTCCAGATCAGAGCTAAGAGTGATCCTACCATCATTCTCTATGTAGATATTTTCTTTTTATTCAGGTCTTCCAATAAAACAGAAAAATCACCCAGGGGAATTCACACTATTAAAAAGACAAGGATCTAGTAGACCTTCTAAATCTCCTTCTTTACTGCTGAAGTGTAGATCCAAAGTAAACTTAAAAACTGGGATGTGAAAAGAGCTGTTAACTTGTAAGGTGATGAGGGACCTCATTTGGAGAGAGCTTCAGACAGAGTGCACACAGAACATCTGGCACAGATGTGAGGAGCTCACTTTGTGGGCACTTGCAGCATCTGTTGTGCATTTGTTCCCACCAAGCCTGAAATGCAGCAGGGTGGGCAGTGATCTCTGGGTGACTGTGTTCTGGGTTTTCAGTAGGCTGGCCACCACAACCAGAAGAGGCCTGATGAGCCCCTCTGGCGTTTCTGAATGTCAAACAGTCTGATCAGAACCATTATTTTGTGTGAAGTGCCAAGTATTTTTTCTTGAGCAAATATATTTCTTCTGGAAGGAGTGGTAAGAGGCAAATGTACCATTGGTCCCCACGATAAATCAGGCTGAAGGCTGATGTCTCCCTGTCTTGAGCTGGAGATGGCTCTGACTTCCAAGTGTTTTAACTTTCATTCACTCTTCCCTATACTATTCCACAAATGAAATAGGGCATTTGCCAGATAATCAGGAAATTATCAAATACATCTTATTGCCAAGGAGGTTTTTTTTTATTACATCCTCTTGAATTGCTCCAATATCATCTCTATGTAGATACAGAAATAAATCCACACTTCTTTCTTATTTACGTTATAAGGTAATTTGTGAATTACAGAGCTGTCTTCCATTGTTCAAATACATATAGTTTAATCATCATTTCAAGAAATAGACTCACTGTTTCCACAGAATAGCCATTAATTTTTAGAGTTCAAATATGAGTGACCAAATCAATCATCAGTTCATATTCTGGAAAAATCATTATAAAGT
This sequence comes from Zonotrichia albicollis, assembly GCF_047830755.1. Classification (NCBI taxonomy): domain Eukaryota; kingdom Metazoa; phylum Chordata; class Aves; order Passeriformes; family Passerellidae; genus Zonotrichia; species Zonotrichia albicollis. Next base: position 87,166,177 of record NC_133821.1, read on the forward strand.
TTACTTAGATATTGTTATTTTTCAGTCAAATCTTGAAGACCTCTTATCACACTCCTTTGATAGCTCCTACTTGGGGACAGTATAATTTGCATTTTTTTAATCACTTTTCATGTGCGGATTCCTTTAGTCCCTTTGAGATACGTTGGAGGACATCAGAAAGGTGCATAATAGTTATACATAGTATTATGCCTGAATAACTGCACGGTACTGCGAATCCTGCTGTTCAGATATTCATAGCTTTAACTGAAACACAGTTCGGGTAACAGACGCAGCTCCCTTGCCCACCTCAGTTTGCATTTGTTTGCAGTACAATTTTGTGATTTCTCATTAACTAGCATGTCTACCTTCTGCCACAAACTGACTTACATTCCTCCCATCTGTTGCAAACCCAATTTAATTATCAGTCACTGCTATGAACATGACAACAGACACTTTTATGCATGGAGGTTCTGCCCTTTTCCTCATTGTCAGAATTTCTGTGATGTAATGTTTTGAAGTAAAGTTTTCATAGAAGGTTAGTTCAAGAGATCTGTTTTTGGATACACCATGCTTTTATTAACATTATATTACAAATCCAGTAAGATCAATCAATAATTCAAATGAAATTTGTATTTTCGTACTGATTTCTTCTATTACTTTCCGACTTGAATGCTTGCAAAATGGATTATGTTTTTGAGTATTTCTATAACTAAGTTAGAGATTTTGGAATTACTTAGTATTGATATACTGCATGCATCTCACCATTGCCAGTTACCAGAATTATCTGAACCAGAACGGCAAATAGAAATGTGTGGTGGTTTGACCAGGAAGGAGTGGGAATTCTGGGATGCTGTGGTCAAACCAATGGATGTTCGGAGTTTGATACTGACACCTGGTGTAGCCAGTGGGGTTTGGACACACCTCCGAGAATACACAGGGGTTAAAAAGCAGGGCTCTGCCCCTGGCAGGCTCTCTTGGGACGTCGAGGAGAAGAAGTCGGATCTCCCTCCCCTGTCCAGCCGCTGCTGCTGGGCGGGGGAGGGGCAGCCACGTGGTAGGCCCTGGGCCTGGACAGAGATGGGAGGTGAGGAGGCCCTCGAGGATGGAAGGGTGGAAGATCCCAGGGAGTCAGCCCTCGGGCAGCCATCCCCCCCCCCCCAGGAGAGAGAGAGAGCCGGCGACACCGAATGTGATAGCAGCCGGCCCAGGAGGAGAAGGGGGGGAAGAGTGCCCGGCCGGAGCGGCAGCGTGTGGGCAGCGTGTGTGGGAGTGCCGCAGCTCCGGGACAGACAGAGACTGAAAGTTTTAACCCCTTTCTTTCATGATTGGGGCCTTGCAAAAATGCTAATCCTCCTCGAAGCTGAATAAGAAGGGAGATAAGAGATGAGATGAGACAAGGACCTGGCCCGAAGAACGTGGAGATGATTGAATGGGGAGAGATGATTTGGAGTGGCCTTTTGGCTGGACTTTTCTTGTGGCCATGGACTCAGTTTGTTCCTGTGACACAGAGACTGCACTTAGGGGGAAGCAGTGGCTCAGAACCAGGAGGGTTCATCGTGAGGACCCCCCGGCCCCAGGGGGTTGGAAAAATATGGGGGGGACAGATGTCCCAAACCAGAGACTGTGCCTTTTTGGAGTGAGACAAGGCATCCTTGAAAGACAACCCTAAAAGCAGCTCTGGCCATGCACAGTGGTGAGAGCACTGGGCATGGAAGGAAGATGTCACAAGCGGGAAAAGGACTTTTTTTCCGGGCGGTGCCGAAGTGACAGGGAAGCACACGAGGTTTCAGTGTGTTTCCAGGGAAGCCTATGGAACAAGAAGGACTCCTTTCCTCTTCATGAACTGAAGTTTGAGTATACTAAAGTGTGGTGCCACGCTGGGCAGTTGGTGATTTGGGAGAATGTATCGGATTGAGAAAGTCAGGTAGTGGGGAGGAGGAAAGTGGTTTTTTTGTAAGGTTTTCAATTTTTTTTTCTTTTCCTTATAGTTTTTCTCTATTTTCCTGTAGTTTAGGTAATAAAGTGTTCTTTATGTTTAAGCTAAAGCCTGTTTTGCTTATTCCTGGCCACATCTCACAGCAGACACCAGGGTGAGGGCATTTTCATGGGGGGCACTGGCTCTGTGCCAGGCTCAAACCATGACAAAATGAGAGATCACTAAAAAATTAATTATTATTAAGCTAAAAGGAAATTAACTAAAACACAACAAGCAATGCATAATGGAAAAACAAAGCAGAATGTTTAAATGATGAATAAGAACTGAATAATTTAAATAAAATTAAATATAATAATTTGGTGAGAAGACAAATAATCTCTATCTGAATTCTAATCTCTGTTAACTGATAACCAGTCCTATAAATCAAGAAAAAAATTCTGAACAAAAATCCTCATAGTTCCTTTGTAACTAGTCAATTTATGTGCTAATGGTGTTAAAAAAATTTACATGTACTAGAAACATTTAGAAAATAGCAAGAACAGCAAAATCTTTTACCTATTGAAAATTGTTAATTTTGAACTAAGCTGTGAAAATATTAAAACTTTTTAAAATTTATCAGGCTTTTTGTGAACATCTGATGGTGGTTAACCGGCTGAATGAATTTTGCTTTTCATATATATCAACCTATACTCTTTGTACTGGGGTTATGTACAAAAGTTTTGGTAGTGAGGAGGTAGTGCAGGTCCCTCAGCCTGTTCCTGAGGGATTGCAGCCTGTGGAAAGCACCCATGCTGGATGGAGAAGCTGATCAGGATGTAGAAGTGGCAGAGATGAAGCAATATGGACTGACCAGAACTCCCATTCCCCTGCCACTCTGGAGGAGGAGACCGAATTGTAGGGAAATTGAGCCCAAAAGAAAGTGAGGAGTGGGAAGAAGGTGGTTTCAGCTTTGTTTCTGCTTCTTACTATCTGACTTCTGTTATTAAGTGGAAATTAATTAATTTCTCTAATTAGAGTTTGGTTTGGCTGTGATGGTAATTGGTAAATGATCTGCTTATCCTTCTTTTGACCCATGAGCTTTTCCCTGGTATTTTCTCCTCCTGTCCTGTTGTGGAGGGGAGAGATGGAGCATCTTGTTGGGCATCTGGCAGCACCAAGGTGAACCCACTACACTACATCCAAATAATTCCCATATGTGATGTTATGCTCAAGTTTACAAAATACATTCTTCTTTCTGTTTGCTTTCAGAGAGAAAAATGTCCTGAGAAAAATGTTCTTCAGTCCTATTTTCTCAAACCATTTTTAATATACAGTAGGACTTCAGTTAACAACTTGATTGATAAAGTTGTCTTTTAAACAACATTGTCTTTTAGACTCTGCTTTATCCTTTCATCAAACTTCATTTGGTATGGGAAGTCTCATGTTAGCTCTCTTGATGGTTTAAAAGATGATAGGTTTAGATCAGATATAAGAAATTCTTGGCTGTGAGAGTGATGAGGCACTGGAGCAGGTTGCCTGGAGATGTTCCAGATGCCCCATACCTGGAAGTGTTCAAGGCCAAATTTGAGCAACCTGGTCCATGGCAGGCAGGTTGGAACAAAATTATTTTTAAAGTCCTTTCTGTCCCAAGACATTCTATGGTCCTATAGATTTTCTATGGTCTAGGTTCTACGGTCTATGGATTTTCTCTGGATTCCAGGTGACTAATTTTGGGTGAGAGCATGAAATAATATGAGATTTTGCCAGAATTAGTTTGTTATAGCATTTCTGAGCATGTGTGGTGCCTATGCTAAAAAAGCACTGTGAGGTACTTGAGAGGACAAGACCCACCCAGGAGGATTTTACTAATCAGAGGATGCTAAACCTGGCATAATTAGTATTCATGTTATCTGACTGGAACATGCTTTGCTGTGCACAGTTTTATCATTCCTAGCTGTCTTTCATCTGGGAAAAAGCTGCTTGACTCATTTCAGCAGAAAACTGGAGACATTACCTGGCATATATCCAATAAAAATAAATTGAGGAGCAGGCCTGGGAGCGGTTACCATATCTCAAAGATAGCTATTTGATAAATGCAGGTGCGTCCAAAAGCCAGGATGTGAAGAAGCTGTATACATGGCAGGGGACCAAGGAGGACATTGAGAGAGTCAGGGTATTGAGAGAACTGGAACAACATCTATAATGACTGAACCAGGAAGGGGAAATCACTTATTGGAGAAAAGACAGGCAATCTGAAACAACAATAAAGTTTTGCAATTCTTCATTTCCAAGTAATTTTAATACTCCCCTTCTAATTTATTTGCCTTCTTTATGACCTAAACTGCTGCTGTGCTTTCAGTTTGTCTATGAAGTCCCATTGTTTGAATATGCCAAACACAGTGGACACAGGTATGGGTCAGTCTGAAGCAAGACTATTTGTCTATCTACTAAATAGTTTCACATCACCTCCAAGAATCAATTACCCTGGATTTTCAGTGCTCACCCTTCAAAGCAAAAGCTTTCAATTTTCTTTGCTTTTAAATAAAATTCTAATTTCTTTTCCCCTCCTTTGAAGTGACTTGTTCACGTTTATACCTCAGGCTTTGCCTCTCCATTTACTGATAACATGATCATTCCGTATTTTAGATTGCTTTTTCTGGCAAGCTCCAGAGGATCAGAAAAGGCTTGCCATCCATTGAGAAAGAGCTGCTTTCCTACCTCTGATACAAACCAGGGCAAACCCACACTAAGGGTGTACTTGCTGCTCAGTCCCCCTTGGACATCCTCAGGCAAGTCTGTCAGAACATAAACCTTTAACAGCACTGATGTGCATGTTAACCTCTTGATCAAAACTTTGGTGGAAAGAAACACTTCTATGATCAAGGTTTCAGCAAATAATATCCTTTAAGCTACATCTGATGTGATTATGAGAGTTGCAAACTCATTCTTTTTCATTGTTTGAATGAGCAGAGAAAGACAACATTTAAATTTATTCATAAAAATGAAAGAAAAGAACAAGTACTTGGGACATTTAAAAGCAAAGTGAGACAAGGAGGTCATCAGACTTAGCTGACAATATTTGAATTTCTTTAGAAATATTTGAAAATCTAATCAAATTTCTATACGCAATCTGTTAAACCATTCTGGAGAGTAGAGATGGAAAAGACATCTTTTTGAGAGAATATCCTTTTTTTAATACAGATCTTGTCAGACATGATCTCTATAATTTGACAGCCATTTGGTTTTTGGTGCTGAGGCAGTTGCGTTTTGAAGGGAGAGAGGTGTAAAAATTTGCTGCTCTGTCTCAAACTGGATGGATAAATTTCAGCACCTCACCTATCACTCCATCAAATCTAAATTTCATGCAGAGAGCTTCCATTGAGACCCATGATTGGATTTTCTAATTCAGGCCTTGAAATATCTGTGTCGCACCATCTGGCCTTTATTTATGGGTTCGTGTAATAAAACAGTTTTAAGGACCACAAAGTACAATTATAATTGCTTCTTTTAAATTTTTTTAAATTTAAAACTTCAGTAGAAATCAATTTATTTCAGCTTAAATAGATTTTTGGCTCAATTGCAGTATTTCTGCAAATGGTGACATTGCATGTTGCAAACTGACACGAGCAAGTCCAAATGCCGGCCAGTACTGCACACAGTAGTAGTCCAGGGACAAGGATAGCAAATGAACATGTATCTAATTAAAGTTCTCTGATAGGATTAATCAGTTGACATTTTGCCACATAAATCAATAGCTGGATTTTCCTCCCAACAAAAAGCCTAATTTTTGCTGAGGAAGCTGTTCACTCTTAGCTAGAATGTCAATGTTTTTGGCAGATGATTGATTTCCCCTATATTTTATGCATTCAGTTTCAACATACAAACAACAGATGGCTTTCTCAACAGTCCTAAACCTAGATTTGATTGCTATAATCCACTCAACACTGCTGGAATTCACACCCTGCAAACTTAAGGTGATCTGCAGATCTCTCTTCTACTCCATCTCAAATGTAACCTTTTCAAATTATCAGGTACAGTGTCAAGTGATGGAGACTTCCAAGCAGAGTGGGGTAAGACAAGGAGCATTGTGTCACCCGTAAAGCTGCCACAACACTGGAGAAATGGTCACAGCATCCTCCTTCTGGGTAGAACCATTTTGAGAATGACTGGAAGAAACCAGACCACCCTCCAGATTAGAGCTCTCATCAGCTGGACCCTCCAATTAATGTGTGTTACTCAGACCTGTTACTTTGTTTGAATGGAAATTCTTGGGCTGGGCCTGAGAAGATTTGGCTTTTAATTAGGTAATTATAAATCCCTAATTATAGGCTGATAATCTTTTCAATATCTCTTCTTAACTTTGGCTCCAGCTAGACCAGATGACTCAGATTTATCCTCATCCTTGAGGAGAAAGAGGTTTTTCTTCCAGAGATAAGAGCTGCTGTCTGTAGATCATGGGTGATTGGGTGTAAAGATTACTACTATTTCTTAAGCTGCTTAGAAAAGGCACTATGGTTAATTTTTTAAAAATTGGAAATATTAAATATGTTATAATGTGCTTGCTAGAACCAAATCTGAATCTGTATAACAGCAATACCAAAAATAGTAAGAAAATTAGTATCCATGCACACTACCTGTGACAATAAACAACAAGATTTTTCCATGTGGAATGCAGAATTCCGCAAAATTCAATAAAAAGATCTTGTAAACAAGAAGAAAATTGGACACTTTATATATGTAATTGAGAGGCCCTGCTGTTTCTTGAGTGAAAGCTGGCACTAGTGAAGGATAACAGGCTGTTAGACTTACTCAGGGAAACTACTCACAGGATCAGTTTAGCTTCAGGAAAATACCAATTTCACCCCAAAACTGATGAGGAGTACCAAACCTACTTAGGAATCAGAGTAAAATTCAGAGAATAATCATGGAAACAAAAGAGGTTAAAAAATAATATTAAGGATTACTCCTTAGACAAAGTGACCTACATTAACAAAAACTCATATTAAACAACTGACATAAACAACACAAAAAGAAAATTAAATATTTAGTTTTGGGTCACATGAACTATATCTGCTTGAATAAAACCTTGAAATATTTGTTTAGTTCTGAAAAGCTGGGGTTTTTTCCTCCTGTTAAAATAATGAATATGCTGATGCAGTCTACCTGCCTCAGATTTTAAAATTACATTTATTGGCATGAATTGTGGGATCTGCAATTTTTTATTACTACTACTATTATTATTATTATTATTATTATTTAGACCCTTCTCCCCCCTTTTTTCCGGTAAAGAGGGTTTACTAATAGATGGGCAAGATTATCAAGCATTAAGATTGTTAAGTAACTCTTCTGATATCCATCCTGATACCTAGTTTGTGGCAGACAAGAAGCTGGCCCAAATTAAGAATATGCAAAATCTACAACCGTTCTCATCAAATTACTAAATGCATTACGATCAAGGTTGCTTCCTGGTCATTACAAGAGCTTTCATTTTAATTATCATTCTTTACTTTTTAATCAGTTTTGGACACATTTTCCTCTTTGGTTAACCTACCTCTTATTGGGATGAAAAAGGCATTGTCCTCTGCTGGAAGAGTGATATGATGAGGAAACCACTTCTGCAGGAGACAAGCTTGTGGTCAATTCTGTCCCTGCGTACAAGCAAAAAAAAAGCTTTCTGAAAAGGAGAATTTAAAATAAGGTTTTCATGAATCATTGTTTGCTGGACATGCCAGGGAAATCTAAATTAAGGAAGACATCCTTTCACTTAGTTAAGGAAAACCACAGTACATAATTCTTTCAGAAGCACACAATGGCAAACTTTGTACAATTTAGATAGTGAAAGCCAAGCCAGATTAGATTAAAAACTGGCTAGTTGTATTTTATAATTCTCCAGGAAGAGTTTTTTATGAGAATTGGAGGGGAAAAACTTAACTGCAGCAGAACGGAACAGAAATTTTTGACTGCATGGTTTTTCATTGGAAAAGTTAAATGTTCAAAACCTAAGCTTTTATAGAAATTCAAAAGTTTCAATGAAATTACTTTTGGAAAGCTTCATGATGTCAAAAAGGATTTCAGAGTTTGTTATAATTAGACAAAAACTGCAGAGATCAAGAGTCTGGCCAATGTCCCATTGCCCTGAGGCACAGCATAACAGGCTTCCAACGTAAAACATGTATGACATGAAACATGAACACAGATTTGCTATATTCCAGGTAAATGTCTTAATGAAAGGGTGCATATTTAATGTTGTTTTTTTTTCTTTCTGAAACAATTTTGTGATTATTACAAGCCTAATTACACAGCTGGTGCTAAATAGTCTGGTGGTGTGACATTCACCAGAAATACAGGAGGCTGAGAAGCATTTCCCAGCTCCAAGAAGGCCAGAACAGTAACTTTCTCTCCCCTGTTTCATAAAGACAGGGAGGTACCTTAATTAATCAAATAGTCATCATTGTTACTAATTTCTAATAGCATACGTGAAGTCATTACTATGTCCAAGAAGTCTCTAAATTCCCTTAATTCATTACCTTATATCTTCTTACAATAAACTGGTCTTTCACCATTCCTGACACTTTGTATTTCTGAGAATTCTTTGAGACTTAATTTTTTTTTTGAGAAGCTTTAAATTTATGAAAGGTGAACATAGAAGTCTGAGTGAAAGATGTTTACTGAAAACAAAACCATGATCTGAAGGATTATGTCCTGAGAACCTATGTTTACTTGTATCTAGATCTGGAACAAAACTTTGTGGGAGCTCCTGGAGTAATAAATTATAAAGCCCTCAATGATGAATCTAAAGCCTACAAGTTAAGGTACTTTAGATTTGAATCAATATTATAGCAATGCTATCAGAAGTCTTGGATATATTTGAAACATTATAGACCATGAATAAAGTGAATCTAATTTTGCATTTTAACAGTATTCAAATATATTGTTATTTCAGTTACATTTGAACTTCATAATCATCATTTGAATCAGAAACAGCTATTCAGGAAGAGTGGCTTTGTCAGCTCTGTCAGTGCTCACATCTTCCACACAAGGAAGGACTGGAGAGACATGAAAAAACAAATCCCATCATTAAGTTTTGATGATTCACTATAATTATTTATTAGTTCATCCCTTAATTCCAACTAGCTCCATCTCAATTTCCCTGAATTGTTATAAAATTCTGAAAAAATTAAAATATTACTAGCATTTTACTTAAGTCAGGTAAAGATTGGACCAAATTTTGTTTTCACTGAATACGATGAGTTAATTCATGCTTATTGCTAAGAATTAGAGAACACGCAAGTTCATATGGATGAGAAACTAAGGGGTCAGGCACTTGCAACTTCCTTACCCAGCCTCAAAAAATACAGCACACTTCTAGATAATTTCCTCTGAACGTTCTTGATTGGCAAACAGATTAATTCTTAGGCAGTCCCATACACTAAATGGATCAAGGGCAAAAGTTGTGTTATTACATCTACATCCAATACATATCCATATTGGTGTGTAAGAGAAAAAAATATTTGCAGAGAAAGTTGAACTCTTGATAGAGAGAGGAAAAATGAGGGTGTTGAGCAAGCCTTTTTTAGTGCTTAAGTTAAAGCAAGTTAAATACATGCTGAGAATAATAACTCTATTCTAGGCTTGACTGTGATAATCAATTAGCCAGTTGGAGAGAAAAGGGCAGTTATTATAGGAGTGGAATATTAGCAGAAGGAGAGCGATAAAGGCTGTCAGCTCTATGAGTTACAGATGGTGACATGAAAGTTAGCTCCTGCAGAACTGTAATCAGGGAACATAAAAATGTTTGTATATGCCGTGAAAATAACATCTCTTTTTCAGTGTATGCTTTTTAGAGACAGCACAAAAAATAATGCCAAAGCCATCTTTTGCAGATGTTTTAAGAGGTTGAAGAAAGAGCAATTACTTTGAAGAGGTTTTTCTCCATAATCCTTTACTGACTGTCTTTGTGAGCTCATTTGGGTGCATAGCTCTAGTTTCACAGATGATGTTGGATACATTAACTGAAGAATGTTGCATTCTGGCATGTACAGGTTTAAATCTGCTGGATTTATATAGTTCTTTTAGCACTGGGGGCATTTTCTTCAGTGCTTGTAGGTTGATGTTGGCAGGATTTACTTATATAGAAACTAAGAAATGGTCCTGAGATATTGTAAGACTTTCATCATACAGATTGAGCCCTTAGCTAGGAAATCATGATTTTCCAAATTCTTTTAGGCATTATGGTAAGCACTGGATTTCTCTATGGAAACACTCAACAGCCAAAGCACAGAATCTTGTTTTCAATTCCACTAAAGCTGGTTCATAGCACTGAATCACGTTTCAAATTGGACCTAGATATAATCACTAAAAAGAAAGGTTGAATACATAAGTAAAGAGTAGAGCATAATTACATAACAAATAAAGATCACAGAAACCAAGGTGATATGATAAAATGTCAGCTCTTGATGTATCAGTCTTGGTTCTGCAGGTCTTTCCATACTGGTTTATATCATCCAGCGCATGGGAGATCGGGGGCTTCCTGACAATTGAAGATCATTAACACTTTGAAAACAAACACATGGGTTTCTGTAGATTCTTGTTAGCAAAAATATTAGGGCTCTTGCTCTGTGGGAATAGATTTTGATCTGACTTCAGACAGAGAGGCACTTCAATGTGTCTTTTCAGCTCAAAAGAGACAAATGCTTAGTTTATATCAGATCATAAAGAAATCAGGATAACAAAGAAAAGAGATGATAATGACATTAATCTAAATTTGGTTATCTGTAGTGAGAGATGTCTATATCTAGGTAATATAGAGGTAATAACTACCTAAGGTAATAACCTCCTCAAGCTCCTTTTATCATAAATGAAAAGGAAATTAGTAATTTTGATACTCTAAACAATTAGCTGAGATGTCGATGCTCACAGTGTAAATATTTACATTTATTTAAGTCAATTCTACTCTGAATTTCTTTAATATGTGACATTTAATGATGATGTCATGCCCCTACGCCTGAGTTGATTTCTGTGGGTTCAAACCAGCAAGGTACTTAAACAGTATCCCAGTTTTAAGCAGATAAAGAGTCTTATTGAAGTCAGTGGGTTATTCACATAGCAAAGGTACATTTCAATGTTTTGCCAATGTGAGTAATGTGCCACATATGTTTTTCTTGCAATAACTCTGCTACATCACTGCAGTGATTTCTCTGTACAGTGGAATGAATGTTTTCAGAAAGCTCTCCTAAATTTTTAGGATTTTGGCATTTTTATAGCAGATGCTGGTAAATTACTAAGATTCATATTCTTTCCTATGCTTCATAATAGCATTAAAATCCAATAAAATATAATTCAATTTTTTGACTACTGCATTAATTGAACACTAATGCTGTTTCCATCCCTTAGGGTTCAAAATATAATTAGAGACATGATAATTTTTTTCCCATGTTTCATGTAAAAAAAGATGAGACCAAATAACAATATGTCACCAAAGCAGCAAAGGTCTTTTTAACTATGTAACAGTTAGACATTTCAACAAATTCATCAATCATCTATGTAATTTCTAATCCTTAAATGCGTAGATGGCCCTAAGAAGTTACGAGTGTATCTAAATTTTTCAATTATTTTGTAATTTCATATAGAGTTATAGGATTTTCTGGAATGAGTGTAGTTTGAACTGAAAATGCTTTACCTGGATCAGTCTCATCTCAGCTGTGAGAGTACTTGGTTACAGCAAACTGCAGCCTGAAGTTGGAAATTGTGAAGAAGGAAATCTTGCCACTGAGGTGTTTGATGCTCTGTTTTGATCTCAGTGGGCACCTGACCAGAATACAAAATTCAGCATTTCTGGGGCATGTCCCTGGCCCCTTGGACCACGATGGGAGAGAGCTGCCAAGAACAGGGCATCCCATCCCCACTGCTGCAAGGGAGATGTAAACTGTTCAGCTGGGGGAAAATTAAACATGTGCTTTACGTTTCTGATGAACTCCCAACACAGCCTGTGGTGGACTAAAAGCTTGGCCTCTTCTCCACCAGGTAAAGAACAATGTTTTGCTTGTAGTTAATTTCCATATCAGTTAGCTACTCAGTCTATTGAGATCTTCCCAAACAGGCCTCCCTGTAAACTATTTTTATACCAAGATATCCTGTAGCAGTCTTTATAAAAATAAATGAACTAGTGACATTAAGCTGAAAGGTAAGCAAAGGTGTTGAGTGTTAAACATATTAAGAGCAGGGGAAAAATCTGTTAATCGTTTTATTAATGTTTTCTTTTCTGCCGAAATCCTTGAAAATGCTTGTAATTCTTTGCAGCTGACAGGCTGCTGATTTTGCAGAAAGAAGAGGTTTTTGAGTCCCTTAACTGCAAGTCACAGTTGTTCCTTGTTTTGACTGTTGGAGAATTAGTTCAATAACCTCCCAAATAGTAAGTGCCTGTGTTCGTAGAGCTTAAGTATAAGAAGGTCTGCATCTGAGAATAATTATAGTTAAGCAAACACTGCATTGAAACACAAGCTTAATGAGTTGCACTGAAGCACTGTAAGGGACTGTCAAAGTCATTTTGCTGCTGTATGGATTTTTACAATGCTGTTACTTCACTTATTTGAAGGATTCCCCTCTTTCACACACTAAGTGACATTCAAGCATTCCCAGGCTTGTGGGAAGTGGCAGCAAGGATGAGACTTTGAGTCTGTGATCCATTCTGTCCTGTACTGTGCCCATGATAAAATCCATGAGGACAGTCCCAAGCTGTACGCTCTGTCTAGCACTGGTGCTCTCTTGGGGGTTGTCATTGTGGCTGACAACTTTTCCAAACTCTGATGGGGAAGCTCCTGCTAGTCTTCAGTTGTGCCAGAAAGGTTTAGATTGGAAATCAGGAAAAGTTTCTTCACCAAAAGGGTTGTCAAGAATTGAAACAGGCTGCCCAAGGAAGTGGTTGAGCCACCATCCCTGGAGGTATTTAAAATACCTCTAGGTGTGGCACTTATAGACCTGGTTTAGTGGTGGACCTGGCAGTGCTAGGTTAGTGGTAGGACTTAATGATTTTAGAAGTCTTTCCCGACCCAAATGATTCTACAATTATGTGATTCTATGACTTTTAGTCTTTCCTCTGATGCATGTCTCCAAGCAGACTGGATATTACCCATTTTGAGAGGATATACCCCACAGGCCCAAGTCCACCAAGACACCTCCTGCAAGATGTGCTGCAGACCAGCAGGGTTCTCAGCCAAGCGGGGGGTTCCTGTGCCCTTGCTCACCTCTCAGAGCTCATGGGTCACCAGGCTGACCACAAATGGAAACAGGGCAACAGTGCCTCTGCAGTAAGGAAGAGAAAGTTTTCCAGGGACATGGTTCCTACCAAATCCCTGAGGCTTTTTTGGCTTTCCTAAGCAGTGTGCTGAATCATCTGATGCTCCTGGGCTTGTCAGCTGCCCCAGATCTTAGCAGCAGTTGGCTTCGTGTGACCTGCAGGTAACAAAAGCCATTTACCATTTTGCATGGCCATACTGGTCTCCACCACTGAGCCTTCTCCCCTTTCCCTGGAGCTTTTATCCTCTTCTTTCCCTTCACTTTCCCTGGACCTTTTACCCTCTTTCCCTTCACCTTCCAAGGCAGTGGAACGTGTAGTGACAGCTCAAAAGTGAGAAAGGGAATGTATTTTTCCCTTCCCACCAAGAGCTATTGCTTGGTGGACCTGGCACTGTTGAGTCAATGGTTGGATACAATGGTCTCAGAGCAGTTTTCCAACCTTAATGGTAAATGATTTCGTAGGAACAAGAAATTGCATCTAAATTCTCAGAGTAAAAATGAATTTGATAAGTTTATGTTATATTTTTGAATACTTTTGGTCTTGTTTTGATTTTCTTCACATTTATATCATGCTAAATACATATTCAAATTTTGCCATGTGTGTTTTTGCTGAAGTGCTAGGTGGATTGAGGTTCCTGTATGAAAAAACCTATGACATTTTTCATTGTCTAATGTTTAATGCTGACAGAATCACTCTGGCAGCCTTTTTTTTTTTTTTTTTTTTTTTTTTTTTTTTTGTAGACCAACTCCTTCCAGAGACACGGAGAGAACAGACTGCAGGGTTTCAGGTTACAGAAATCTGGAATAGCTGTATCACACAAAGAGCATTCATACACTTCCTATGTTGTATGAAAAGCAGAAGCCCTTTACATACTATACTTGAATGAATAAAGTTAGATAAGCCTCATCCTTCCTGATAACAAAATAAGCAAGCAAAAAAAAAAAAAAGGAAGTCAATATAAAAAACTACTTTTTATAAAATCATCCTTATTGTTCAGTGTGAGCATGTTTTCATGTTTATCTGAGGACAGTGTTAACCTTGGATAATGAACTGTGTTAAAACCTTTTAAAGGCAAGATAACAATATAAGGTCAGGTAGTGCAAAAAAAAGAGGAATTTTGTTTTATTTTCTCCTCTTCTTTTTATGAACCAAGTACAAAAGTTAACCTTGCAAATGTACTATGGTCTATTGTGCTTTTTTTTTTTGCTCTGTCTTCATTCTTGCAATCTGAACATTATGTTATTCTGTCAATCAACTGTGAATAGGCCACATTATCAGAGACGATGGTCTGGACCTGATGAAATAAATGGTGAAATTAATTATGAGATTGAAATGGACTTGCACCATCTTTTTTTCAGCTGCTTGTTAAACTTTTTAATGTAAATTCATTTTATGTATTATGCAGTCTCAGATAAAACACATACCTTATACCAGAAAAGCAGTATTTAAAAAAAAAATCTTTTTTTTGTTACTTCAAGTATGATTACCTTGTCAGTCTTAAATAGCACATTCACTACAATCTCTTCTACACTTCCAGTTTTCAGGGAAATTACTGGGTTAATTCAGGTCAATGCCTTTAAATTAAATCTGAGAGCAATAGGAGTAGAGAAGAAGTAAACAGGAATTAAGTACAAAGTAGACAGTTACAACAACATATAGGAATTATGTAGGGTTTGCCAGAAATACCAATCTCATGTGGAGACAGGAAGAATTACTGCAGGGTACATATCCTGACATGGAGAGGAATGGAATAGAGAGTTCCTATTTCCAGCAAAGAAGATTGGAAGACTGAAAACTGCAAAAAAACATCTGTCTAAACCCAGGACTGAAGAGACATGATCTAAGCTACCAGCAGCCCTGAGATAGTGACTGCACAGTTTTAGGACCATGCCATCATACCAGTGCTACACCTGTTTTAACCCAAACTTCCATGTTTCCCACACAATCTCCCCATGCCCTGTGGAATTCATGTTTGTTTTCATGGTTAATGGGCATGGGTAAAAGCCAAACTGCTTCAGTTTATGTTGGCATCTCTCCACTTTGCAATGAGAATGCAAAATCACCAATAATCTTCTTATAACCTTTCTGTACTTCACTGGACTTTCACAGCTGACACCTTTTCCAACTAGTATTATGCACTGAGAAATATTTAGAAATTTTAGTTTTGTGGTTGTAGGACAAAGGACTGAAGGTGGATTTTCCCTGTGGAAAGCAGCATGCACAGGATGGTTAACATTGACACAAAACCAAAACAAAAGTATGGATGTTAGTGATATAAAAGACAGGAGCTGAGAGATGAGCCCAGCTTAGGAAGAATCATTCCTTTTCAGAGCAGACTGACCAGGCTCAGTTTCAGCTTAGTTAGTAGAGATCCTCTCTAGAGATGGCATTAGTGTCATTGAGAAATCAAACACCACCAAAATTATTGTAAAATTAATTAACATGCAGTTAGAACATTCTTAATTTCAGTATAGTGTTACATCACTGGTTGCAGGATATTTTGGGGCTAGAGATTGCCTGTCTGTATTTAGCAATATGAAGTTCAGAGTGAGATATGCAATGTATAATCTTGTCCTTCTAAAATTTAAGCCGTATACAATGATGGCTGGAAACAACATTCAGTCAGTCCAGAGAGGGCTATGCCTTTTTTATAACTCCTGCAAAACCTTTGGGAGTGCTTTTTTTCTTGAATATAGACTGAATTTTAAATTTAGAAAACAATCCTTGCTGCATTAATGTTTTTTGATGTGTTTCTAGTGAATTCAGGCAGCTTTAAGTAAAGCTTCTGAGGAAGAGTGTTGACTGTCCCGCTAAATCTGAAGAAATATATGAAACATATAATAGAATCAGCAAAAGATATGGAGTCTCTTGAAATGGAAGAGGATAGAATTGCCTCTCTAGTATCAAGAATGAGATGGTTGTGAACTGAACCTAAACATGAGGGGCAGCCTCATCTGTTTTGGACAGTGGGCTTTAAATGACCCAGGTATGAAGTCTATACATGGTGCCGTATTTGGTTAATTTTTTGCCTGCCTTCTGTTTACAGAGATTCTTTATAACTTCACCAACAGTTGGATGTAGACTTATAAAGCTGTCTTGGTCATGTCTTCTTACTCAGACACAGAATGCAAACGCTTTGATAGATGGTTCCTGCAAGATTTGGGATGAAAAGACTACAATAAGGTTTATCTTTCCCCAGTTTTCTCCTTTCTAGGCTGAATATATTTGGTATATTTGCCCTAATACTGTTTCAATCTAAGTATCTTTTTATCTGTTTTCAGCTGGTTTTGACTCTATACAGTTGAGTACCTTGTTTTTATAGCAGGATAGTCAAAACTGGACTCAAGCTGAGGCCTTATGTGTGCAGGATAAAAAATAACTACCTCCTCTGTGTTACTCCACAGCCTGTTGCTTGTTAACAGCATCACATTTTTCACCTGGACTTAGTTTGTGATCCATTCTAACCTCCCTGCCTCAACCTTTTCTTTTTTCTAACACGTTGCCTAGCTAGTTATTCCTGATTTTCTGTTTGTGTGTTCAATTTCCTCTCTCAACTGTTGCCTTTTTTTTAAATTTCCATTTCATTGGGTTGCTTTTGGATCATTTCTCCAATTTGTCAGGATCAGCTTGAGCAGCAACCACAGCCTCCCATGTGCTTCCAAGCTCTGTGTGACTTACAAATAGCACAAGTCTTTGTACTGTCATTCATGTATTTAATGAAAGTGAGGAATAGAAGAAGGTGCTGCAGAAATGTGTTGCCAATTTGTGAGGGAAATGTTGACAACTTCTCTTTGAGTATTCTTTTTTCAATCACTTGTGCATTTATCATAGAGTCATTTGTTCAAGATAGTATTTCCTTCTTTGGCTGAGGAGAATATCATGCAACACCATGTCAGAAAACTTACCAGACCCAACTGGAAGAGGTTATTTCTTTCAGGATATCCAGCAGACCCTTCCAAAGGGAAAGTGGGTCAAATAGTGTTTTATACCTTGTATTTGCTATCCATTTTGTTTCTTTTTTTCCTCATTTATGTCATCTGCCTGTTTCTCTTCCTCCTCTCACAATTCAGTGGGCTGCACTGTACCATGTGTGCACTGTACAATGCTCTTGTGGACTTCAGGGAGATGGGGACCTTGGCAAGTTTTTCAAGAACCTTGAGCAAACTGTAATTCAAAGAATCATGAGTAAGTAGCTTCTGCAATTGCCCAGAGAAGTGTGGCTGTGAGAGTGTTTCAAGGGAAAGCAGACTAAGAAACAAGACCACTATGTAAAACAAATGTTTCTTGATATTTAGGAATATTTGCTTTTGATTTTTGCATTATTGAGTGACATGTTTATATTTCATGTGGTATATTGTGTTTACTACTGATTTACCTGTCTCCTAAACTCCTAATTCACTCCTATGTCATCCCCTGTCCAAGAGCCAAAGGAAAGGAGAATTCAATGAGAGGAAGTGTCAAATGTGCATCTGATGCAGAAGACATGCCTTCTGTAAAATGTGAGATGATTCTGTGGAAAGTGCTGCCACAGTTTACAGTGACCAAAGCTGTTGTGGGCTATCTGACTCACAGAGAAGTAATAGGGAGAGAAAATATGAATGGTGATACATAGCAGTTTTGAAAAAAACTATTCAATTTACTGTCTCAAGACTTGAAAAAACATTAGT
The DNA here is from genome assembly GCF_047830755.1 of Zonotrichia albicollis. Taxonomy (NCBI): domain Eukaryota; kingdom Metazoa; phylum Chordata; class Aves; order Passeriformes; family Passerellidae; genus Zonotrichia; species Zonotrichia albicollis. The sequence continues at coordinate 87,184,034 of NC_133821.1, forward strand.
GTAAGAATTTAAGAAAAAGCCGACTACTGCTGACTAGAGAACTTTCAAAATGTACCTCTGATTTAGATGAACTTTGCTTCAGATCACGTATGACAATTCTGCTTCAAAGTTCCCCCAATAAGCACCATGATGAAAATTATTAATAAACTCATAAATGCCTTATTTTACCCCAAGTGTAAAAAAAAAAAAAGTAGCATAGAACCAAATTGGTTTCCATGCCTTAGGATAAGTCAATTGCCTGAGCCTCAGGCTCTGGATCTTGGTTTTGTCATGTCCTTCATGTCCTTGCAAGTAGGGCTGGTTTCTCCTGGCTCTGCTGTGTGTGCTGGGCAGATCCAGCACCTCTGCCTGTCCAGGTAAGGCTCTTGAATCAGCTGCATATGGCTCCTGAAGAGAAATCCTTCTCTGCTTTTTCTTGGGGAGAAATTGTCAAACTTTTGAAAAGAGACTGGCTATTTATCAGGTAAGCCTGAGATAATATGGGATGATTAGCTTTCCTCATCCCCAGAAATGTGCAAGAAGAAAAAGAGTTACATAAATCAAAACACGTGACTTCTCTGAGGTTTCAGTAGTATAACTTATAATCATGGTTTGGTCTTGATTCACAAAGGAATTTTTAACATTTCCAAGGTTATCAATGTTTCAGATGTTGTGGAAAGGAATAGGCTAAAGTAGCTGAAGGAATGTTGTCCCACATTTTGACCAGATGCATTTTAAAACAAGTTCAAAAAAACTGTTGCATATTTATTCTCTGAGAATAAACTTTATTTTCTACATGGCAATAACAGAAATGAACTCAAGGGAAATTACTCACATATGTCAAGAACGTAATGTGCCCCTTCACTTTCAAAGGGTTGGCATCAGTGTAAATTATTGCTTACAGGTGCTAAGTAACCTCTTTGATGGTTTTTTTTTATTGGCTGACTCAGATTTCGTAGGAAGATAAAAAGCTACTGTAAAAGAGTACTTATTTAATTAAAAAGAACTAAGGATTTTCATAGCAAAGAAATGGGTGTGGATGGGTGATTGTTTTGGTTTTTTATTTGTTTTTGGGCCAAGACTGAAATCTTTTTACCAAGTATTCTCTCTACCTTTCATTTTCACATTGCTATTTCTATTGTGTGCTTGAATGTAACTTTTGTTTGAATAAAGACTATCACACAGATTTATTTTTGTCCCTCAGTTAACACAATAGTGATATTTAGAAATTGTGTAGGCACTTGCTTGTGATTTTAAATCATTCATGTAACACAGTCCTTCAGATGTACTGATTTGAGTTGTATCCTGGATCCTATTTCTTACTTTCTTCAAGTTCAATGGAAATGGTACTTCAATCAAATGTAATACACATGGACAAATTCCAAGAAGATTCTTCCTTTTATATTCTCAAAGTGATCATCAAAAAGGCACAATTTAAATAACTTTTCCTCCAAATTCAAAATTTGTTAACACATTTGAAAGTGCAAAAGGCAAAACCTAATTCTGTCTTGTTTCAAATACCAGTAATTTCCCATCAAATTAATTGATTTCCTTTGTAGTGGAGTAAGGATAGATAAGAAAATCACTTCATGAATTTCATATCTCCAAAACAGATTTGCAACAAAGCCTGTGATTCTTTCTAAGACTTTTTTAATGGAAAAGTCTAATAAATTTATGTTTTCTCTCTCCCCACTCTAAGACAATATCCTCCTTCTCCCCTAAAAAAGAACACAGAAAGTCCTGCTGCTGGTTTGCATTATAATAAAGCACCCAGACACATAATTTTATCAACTGTTAGTATGCCTTTAACAAATCACAATTAAATATTAACAGCCTGTGGAGCAGCATGGAGGGCTCTGCAATCCTTTGAAGGTATATTTGCCAATTAAACAAAGTCTGACATTAGAGTAAAGGTGGCAAGGATCCAAACCAGAGAAATGAGAGTCAACCACTTCAGTGGCATTCATTAGCTAAACAGACATTCTTTGTGTGGCCTGTTTCTTTGCTACTGCCAAATCCACACCCTGTTCAGGAACTTACCCAGGCTCAGATAAGCTTATTATGGAAATAACACTTTGTCACCCCTTACAACTTGCTTCTTGTTAAATTATCTTTTATCTTCTTTGTAGTATTTGTCACCTCTCCTTGGGTGCCCCTTGTGTGGCCAAATGGTATTGTGATTGATTTGGAATAATCAGATTTTAAAGGTTAATTTGAATTAAAAGGGCAATATTTTAAAGATTCCCTCTTCCGTATCATCACACAAGAATGATTATAGAGAGACATTTGTGCACATACATCATGTTAGGTTTTCTGGCAATGTGTGAAAGCTTAGGTGCTACTTTGGGTCATCTTGTAGTAGGTGCTCATGTGGGAGAGCACAAATTTTCCTGAAAAGGAAGACTTGGATGGGAATTCTCTAGCCTCTACCTGGCCTTCCCAAATTTTTGTTTCTACTACAAACCCTGTGCTGAAACAGCAGAGAAACAGCTCTAAACATAGCGTTTTCTTTGCATACTGAGAGCGTGAGAGGAGAGGAGGAGGCTTTCCACTGCTCTTTTTCCTGCTGGCTGAGATGAAAGCCAGAAAATCCTGGTGTGGCATGCCAGGCACCCTGGAAAAAAGGTTGTGGCAGCTTTAAGTGTGCATCACCCAAGGAGCATGCAGAAGGCACACAAGCTGGTGTCCCCTTTTCTTCATTCTGCAGCTTTAGAGTTACCCCACTAAAGATAAGTTAGTCTTCAAAGGCTTGGTCTAGCTTACACCTGTGCCTGGAAGAATATCCAAAAAAGAAAGTGATTCTTGCTTTTGTGCCTCAAAGAGATAAAAATGTACTAAGAGTGGAATTCAGTCTCCCCAGAAACATTTGAAAGTGGTAGAGGTAAAACTGAATATTACCATCTCTTCCAGGTCAGGGTAGTGCTTGAGTATGGTTCTAGGATGGAGAAAGAAAAGAAGAAAAGTAGGCTGGTTGCTCCCAGGAGAAGGTGCAGAAGCAGCCAGTACAAAGACTGTCTCCTCAAGTGACCCTCTTCTGTGGCAATAGGTAGTTTTGCACAAACTCTGAGCCCAGCATTAGCAGAGACACTGAGGACACGTCCTGTGGATGTCGGTGGTGACAAAACACGCACACCAGGACTGCTTTTCTGTGTTCATATGCATATTTTGCCTATGTATACACCTGCCTGTTGCTGACATTTACATTTTAATACAGAGTTGTCCAACCTTGTGGTGCTATGCACACATCTTTGGTGACATTCTCAGCTCTGCAGTTAAATACATTTTTTTCCTCTTTCTGTGCTGAAACACTGCATTTCATTTCACTCATCCTCCCTCACAAATGCAGGGAAACAAGATATCCTTCACTAAGTAACTGCAAAAGACTGGAGAGCCAAGGGAGGAGAGAAAAATAATTTCTTGGACAAATGCTTAAATGACTATCATATTTTGAATTGTTCTTTGTATTTGTCATATTAAAGTTGATACCCTAGTTTGTGCTATTTTATTATGTGTCTGTTGATTTCTAGGATTTATGACAGAAACTTTATTGGCACAGAATTTTTTTCTGTATTTTATAATTTTTTCATATATATGCATCATGTATATTCACTATAGTCACACAAATTTTATTTTCCATATACAAATAGAAATGTAACTTTCACCAAAGCAAGAACAAGAATATCTCAGGGTTGTATTGGTCCACTTAGGCCCCATAAGCAGCGCTGAATTATGTCTCATTCAATGATATTACTGCTCACAATATCTCACATATTACTTCAGTTTTACTGTTTAAAAAATGGCTCTGTTTAGTGTTCCATATACAGGAAAAATCCTCACCCCAAGTCACAGCAGTGTTCTGTCTGAGACAGATATGAGAGAAAGGCTATTGAAAAACAGGCTTTCTGTGTGAGCATCAGGATGAAAACATCTTTTTTTCCTTGCTCCAGTAAAGCACACTTCCTCTGAAGTTCCCAACCCAGTGCCTCAGCAGGTGTCTATCTGCCTCAAAGTTGCTGGAGCTGTGCAGATTTGCAGTAGTGAGGGTTTTTTTCTTTTAATCTGCTGATTTTGACATCACCTTTACTGCTGATTTAATGAGCCCAGTGTCATAAATAGGATTACAGACCCCAGAGGTCTAATTCTCAGCTCCTTAATACACTGAAGAGTAACAGTAACTATGGCAAATAATTGCCTCAAATCAAATCAAAATTACAGCTTTAAATTTGAATGCTGGAAATGTTTGTACAGTGATCTGTTCTGTGGAAATCTCTTGCCTTTATCTAGCTCCCAAAGGAAAATGATGGCACCCAAGGAGCAAATGTCAACATCACAAATAGTGCCTTTGTGAGCATTGCACGGAAGGCAATGCCGAGGTCAGCTGGAGTCAGCTCAGACCAGTGGTTGTGAAGCAGGAACGTGGCCAAGCTGGGACGGTTCTCTTCCTCCAACAGCTTTATTTTCATCCTCTGGACTTGGGTAAAATCAGGATCTAATTCTCACCATAGAGATGTACCATGCAGTTCTCAGAGTGTGATGGGAATTCAACAGATACTTTAGGAAGCTAATCATTATCTGGAGACTTAGAGCTTGTTCTGTGTTTGCTTTATGACTCTAGCTGTCAGATATGGCCTGACTACCAGGAGGTCCACATGGGATATTTGGTCGCCTGGGTAATTATAACAAATATTCTGCTTTTATGTTGCTATTCACATGTTTAAATTCAGTTTGTAAATGAGGGTATTTTGTGAAAGTGGAGATGCAGTGAGGCTATTTGCTGATAACCCAAGGATGTTAGTAGATGAGCAAAGCCGGAGACTCAGGCCTCCTCTTTTCTCAATCACATTGTCTTTTACAATCATCAGCCAGTTTTCAGGCTGTTGTAATTTGGGCTGACATTAGTGAATGCAATCTGATTTAGGATACATAGATGCAAATTCTTCAGAGTGTTTTCTAGTATTCATGAGCAATTTTAAGTAAATGACATTTCTAGATGTGATTAGCTCTGCATATCCCAAGATGAGTGTATGTAAAAGAGATGCAGCTATATATTTTAGCACACACAAATGTGCAGGCATAGGCACATAAAAACATTTCCTCTCTCACACAGATATGCATGCACATAAACTACTGGTGGCAGATAAAAATAAATACACCATAGGGAGACTTTTTAGATGAGCACGTATTGTGCTTGCCTTAAGGACTTGATTAATTTGATCATAATTTGTGCAGTACTACAGAACTATTTTCTAAATGAGATTAAATACTATTTTCTCAATGAGATAAAGATGCATATATAGAGTCTATATAAGACTAGTTTCCTATGGAGAACTGCAGAGTTAAACCAAAGAAGGCAGGAAGTATTCCAGCAGGAAAGAATACATGTTTAAGCAATAGACTTGAAAATTCAGGCAGTGAAGGAAAGAGCAAATTGAAAGCTGCTTAGATTTACTGTAGCTGTAATGTGTGTTCTGCTTATTTACATAAGATCTACGTGATTATCTTTGCTGCTCAGTAAGAATAGTCCCTGCTATAGTATCTGCTACAACACATGGTACTTTTGTTATCTCGGATATGCAGCCCACTTACTAAAGAAACACACTAACCAATATGTAACGTGAACTTTTGACTGTTCACGATGTTTGGAGACGAAGAATTTATTGCACCACCAGTAGATACAAAAGGCCAAGTCTGTGTTCCCCAGTGGGCACATTGCTCTGGTTTTATTTTAGGCTTAGCAAAATTTCTGTTTGTTCTTTTTCGTTGCTGCCTTTGAAAACAAAGGTTCTCGATTCTGGACTTTATTTTAATACAGTTCTGAGACCAAATATGGCACTGTATTGGTTGGGAATGGGTTGCATATCAGAGGTTAATTGTCCAATTACAACTTCAGGTAATGAAGTTATATTCCCCCAGTTTGCTCCCCCCAATTCACTTTTGCTCATATTTTTCAGGGCCTGAGGCTGTGATGGTGACCTTGGTTCTCAGGCCTGGAAGGACCTGGTTTTTTCTGACCAAATTGTGAAGAGAGCTTAGTAACACTCTATATGGAGTTCAGAGTTAAACTCTAATGAAGAACAGGATCTGAAAAATGTAAAAACTAAAACTTAATCCATCAGATTTAATCTTCCTCAAATGTTATTTACTCACCCTGCATACCTAAATCCTTAGATGTTCTCCAAGTATCATCCTTGTAGTCTGCACTCATTCAGTTGCCACCAACTTGTACACATGGAAAGGAGAATGAGCGAAGGTCAAGATGTGGTGGGAGTAATATGGATATTTTTCTTCTGAGACCAGCAGCATCATATTCTTCAAATGAGCATTCAGTTTTAATTTCCTACAGAGAAAGTAGTAGTCTGGCTGTCCAATCATTTGTGCTTTGTTTACTGGAAAGAGCTTTTTGATTTTAATTTTTTTTGTTAAGTTTTACCTAGCTATCACTTGAAATATAAAGGAATTGTGGCACAAATCCCAAAGGGAATAAATAAAAGACTCTAACACATCTTGTGGTGGCAGAAGACTCTGAAGCTCTTTTAGTTTTCTTCCTGGCAAAGCAATATTCATGGATATTTTAAAACAAACCAAAAAATGCTTTTTTTAAACTTGACTTTCATGCTACAGCAGATGAAGGAATTTTGAATTCCCTGGTGACAGAAAATTATTAACAGGTTATCCTTTTCTCCATCTTGAGAAAAAGCTCTTGGTACTGTCTATCAGTCTGTTCTATGTGGGAGAATAACATTTCACACTTTCATGATTTCTTCTCATTTCTTTTCCTGTCCAGAATGACAGGACCACTCTTGTGAAATGCTACTGACTCATTAGAAATTAGTCAGTACATTGTTTGAATACGAAGTTGGGAAAAATGGAGCAAGATATTGTTTAATAGTTGGGTGCAGAAGAATTTTATTAATTGTCCAAGGAAAAAGGAAAGATTTTACTAGGAAAGATAATTTTTATCACATATTTGATAAAGCAATGATGGGATAATTCTTGGAAATGTTGAAAGCATTGCAAAACTGCACAAGTAGAAGTGCTGAAAAACTGCATTTGGGAGATTTCAGGTCTCAGATATGTGGTCATTAGTAACTCAAAATGAGGACTCATAACAGCTTAGAGTATATTTTTACTGTTTAACCATTCTGTACTAGGGCTGGTCTTCAGCCCATGTATCTGGTCACAAATATGTTATTAAACTGCCTTTCCTGATGGTGGCAATCTTTATGGTCTCTATTGGGAGCTAAAGATACACATCACACACAATAGGAAAATTAGCCTTAATTGCTCCATCAGCTAATAAATCAAGAAAAAGCTGATGTTCCTTCAATCCTGTCTATATCTGAACAGAAAAGCTTTCCTATCTTGAATCAGACATAGCCTCAGACTCCATTTCCAGTTGTGCCCTTATAGGCATCTTCCTCCCAGACCCCAAAGACCTGGGTGTCCTGTGGGCTGCGTGGAAGCTGGTGGGAGTAACGTCACCCAACAGTGACTTGGCCACAAGCCTCCAGCTTTTGTTCTCAGCTAATGACAGTATTCTTGGCAAACACTTTTACTTTAGATCACCTTGCACTGGTCCAAGAATTCAAATTCAAGTGGCACAATATGAATGCCCCCAGCCATTGCTCTTAATGATGGCCCTGCTTCCAAAAAACCATCATAAAAGGCTTAGGGTCCTGCTCTGTTATTTCTGGCTGGAGTGTCCTGCTGGCCAGCCAGCTTTGAACACTTCAGTTGCCTCAGAAAATTGTATCAAAGTTCTCAATGAGTGCTCTCTACAGCATTGTTAGTTTCCTTTGTTATAGTAGTAGTAGTAGTAGAAGTAGTAGTAGTACTAGTACTAGTACTAGTACTAGTAGTAATAGTAGAGCTTTAATGGAGGTTATTCCAGGAGAAAGTGGAGGTTATTCCAGCAGAAAAGGCAGTTTGGCAAACTGTGTTTTCTTTTTCTCTGCCTGACCTTATTCTAACTAGCATGAGCAAGGGCAGCTCTGGATTGGCAGAGTGAGAAGGGTAACTTTTTCTTCACAACTTTCTTTCTAACCCACAGTGTAAAAAATGCTCTGTTCTGTTCTTTCTATGCCTCAGTTTACTTCAACTATAAAATGGAAGTGATAATTTCTGTTGTAAAATACTTACATCTGCTAATTGAAAGCATTACTGAAGAACTAATTACTGTTATGCTTAAACATTCCAGCATTGCGATTAAATGATTTTTATGCCTTGATAATTATATTTCACTAGGGAAGAGTGGGCAACCATCCATCAAAGTCCCTGGCTGCGACTGAAATCTTAAGCTGACAGAAATTTTGTGGTGCAGTCATTGATAACTGTGGTTTTGAATAGCTCTGAAACAAAGCTGTGAAAAATTCACAGTCTCTTCAGACTGACGTTATTTATAGCACACCCCAGTATGAGGTAAATTTCAGTCACGTACAGCTTGTTTAAAAGCAGAGTAAATTTTTATCAGTCTCTAGAATGCTAACAGATGAAAGACTGTGTTCAAATCTTTAGGCCTTATACAGTAGACAGGATTGCAGGGCTAATTGGTGCTGCTGGCATTCAGTGTCAAGGTTAATATGAAATAAAGCCAGTCTAGAAAATTATTATTTATTGTTTTGTACAGATGGATTTAATTTGTAGCTTGGAAATTTCGCAAAGCATCTGTAGTAGCCAGAGGAAAGTAAAAGGAGTAGAATAAATAGAAAGTGCAATAGTTACATAGCATGGTTTTAGAAAAATCTCCATTTCAGGCAGTTTCACTTTAAGGACAGCTTCTGAAGTCCGTATATGGCATTCCTTCTTACTAAATCAATGTTGAGAAAGGGCTCCATGATTTTGGTGAAAATTAGGCAAGACCTGTTTGTTCCAGGCTTACATGGAACAGAGCCTCATTTTACAACTTCTTCCTTTCATGCCATGGGGATTTTAGAAGAGCAAAGATACCGGTAAATGAGGAGTTGCAAAATGTTGGCCAAGGAGTCATCAAATCTTGACCTGACCACAATGTGGCTAAACCAGGCACTGTGTCCCAGAAGCCCAACTTCCACTCATGCACATGTACACTGCTGTCCCTTCCTGTGGCACGGCAACATCAGAGCTCCTAAATCATCCAGAAAGCACTTCTGTTGGCCTTGATTTTCTTCAGAATAACACCTGACAGTCTCTTCAGTGAGCTGTAGAGTATGGTTTGGTTCCCCAGAGGATGGATCAGCCACCTGTGACAGCAGCAGCCAAACCAGGCTTTGCAGGCTGGTGTGAAGGACACCAATAAAAAGACAACACACTGTTCTTGTAAATCATTGCCACTGCAATGTGGAGTGAGGCTGACTTCAGTGTGGCTCCATTCCCAGGGAAAGAGTGCTGATATGTATTCTGTAACCTTTACAAAACTGCACCTCTCTGTGCAATAACTAATGAATGAGTCAGGCTTGGACTTTGTCATTGTAACAAGAAACGCCGTGTTGCTGAAAACTTGGGAAACCTCTTGTCCGGTGGTGTTGAAATTACTGCATAAAGCATCTAAGTTCCCAAGATATTCAAGAGGGAAATAGGATTCATCATGTCTAGCACTAAGCGTTTCATCTAGCAAACATAAAATGCCTGAGAGGAAAAAGTTCTGTTTATTCATCTCCTCTCCCCACCTTGCCCGCTGGCAGTTCTGTGGTAGGTACTTATGTTAAACAAGGATTCAGTGCCAAAAGCTATTTCCAGGTTCCAGGTAACAGCTTCATACATTTCCAAAGAAATGACTGGCTCACTTTCTTTCAAAACCCGCAATCAGTTCATCCTACTCCTTGCAAACTAATCTGCTGGTTTAAACATTTCCCTGCCCAGCCTGAAGCATTGTGAATTGCACCTCCTGCTCCCCTGCACAGCAGGTGATGGGTACGTGTTTTGTTTGCCTTTTCTCCTGCATATGAGCCACTCTGAATTGTGGCACTGAAAGCTCCATGGTGGGAGCTTCTACAAATAGAGGAAAAAGATCTGAGCAGAGTTGAAAGCCCACAGCTTCATTCTTATCAGGAATGTCCTATCCACAACCTTTAGCCTCACTTGTGCATTGAAGCCTTGTTTGGTTCACATGGGCTATTAATATGGGCAGCATGTAACTCTTAAGCATTATCTTAGGTGAAATAAGATTTTTTTTGCTATGCTTTATGTGTGTGTATCTGTCATTTTATACCTCTGACAAACTTTAATAAGAGTTGAGGGATTCAGATTGAGAGAAGAATTAAACTTCTTCCAATTAATGACATCAATGCAGCCCCTGGCTCATTTTCAAAAAGCACTTTTCTGTGCTACATAGTAGCACTGCATGGAGAAATAAGGGCAATCTTTACTCCTCAAGTTCAACTGACTGCCCTCGATGCTCCCTGGAAATGAGCTGGATAATCTATCTCAAGAAAGAGTGCATGAAATAATAGCTGCTATGGGCAGGGAAAGTATAAATGTTATTTATTTCTCTCATAATAACCCTGGTTGATTAAGGGGAAAAAGAAAAAAAAAAGCCAGAAAAAACCCCAACACTGTACAATAAGTGGCTCACTTTGTGCATTGCTTTAATTTCATTTCACATGTAGATACCCATATACATTTACTGTTTTGCTGGGAGGGTTTAAATACCCTGAGCTAATTATAGGACAATATTTTCCAAGTTACAAGGGTTAAATTGAAAGCACAGTTAATGAGATACTATTCCTGGCTATTAAACTGAAAGAAAAAGGGTCTGTTTAATTATAAAGTATGTAAAAAAAGCATAATCATCTTGTAATGTAACAGCTCTCATCTGGATTATTATTTTGGTACACATTTGTAAACACTGCTTGGCACATTATAGAATTGTTTAGCATTTATGTGAATGTAGTTATTCTACAGAATAACAATATTGACACTGAGCTGATTCCCTTTTATTTTCACCAAGAACATTTAATATCAAGTAGATATATTTTTTCCTTTCTCAGAAAAAGAAAATAACAAAATATAAAGGGGATGAGAAAGACAGGAGGAACTATTAATCTTGTCTGCCAATACCTCAGTATGTTTTCATGTAGTAATTTGAAATAATATTTAATTCACTTTAAAAACTTATGAAGTTTACTGTAGCTTGCAATTCTCAGCAACCCATAAGATAACTGAAAAGCAAATTATGGATCTTTTTTCTTTATTCTAACTCAGTTACAAAAACATTTATAGTACAAATTATTCTTCCAGAATTACTTGATAGTAAAACTCACACTTCCAACAAATTGAGATGTGAACAACTTTAAAAACTTATTGTTGCCAGAGTTGCTTGGATGTCACTTACTGGAAAGTTTTTAGTCCTCTTTCTTCACAGCATCCACATTTCTGTTAAGTCTTTGTCTTCCTTCAGCTGTCAAGCGCTGCTGAGACTTGTCAAGTGGCACTGGCTGCACCTCTGCAAGGCTTTGTGCATGGAAGGAGAGCTGTGGCTCAGGTGTGAGCCAGCTGAGGTGAGCCAGGGGAGGGGAGGTGAAGTGAGGTGATTCCTTTAATCTGGGTGACCTGCAGGTGCCTCATGGCTAAAGGAGAGGCACAAGTCACCTGAGCACTTTGGAGCACACCACTTTGGAGCCACTGTGCAGGTTCTCTGGCAGACTGCTGGGGAATTCTTGCTGTGGCAGCTGTCAGCAGCTAAGTTGGAGATGTTTATGCCTATGGGTTTAAGGACTAGTTTGTGAACTTAATTGCATACCTAATAAAGGCATTTCTTGAACTTCCTGAGCACACTGAACTTCTGTGAAATAAGCAAAGCTTTTGACTAGAGGGAAGCTGAACACATCTCCACATCTCCCAGGAGATCAAAGACAGAGTAAAACATCTATATTATGGCTGTACTGAGGCATTATATTTCAATTCAAGAGGGAGAAGCATCTTAACTGTCTGTCTCCGGGATTTAGAAACTGAGGTTTTATTAAACTAGATGTTCTAAAAGTATTTACCAATTGCCATTAAATCTCTGTTATTTTTGTCATAGAATTTCCTTGAATTTTTTACAAAAAGAGAATGGAAATACAAAGTAACTATTCATAGTTATCTCATTGCCTATTATTGCACCAGATACAACTTGAAGCCACTCTCATTGGAGTGGAACAGGGATAAGGGTCATAACTTCTTATATATACTTGCTCAAATCCATGCTGGGAGGAATTAAAAACATTTGGACAGTTATTTGTGGCATTATCTAAAAGTCAAGGGTGTGAAAAAGAACCAATGTCTTTCTGTCCTTCTGTCTTCCACCATCCCCTAAAGCATACAGGTCTACATCTTTCTATCACTGTTTTCCAGTTGACTTGCATTGAGTTCTTCTCTTATTAAGTGTCTAATTACCATTTTAGAAGCTAATGGCATAAGAGGTCTTGCTCCTTCATGTCTGAGGCTCCTTGGAGCTGTCCACAATTGTCACTTGCAGCAGCTGACTACTCACTTGGAGGTGGATAATTTTTTGATCCTCTTGTTTGAACTTGCACATAGAGAAAGGAAAACCTTTCCCCAAAGAATTGCCCTATGGACAGGAACACAAGGATGTGTTACTCCAGAGAAGCAGGACTCTATGTTCACGTGGGGAGACTGCAAGAAGAACTAACTATCACTAGATTCAATTCAGGCTTTTCAAATCCCACTTTATGAAAGGGAGAACGAGGATGCCTAGCATTTCCTAATAACTGCCTCATTTGAAAAAAAAAAAAGTGCTTTTTTATGGAAGAACAAGAAATAGAACAAGTTGCAACATGTTCTTAATCCTTTTCATTACAAGACAAAGGAGAATACATGGTTAATATTTCCACTTGCAATCCTTTCACCCATTGTATTTCCCACCTGTTTAATTAGTGCTACTTACTTTTTTTTCCCTAATTTCCCCCAGTCATTTCCTCATGTCTGAACTGTCTCCCATCTTCTTGCATCTTTTCCCTCTAACCTTGCCCACAGGTTTTCATCTTTTTGTGTGTGATTCCCATCTTGAATACATTTGCATGTGGATTGTAGTTTCTTTCTGAGTGTAATTTTTATGCTACACAGTGATAACATTTCCCCATGAATTTGCTAGAGGCACAGAATATGCAAGTGTCATGACCAAACCTAAGAGATGTATGTTTGTGGAGCCAAACAGAACCGAGGACTTTATAACAGCACTGAAAATATTTTGAGGCTTTTACTTTGGGCTAGTTCTAGTCTGGCTGTGCAGCTTAAATGCTTGTCAGCTGCCAAAGTGTATTCTGTGTTCTCCTGCAGTGCATCTTCCATTTCAGGTGCACCCAAAGGAGGAGTTTGCACACCCTGAGACCCCTTGGGACTGCAAACCAGAGCACAGCAGAGGGGAGGAGGAGGAGGAGGAGGAGGAGGAGGAGGAGGGCACTGCAAAAGCACACTCCTGTCCAGGTTAAAACACTGATGTAGCTGCACCTGTACTGAGGCTGGATTCTCTCCTCACCTTCTCCCCTCAACTGTGCTTCAGATGGACCTGACAGAGCTTGCTCCTACTCAGTGAACATTACACATTCCAGGGGAGCACCCAGTTCTTAGGGAGAAGGAGTACATATCTCTTCTGGCTATTATGGCTGTGAAGGCTCAGTGTAATATGCTTTGTTTTGCCTGGTCTTGTTTCTGTATGGAAATGTGATTTCAGTATTTTTTGCTCATATAATTTTTAGTTTGGGTCATTTCATTAAAGTAGAGAAAAGCACTTCTCTGGAAACCATGGAATCATAATTTTTTCCCCACATGCTTCAATAAGTTGTTTAATTCAATTGAATAAAGGCATTAAAATAATTTATCAGTATGGATTCTATTTCAATAATAATCCATATTTATAATGGATAGTAGTAATCAATTTATAAATATGGATCTTACTTCACTAAGATTACCAAATCACAATTATTATCATTTATTATGGTCAGAAAAAGGTTTTGCAAAATATACCATATTTTTACATTTTTTATGATTGCATATTCCCTAAAATTTTGCATTCTCATTGTAATTATGAGAGTTTGCCTCAGGTGTGACTTTCTCCCCATAGCTTTTTTATTAATGTCACTGGCTTCCAAAAAATCTTCCCAATGAAACACATATATTTCTAAAAAAATGTGAGCATTTTAAGATATATTTGTTTTAAAAAAGTTCATTACAAAGTTGGAAACAGTAATACATGCAAGGGGACTTCTGGGACCACTGTTCCTATTTTCGTGCTTTTGAAGGCATGAAAATATTTTAGGAATAACTTTTTCCCTAATTTACCAATTCTGTAGTATATCTAGTACAGCTTTTTGTTCCTACTACCACCATTGGAAAAGTGGTCAAAAATCTCACTTATGTCTGGGTGAATTAATTTTTAATAATTTATATCTAGTTTTTCACAGGTCACATTATTTTTCCCAGCTTGATATTAAATTTATTGATATATAAGTGGAAAACTTTGTTATTTTCTTGCAGCCTTTCAGTCTTCATTTTGTTACAATAACACAGCAAAACACCAAATGAGGAAGAAATCACTGCATCATTCTAGCAGCACAAGTACCTACCTATGTTAGAAGATTTACCTTGGGATCTCATTTCCCACTTTCTCAGGAACAGCTTGTTGATGATGTATTCATTTTGTTAATAAATGGATCTCTATCTTTTTCCTCAGTCGTGTCTACCTGATGAATACCAGCTTTACAACTGTGATGCTTTTTAATAAGTCCCTAAGAAAAGTTGCAGCCTGGAATATTGAATTTAATTTATTATTGTGGTCCTTAACACACTCCTGTCATTCACACTCCCCAGTATTAATCATTAACTCACCTATTTTTTGGGCACTGAACCCTTTAATATTTCTTCTTTTGGCACCACTCATGTACATATCTTTCTTTTAAAATTGCTTATAGGTGTAGAAATACACATTTATTAATCCTCTATTTCATCAGAGAAAGCTGTCAGAAAAATATGGCATAGGCAAACCTTAGTAAACCCATGTTACAGCTGTTATGATTTTTCCATTTTTCTTTAGCTACAAATCTATCCAAACTATCACCAGGTTTGATCTTGTAGCTCAGTATACAACTTTCCCTTATTTAAATACTTAGTGCTAACTTGCTCTCCTCCAGTTATTCAGTACTAATCACAAAAACTTTAAAAAAGTACTAAAACATTTTTTTCTATAAGATCAGACAAATTTGCTACAAATTCTGGAAGATTTTCACACATTGATTTACTAGGATGCTTGACTTCTTATTTTAATATAATAATTTCATTTCCATGTCAATTTTTATACTTCCATTCTCATTAAACCATTAGTCCTCTGATTCCACATTCAGCAGAAACATGAATGTTTAAAATTGTGGTAACATTAATTTACTATTTTCAGTCACACGTTGCAGTCACACTGTATCTCCCTATACTTACTGCATAAGAAATATTTTTAAGTGCCTTCTTTTACTTATTTTCTCCTTTTTCAGCTGCAGTTTTTATTTGGGTTTGTTTCCTGAAAGTTGTTATGGTCTTTCATGTTTTGTCTTTATAATATTATTTTCTTTACAGAGCAGTCCTTATTCTAGTCTGGTTTGGTTCTGATTTTGCATTTCTTGTACAATTTCTGCTTATTCTTAAGTATTTTCTATTATTTGGAAAACTTAGTCTTCTATACAGGGGTAGGAGTTCTTGGATTTTATACCTTTAACAGAGAGAATTCCCAAGCTTACACTACAGTGAAGTCTGTATGCTCATCAATGCAGCTGCCTTTATTATCTAGATAACTTAATTTGTCCTTTTGAAATTGAGAACCCTATTTATAACCATGCCCATGAGGAGCTCTTCATTTAATTTAAGTGAATCAGACCAGGATCGACTAATAACTTTCTGTGAATATCTCCAAAGATCAGGAGCTTAGAAAAGGTAAAGCTAAAATAATCCTACTGTCATATTTGTGTTTGATTGTTATTTTCTGTATAGAAAATTACTCAGAAATGGTTGGGGGCCTTTTATTTTTAGCACCATTTTTCTTTCTCGCTATACTTGAAAAGAGAAGTCATCCAGGCTGCAATTCCAAATATAATTTAATGACTTTATACATTATTCAAGTTCATCATTAGATTTAGAGGCACAGAACTTGTGCTACAGCACTCTCTGGGAATGATGCTGACACAGGCAGACTTTGCTTCTTCTCAATGTGTGTGGTTACATTCATATGTCATTACTTTACTTTAAAGTAAATGTAAGAATGTGAATACATTGATCCACCAAGCCTTGCTTTGGTTACAGCTTTCCTGAGAAACACATACCCTTAAATACTTCTGTTTTAGTCATGTTTCCTTTTTAACAATGTCTTTCTTGTCCTGTAATATTTGCTGTCAGTTCTTTTTTCAGTATTTCACGTTTCTCCACCATATTCTACAAGCATTTCTATTATTTCCAGTTTCTTGAGTAGATAAGATTGGTCTTTCTGCCAATGATTATTGCCTCAGATGAATACTTTTACAGCATTAATAGTGTTGTTTGGGTTTTTTTCTGTTTGATATTTGTTCTCTACTTTTTGGCATACTTTTTAAAAAAGCCATAATGTTGACAAGCTTCATTGCATAAATTAATGGAAAACTCATTGAAATGGAGTTTATAATCTGTTTGAAAAACACGCAGGTAGAGTTTGACAGGGAGGCTGTACAAAGTGAATAGCCCAGAGAATCTGGACATATGAGATACCTGATCTATATCTGCTTGCTGCACACTGTACTTCAGCACACGTGCTCTAAAACACAGCAGAGAGAGCAATGTCAGAGAATCAAAGTGATATCAAATGCTAGAAACACAATCTGCTGCTGTAGCCAGCCCTGTGCCCAGATCATGGTGAGATATATTCACTTTGTCCTCTGCTTCACTCAGTGGTGAAATACAAGAGGCTACTATGGCAACATCACATGGTACATTTGTTATCTCTGAACGAGAATGTGTTGAAGGAAGTAGCAGATCAGTATGCCATGTGTGCTTTCATTTTCTGGAATGTTTTCAAGGGAAAACATCTGTTCAGATATTTTCTCTGGGATTATGGCTTCAGTTAACAAAAATGTAAAGAGGAAGGGATGAAATTCTCTCTCACAATACACTCTTCTCTTTTCTCCTATAAAATTAGGCTTTTTTCCTAAGAAAATATAGCTCTTGTATCCCATACCACGCTGTTTTTCCTCTGTAGAATGTATCATTAGTGTCTTCACTAGTTTCCTTAAATGAGTGAAAAACTAAATATTCCTTTGAATGCTTGTGTAAGGATACTGTGTGTAGGTGGGAATGGAAGGTATGGCTGGGAGTTTAGCCAAAATCTTTTTGTACTAGCTGCAAGCATTACTTTAAGATGTGAAAAAAATTATATTCCTACTCTTTTTATAGAAAAGGTAATCTGTGGTTAAAATATAAGAATTCTGGAATTCAAGAAATATGTATTCCATTCTTGGCATGGCTACTCAGGTGTCATCTCTGATGCCAGACATGTTCTTTAAGATCTGTTTGGTTCAGATCTTCTCAATATGATATCCACATTCTTGGTTTTGGATGCTGAACTCCCTGGATTCCTTTCATTTAACTTCAGACATCTGCAGTATAGACATTTACATTTGAACAAGCTGTCTAGGCTTCCTTTATAGTGAATGGAAAAATGTAGAGACTTAGGATGCCATTCATCTGGACAATTTTAGACATCTCAGTTAGACTAAGACAAACTGCATCCAAAAAGTCCCTTTTTCTTTCCACTGATGAAATCACAAGCAGAAATTAAGGATAGTGTATATTAAAATTTGGACAGACAAGTACTACCTTTGCAAAGAGAGTTTTCTCTGTTTATGTGTGTTAGTAAAGTAGTTTTGTTGATGTGCCCCTTTGTTATTGCTGTAGTTTCTGTGTGATACTTGAACTCCAGCTACAATCAAAAAGTAAACTGTAGGAGGCCCCAGTGTTCTTTCTTACTTAGAGATCAGGGCAGATTTCAGTCAGACATACAGATGAGAAAACTGATTGAGAGAAAGAAAAAAAAGAATGTTGGTCATAATCCAAATATTACCGTTTTTTAAAATACTAAAAAAAACCCCCATTTTCATTACTGTAAAATTATTTTTAAATTGTTGTTTGAAATTATATCTGTAGCAGTGGCCAAGTATTTTAAAAGTAGAAAAAAACCCCATATTTTTCCTTAGTAGAATATGCTTGTTATTGGCAACTGAAATGTCTTCTGCTGCAAAAGGTTTTCAGTTTCATGCCAGGATGTTGGGTTGAAATGCAATTGAGAGAATCTGACTGCCAGGAAAGAAAAGTTCAATTAATTTCTTCATTGATGGCTGCACACTGCTCTGAGATGTTCCAGTGTTTAAGATGCCCTGATGGGGCAGGCAGCCAGTACCACACAGGACCTGTGAGAACTCCTGGTGTTTGGGAGAGCACTTTGAAACCAGATGAAACACAGCAGGCATTTAAAATGGGGCTGAGATTCCCCAGCATGCACAACTGAGCTGAGCACAGGAGCAGGGAGAGCCACACTCCTACGCTCAGCATTGCTTTTGAAATGCTTGAGTAAAGTAATTAGTGCCTCTAAAAGCCAGACTCATATTGTCAGAGTCTTATTCAGAAGAGAAAGCTAGGTTAGGGGTTCTGAATTGCCTTATCTAGGTTTTATATCTTTCAAGTATCTCTAGCAAGTTAAAAGGGCAAGATCTGGAAATCCTGCCCTTTGAAAAAAAAAGGATATGACTAATTTTTCACTTCCACTAAAATCAATGGGGAGATCTGCTTCTAACATATATTATACAAAGCTTATATAGGCACAGGAAGACATCTTATTCTAGAAGTTCTTTTACTCTTTCTGTGTCTAAGGTTAAGGTGACATCATTCCATACCTATGCTAGTAAGAACTATCTCACAAGCAAAACCTCACCAAATAAGTGAAGGAACTGAATCTGAGGTGAACAGAGGACAACCTTAGGAGAAACTGTGTCCATTTCTTCTTTTAGTCAAAAGTTAAAGTGTAACCAGATGCAAAATCCAAAGTTTTCTAATAATTCAATAAGTGTGAGATACATTAAACACTTTCTCACAGAGTTCTGTCACAAATATCTGATAACAAAGGCCAGTTTTGTGCAGGTTGGTAATTTATTTTCAGGGTTCAGGTTTTACTTGCAATTTACATCTCAGGTTAGTCACATCCCTACACAACTACAAGATGTTTTATGCCTGTAACTGAAGTAACTGAAATAGAATCCATGAGCAAAAACAAAAGCATACGTTAATTTCCAAGACTTTAGCTACAATGGTTGAGAGAATGTTTCTTCATGGCAGCTGCATTGACTTGAAAGGCTTTGTAATGTAAAGGGTTTATGAAGAAGACAAAGAAATTATCATCTAAAACACGTACAGTCAGTTTAATAGTAACTAGGGTAGGAGACTGGAATAAACCCAAAATAATAAATAATAGAAATACAAATAGAAAAACAGTTTAAAGGAAAAAAATATATTAACAAGAAGAGCAAGAAAAAATAGAGTGGCTCTGCCTTTGGTTATGTTCTCAGAGTACTTAAGGTGTCACAGCACCAGACCCAAGATTTTTCATTAACGTATGAGCTGAAGGACCTTACTGTGCCTAAAGGAGATAAAGAGACCTTAACTGTTTCTACTAGGAGGGTCCCCTGCCCTCACAGCAGGAGATGCTGCTCTGACTTCTCTCTTTGGGACAGTAGAAACTAAGTTTGCCTTTTCTGGCACAGGAAAAGCTGGAAATGGGACTGTGGCTGTTTTGTCACTGTCAATAACCCACTTCCTTCAATGACTGCCTGCTTTGCCTCTGCACAGAGTCAGTCCTGGTGGGAGGATTTAGTTTAGTCTCAGTACAGGAAATACTTTAAAAGTCCCTTGTTAGTCCTCTGCCTTTGATGTCAGTCTCCAAATTCCTACCTTTCCTGAGGACCATTGCATGCTGCTGCATATTAAAAACTTACCTTTCTGTCTGACTGTGAATATCTGCAGGATCAGAACCTTTCCTGGTAAAAGGGGAGTTTTCTGTTGAATCATTTTACATTTTTGCATATTCTGCATTGAAAGAAGCAGGAAATATTTGTTGATGGCAGCCAGGCTTGTGCTACCTTACCTTCTGCAAAGGAGTAGAAACATTTTTGGAGTGATTGACATAGAGAGATTCAATGCAGACTGAAGTTTCACGTCAGACAGAGATATTGTGAATCAGGTGAAAATTGGGAAGGAACCTAGACAGAAACAGCATGATCTGCCTGAAAAAAAAAATAAAATTTCTCTCTGCAACTCGACCTCATTCAGTTCTATAGATGGACTGCATATCCTATAATAGACTTCTGTTATGGGATCATGTAAAAACATCCCTGACAACAGATGGACTTTGAGTCAATGAAGGCTAATTACATTTTACAATTCTACAGGCAAGTAAATTTGTTAGGATGAAGAAAGGATTTTGGAACCATGTGAAGTATTTTTTTTTATTGAGTCCAGATTTTGTATAGCAAACTGATGAATTATCAAGCTTATGTAAAAGTTAATATTATGATTGTTTTCTTCCCTGAGAAAATCACTTTCTTCCTAACCTGGAGTTAGTGCAGCACATTGGGTACATCACTGGGTCCATGGGTAATTCTCATTTATGCAGTGATGTGCAGCTCTTGGAAATGAAGCATTATTACATCACAATTCTCAGTTTCCATTTCTGTGGAGGTAATACTGCGTATATGACATATTTAGCCTCTATTGGTTTGACAAGCATAAGTGTCTGACATTGAAAAAATTATCAAGTTATAGGAAATGGCCTTATGGGTCAGATGAGTAGAAACTGAGTGTTGTACGTCTGACAGTGGTAATAAGAAATGCTGTTTTGGGAGAGCACATGAGTCTGCTCACACTCTGTAGTCCATCTCTCATCAAAATTTGTTTATAAGAAATGGGGAAGACACATCTCTGCCTAGCCCTGACATCACCGATTTATGAATCTGGTGTTCATGAATTTATCTAATCTACTTTGAACCTGCTAAAACTGTCTGTCTTACAACTTCCCATGGCCATATGTTTCAGAATTTTAACTAGCTATTGCACAAAGAGATACCTTCAGATAAAGGTTCTACATGCTATCAGGACTTGGCAGGAGTTTATTATATGCCTTCCAGCCTTTTCCTCTTGAAACAAAAATGTTCTAACCTTTCTAATGATTTCTGTAAAATAGCTCTTCCATCACCTACTTTTCTCTATACTCTCTCTAATTCCACAATGTCCTTCTTGAGATCACAAAATAAGAGAGCACTGAGACGGAAGGTGCACAAAGCGTTTTATATACATGCAAAATGATGGCATTTGGGTGGCCTTCTCCCAGAGATGTCTGATGCCTTGATGGCTGTTTCTAGCTCCAGTCAAAGACATTGTGAGATCCTCCTGTTGTTTCTTGTCATTGACATAATATTCAGCTATCTAAAAAATCTTAATTAAATCTCCACATTTGGAGATGTCGCTGCTCATTTCCTATTGCAGGCTGTTGATGAGGAAGTTGAGTAAAACACGTTCTAGAACCAGCCTCTGAGGTACAATACTGCCAATTCTTCTCCATCCTGAAAATGAAACATTAAGTCTTCATCCTATTCTTTGATTCACTTTCAGTCCTGAAAAGAACTCTGTTCTCATGGCAAAGGGATGTTCTAATTCTCATTAAGGTTTTTTAAAGGATTTGTGTCAAAAAAACCCCTTTGAAATGTTAAATGCATATTATTCACATCATTCCCCTTATAGATGGACGCCCTCATTATCTGGTTGTAAATTCTGAAAATATTCCAATCTAAAGAAAGGTATAACTGTATCTCTTACCTTAAGAAGCTGAAATACACTGTTTTTCCTTAAAACTTTCCTATTTGCTCATTTGTGGCTCAGTTGGGCCAAATAATTACAGTAAGCTCCCCAAGGCAGGGACAGACTTTGTGCTCTGTTCCTACAGAACCAAAGCTCCAATTCAGAACTGAAACTCTTGGGAAAGCACCAGCACAAAAACATCTAGATTTCATGTTAAATTTTTTGTCAATTATCTGAAGCCACTCATCATTTACCTTCCTTGGCAAGGAAAACCAAAGAGGGAAAGGCACTCCGTGAAAGAAGCAGCATTAAATCCAGGCCATGTCAAAATCCTAGCCATACTACACTGGACTGTCTCCAAAGCCAAGGGATCCTAAATGCAAAGATGCATTAGCATTTTGTCAATCTCTCCTCTCTCCTTCCATTAGCAGTGAGCAGAATTAAATCCCTGCACCTGAAAAAAGGAGATGAAACTCCATTCCTAACACTGTGGAAATTCAGGTTTATATGCGCTCAAGATTCTTTTTTTCCTTTTACTTTTTTTCAGTTCAAGCTCATCTCATATCTCTGAGATATTTTTTCCTACTTAACAGGTATCAAATCTTTACATTTTCCCCATCTTCAAGCTTTCCGTTGGCAAGTCTTCCAACCCCCAACACTGAACCAACTTTTTTCTGCTTCACACTTAATCAGCATTCCTTTATTAAAAAGCTATTAATTAGCTTCTCAGTGGTCCAATCTACTGACTATTGTGATAATTGTAAGACTTTTAGAGCTTCCCCCCCCACACACTTTGTTGACAGACAATTGGACTTGGGAACAGCACCACAAGGAATGCAGGCTCATCTTTGTTTCAACATACTTAAGGTGTTTTTATCTGTAGGTTTGCCTTGAACAAAATCCTGTTCAAATTGTATTAAGCCTCAGATAAACCTCTCTTTCAGATTATGGTTTCCAACTGAACTCCTGTGCACTGAAGAGAGGGCACCGAATTCTTGATTGTTTCAAGAAAACCTTTTTGAGTAATCCCTTGAGCTTGCCTACAGGGCTTGGATTTCCTAATGGATGCTTTGATGACAGGAGATAAGAGCCAAAGGTACCTTTATTCTCTTAGAAATTGCTCCAAACAAACAACCTCAATGATTAAAGCTAATAGAAATACCTGGAAGATTGATAGTTTGCAAAGCACTGCTGAGTGAATGAATAACTTCCCCTTTAGTTCCAAAAGCTAATATTTGTCCACATTTGCTGCCTTTAAGAAAGTGCAACGAGGGTTTTTTTTTTTGTATGAA
The DNA here is from genome assembly GCF_047830755.1 of Zonotrichia albicollis. Lineage (NCBI taxonomy): Eukaryota > Metazoa > Chordata > Aves > Passeriformes > Passerellidae > Zonotrichia > Zonotrichia albicollis. The sequence goes on from NC_133821.1 coordinate 87,207,130, forward strand.
GAGTGTTGATCAGGAACAAACAGACAGCATTTAGCTGTTATTTGGATTTTAAACAAAGCCTCCCTACTTCAGTTATGGAGGCAGCTTTCTGCATGGCCTCATTTATAATAATTCAAACATGGCACGGGGAGGGTCGCTAGAGTAAAGTACATATAAGTGTGAACATGATACTCTTGTAAAAGTCTTTAATGATGTGAATGGGCAGTGCACTATGGTATTCTATACAGGGGTTTTAAATTGCACAAAGGCCCTGTAAAACTTCTATATCTGTTCCCAAGCAATACACCTATCAGAGGGCTGAACAAATGGAAACCAAACTCTGCAGCAAATAAAAGTCTTAAATTTACAATGCTGGATTATAAAATGGTGTCTCTCAACAGCAGCCCTGACTTATTTCATGTTCTGATGAAATCATTACTTGTGAATGCCAAGAAATTCAGCTGTAAACTTTTGGCAATAAGTAGACTTTCCTTGGAACTGCTGGTTTTGAAAACATCTGTAAGTAAGGAATCCACTGCAGAACCAATAAAAGGGGTTGAAGAGACCAAAACTTTCACTAACACCTCATAATACAGGCAGTGCTGTGAGTGCCACCAAGCCCTGCTCCCTGGTATGTGGGTTATGCACATACCAGAGTTCATTTCCAAAATGGAGGGTTTATGACTCCCAGTGTCACAGAGCGTGCAGTGGGGGAGTGTATCACATAACAAAGTAATCTAACAATAGAGCTGAAAAGGGTTGAACATTTGGTTTTTAAAGTGATGCAGCCCAGGGTGGGTGGTTCTGATATTGAAAATTCCTCAGGTTTCTTCAATACAACATGAGTTAAACCTTAGAAAGAACTACTCTGAGTGAGTGTTTTAAGGAAATTCTCATTTTATAACCACATTGAGGAAGGATTTGAATTAATCTCATTTTCCTTAAAAGACATTGGAGTATGGAGTTAGGAGTCACAGGAGAAGACGGGAGGTTTGAGGATGAGGAGGGTATGGGTATGTTTTGACAGATGAAAAAGAGATTATGAGCTGCTGTTGCCTCAGAACAGCAGTTCCCTTAGCCCAGGTCACCACTAGCCTGGTTCAGCCAAAAGGACCTACTGAAATGGACACAGAAGTGTGAAGTGAGAATTCAAATTATATTTGATTGTCTGACTGAACAATGTTCTACTTTGGATTGAGCATTCAGCAGCTTTAAATGTGCCTTCTGCAGAATCAGCCTTGGGAAAGAATTTTGGTACAAAGACACAGACACATTAAATTTAACTTCTCCTCCCCTTGTCCCCCATTCTCCGACACCACTTTGATATATTCCAGGTTCCCCTCAGAGGATGAGGGTCCCCAGACATGGTGAGCAGAGCTGCTCTGATTACACCTGAAATTTTGCAGCCAAATCCTTACTCTATCCTCTCATTGTGGGGAAGGAAGAGGCTGTCTGTACACTCATCTCTCTCATTGTTGCCTGGTCCCTCACAAACCATAAATCCCCTGAGACTGAAAACAGTGCAGTTTGTTCACTGATGCCTACCCAACAGGAGGGGAGCCACAGCTCTTCCTGCTCCCAACATCAGTGTTTGGCAGAGAGATGAATGAAATCTTTCTTTTCAATACTGTTGTCACCTTTTAATAAAATTATGGAAAAAAATATTAAAGATCTTATTGAAGGGAATCAAAATAATTATTTCATATTATTTTTGACAATTGGATTGATGACCCCACTGCATGATAATTTAAAATACTTTTCTTTGTAACAGCCCTGATTTCATGCTGAGGGACACATTTGCATTTCTTTTTGAGTACACATTTGCACTCCAAGGCAGGTAGCAATAGGACAAGGGGCAACGTCCTCAGGTTGTGTCAGAGGATGTTCAGGTTGGAATCTAGGAAAAATTTCATCACTGAAGGAGTGATTGTGCACTGGAACAGTCTGCCCAGGAAAGCAGTGGAATCACCATTCCTGGGTGCTTTCAAAAATGAGAGGACATTGTGATACTTTGTGATTTAATGGGCTTGGTAGCATTTGGTCAAATGTTGGACTTAAGGATTTTGGGGGTCTTTTCCAGCTCTAGTGGTTCACAGCTTACAGGAGTTCAGGTTTGGATAATCTCTCTCCTACACTGATATGTCTTACACAGAATAGGGTTTATGACTGAGCAACACTGTCAACATGGCAGCATCTGAGATTGCATGGGTTTGTGGGATGGTGACAGCTTAGACGAACAAGTAAATATTTCTGCCTTTCACACCCCCTTAGAAGACTAGGGTCCAGAACTCTGATCAGTCTAAAAAGTTTTTGGGAGCACAGCCCATTAGACCAGACTGGAGGCAGGAAGGGTGGGTATAGAATGAGAATTACATCAGTTCAGGTTTTGGAGAGCTCAAGGTAAAATGAATCTCAGGCTCAGTACAGAAGTGCTTTCCCATGTGTTGTGCTAAAACATGGCAAATCCTCACCTTTGAAGGACACTCAGCATAACAAAGCAAATCTCTCTGCTCTGAACTTATTCTCCTTTAAATGCAGGAGGAATCTGAAGTAAAACCTGTGGAGATCTTTCAATCAGACACTGGGTCATACCATGTTAATCTGACCCATAACTCCCTTCATCCTCAGCAGGGAAAAACCAAAAGTCTCTCATATATAGTTTTCAGTAACTAAGAATTTCAGAAGTAATCCTAATATATATAGCACACACTCTTCAGTGATGGAGAAATATTCAAGTATCACTTGGCTATAAAGACTTTATTGTGATATGCTTTAACTTGTGCTGTTTCTTTCCGGTCTCCTGTTTTCTTTTCACCCCAGTAGTGAACCAAGATCAGCCACACTGATCCACGGCCAGTATTTCCTAATTCTCCTTAATGAGGACAACCTCCCTGCTAAATCTGATCCTGGAAAGACACATCATTTGTGAGTATGAGAAAGTATTTTAGAACTGTTATTAATGATATAAAATACAAGCAAATATGGTTTCTCACCCCAGATGTATGAATGGTCTGTGTGTTTTTTAAAGCTTGCATTTTAAAACACCTTAATGATAAGTGAGATGAAAACGTCTTTATAAAGAAAAAAGTTGAAAGACAAAAACTCAAAACAAGTAATTTTTGTTGGCATACTTCATTATGTAAATAAACAGAAAACACAGGATTTCATGTCTCATTAATATTAACTGCTGCTTGTTTGAAAGTAATTATTCAATTTATTTTATAATACATTTTCAGATTTTAGCATTCTCTTTCACAAAATCAAGAAGCAAAATTGCTTGTGATTCTTCAGAAACATGATAGAGAAATCATTCAGCATACCAAAAATCACACCAAAGATGAGAGAAAAAGCTGTATTCTGAAATAATCAATATCTTCCTGGTTTTTACCCTTCTAAAGCTGGTAGGTGAAATCCTTGACCAGTTCCAAGTGTAATGTTGATTTCCTTCACCAGGAAGTAATGTAAATGCTGACTTCCCTCACTGGGGCACTGTGTCTGAAACAATTGTCCTGCTGGTTCATTTGGGAGCAGAGAATCTTTTCTGAAGCATGTTTGTAAAAAATAAAATGTTCTCAACATCAACAAATGCAGAACAGCTCTGTTGCTACAGCTGAGCTTGGGAAAGTCCTGGAAGGATCCTGTGGAGCTTGGGATTCCTTAATCAGAACAGAGTTCTGCAGCCCTTTGAAGGCCCTGGCTGATATTTGTGATATTGTGTGGAGTCCCTCTCCCTCCGGGTATACACATCCACTCTACCCTGAGGACAGAAAGAAGAATAAAGGTGGAATTTAATGTTCCTTGATAAGAGATACCTTTGCAGTGGGGCTTGTTCACACATTCAGAGAATATCTTCACTTCTCTCTGGCTAGCCATGTTCCCGGAGAACTGCCACAAGTACATTGCAGAAGGTGGTAGGGAAGAAATTATATCAATAAATCTGTGCTATGCTATTATGGGAATTTTTCACAAAAAAAATCCATCATAAAGAGAAGGCATGAGAGGTCAATAATAAAAGAAAAAGTGTCTTTCCAAGTTTACTGCCATTATTCCAGCGGTTGAGTGGGGGTGCATTAAGTTCTCAGCTTTTGACACCGTTGATGTCAGCCTTTGGGAGCTGGGCTAGGCCACTGCTGAGGGTGCTTGAAAAATCCCACCTACGAGTCAAACAAACTATATGAGTCTAGTGACCTGGGTTTGAACCCACTTGCCTTTTTAAAATAAACCCCTGTACAAATCCCAAAAGAAGCATGTGGTTAGTTCACATCATGGACTAATAATAGTTTCTATAATTTTATTTTTAAAATTAGTCCTTTTTTGAATTATGGGAATGTCAGAAATAATGTTGGAAAATTCCGAAGTCTACCAATCCTATCTTGAAAGTGGCCAATCATTTTTTTTTTTTTACTTATTTAAAATTAACAAAAAGAAAAAAAATCCCAACCTCTAAAACTACAATCTTAGTCTGCCAACTTTCAGCCTGGAACATATTTTTACAGCACTTATAATCCCCTGAACAAACCAGGTTTATACTGGAAGTGCTGACAGACCTTTAGCTATTCCAGTTATCTTAAAAGCTCAGCTGTATTTATTTTTCATTATATTTAAATATAATTGGTTGAGGTTTAAGTCCAGTTCAATTTGAATATCAGTTAAATATCAGTTCTTGGAAATGAGTCCTTTCTTGGGTGTCTTTTGGGGCTATTACGCATATAATTTTGGGATTGCTTCATTTAAATATCCGTTCTTGGAAATGAGTCCTTTCTTGGGTGTCTTTTGGGGCTATTATGCATATAATTTTGGGATTGCTTTTTAGATTTTTCTCTACTACCTCATTCTTGTGGTTTTGCTTTTAATTCAAAGTGCAAGAGGAAAAATAATCTTTCTTATGGAGCATATGGTACTCAACTGTGGTTTGAATCCCAGTGTGAGGAATTCCACTAGAAGTTTCACACATTCTGTTCTGGTCTCAATTAAAAAAATATTGGAGCTGGCCTGGCACTTCAGTGGAAAAGCTCTGTGCTCGTGTGCATGGATCCTTGATGCTTTCCTGAACTTCTTTGGATTAATCTGAATGGGGGCAAGAGAAAAATGGTTAAGGTGTGAAACTACTGTGGAAAGCCAGAACTGTTTCTGTCAGGGATTGCTGATGGGATAGTTCTGGGATCAGTTTAAATATGAGGTGTCTGTGCTCTCCAGATTGAAATATGCTTTTTTTCTGGACAAAATATGACCAAGATGGAAGACCATAAAGGGGGATGGCAGTGGAGATGAAGCCATAGTTATTAATTTATCACTGATGTTAAGTAAAAGTTAGAAGTGTAAATTGAAGGAGAGATGAGAACAATATTTTTATATCATTCAGAGGAATCATTTCAATTACTTAATTCAATATTGTTCATAGTACAGGGTAAAGGACCACAGTAGCCCTTTTCTAACTGAAGACTTAAGCTTTTAGAAAAAAAAGATGTGAGTTAGGCAGGAAGCCTTAAAGAGATGGATAATCCACTGGGGAATTTGTCCCAATTGCTCTCCCTCTGGTAAAAAGATTATTTCCATTTTTAAAATATTTTTATGTATTTCTCTGTACAATTTCAGTCTTCAATTCATCTTTCCCTTATGATTACATGATTAGTGATTTTGTGCAATTATCATTTGGTTTGCTAACTTACAATTTTATAAAGTAAATATACTTAAATATGCTTAAATCTCCTGTGTCAGAGATATTTTTCAAAACCTTGATTAATTTCTCAGGGCAAGGAGTAAGGTGACTTTCTTAGCCATATTATTGCATTGGAGGTTCATAAAGATTGGGCTTTCCCAATGATTTGTAGAGCCCTCAGCTCTCAAAGACACAATTTCACAATTTCACATTTTATGGTTGTGGTACCTTCCCTTGTTCTTTGAACATGAATCTTCCTGTACTTGGCTGTACCATGTTAGGAAACTTGCTCAGCTGCACTCATCCTGTCAAGGAACCTAGTTAGTGTGAAATAGAGTGGGGTTGCATTATCAATTTCTGAATTATCAGCAATAATTGAATAGAATACTTTCTTTCAGATAATTTGAAAAATATTGAACTGCAACTCAATTAGGAACAAATCTCTATAGGAACTAACATTTTTATGATTACCTATTCACAGTTAAATTAACATATATGTGTCAACAATTTCACTTTTCTTCATATGATTAGGTGTGCTTTGGGCTAAATTGTATATCATAGAATGTAAAAGGTTTAAATATATTTTAAAAATCAATATTAATAGATAGAGTTATTTTTAAGAAATCCCATTTTCCACTTCTAAGTGTCAGATAAAAAAAACTTCCAGGGAAAGAGATTCCTTCTACTCCCCTTTTCTTACATCTGCCAGAGATGAGAAACTTAGATAGTCTCTTAGTACGACCCACTGTGTCACTTTCTGAAGTCTTATTGATGAGAACTTGTTACTTAACCTTTGATGAAATCTCTTGCACTTCAATTTATCAATGAAACACATACTGTGCCTGACAGACATACAGAAACAGGCACAGCTGTTTCCTGGTAATCACCAAGGTTCTCTAATGGAGCTCAGGAAGGGCTGACACAGACACAAAACTATTGCAAATCACCATCTATCAGTCTGTAACCAGAGAATTTAAGCCTGGGCATGTGATACATACTGTGCAACTGATCAGAATGCAAAACCAAGTAAAAATACAGAGCTCCCGGAGTACAATTTGTGCTTGGTACAGGAAAACACACCACTTCAAAGCTAGTCAATAATACATAAGGCAATTTTTTACAGTACTTGCTACCACTTTTTTGTCAGGAAGAAAAAAAAAACATTGGTAAAAGAGGAAAAAATAAAGGTGTGAGGAAAATGAAAACAAAGAATGGAAAAACTGGTTTTAAGGCAGAATGAGTCTGCTTTGCAACTGCTCTGCTTATATAAGCCAGTTAGCAGCCACACAAGCAGAGAACTTAAGCAATTAACAGAGTCCACTTTCCTGGGATGGATTTACTATGTTTGTGTTCTACTCATTAACACACCCAAGATTTTGCCTGGTACCTTTGTGATTTCCAGTCACAGTTCTGCCTGGAGAGTCAAAAATTAGCCTCGGTCTTACCAGCCAGGAGGAGCTTTGTTATGCCCATCTTAGATGGCAGTCACTTTTTCATCCCTACCGGTGATTGTCCCCCATCAGCTCTGGGAAAACATCAGAAGATCCATGAGAGATACAAATGGTTGGGATGATCCTGCAAGCAGATTTCTGGGCTGGGTGGTGACAGGAGCTGTGCCTGGCTCACCACCTGGTGCTTTGAGAGGCTACCTAGAACAGAGGCTGGACAGTGCTAAAGGAATAAAGTAGGTATTTATTAGAAGGCCTTCAAAGGATACACCCTGGGCAGTACAAGAGCCTGGCCATGGCTACACCGAAGATGGACAAAGGATCACACATTTTCACACTTTTATAAGTTTTGGTCCATTTATATATTGGAGTCAATTGTCCAGTTACAGTTTCAGGTTATGCAGTCCCATTCTCCCAGATTGCTCTCCTCAATTCACTGTTGTTTAAACTTTTTGGGCTTGAAGCTGCAAGGGTGTCCTTGGTTCTTGACTGGAAATGGATTGGTTTGTCTGACTAAACTGTGAGGAGAACTTGCTAACACTTTATATGAAGTTCAGAGTTATATACTAATGCAGTACAAAATCTGGAAAATGTGAAAGCCAAGACTTCATCCATCCATCAGTGAGTACTGAGTCTGCCAGAGAGAAACAGAGCCTAGGGCAGGATATGAGAGATTTCCAGAACTCAAACAGGAATTCTAAGCCTTGATGAAATTCAGGTTAATGATATTTTTGGGGTTTTTTTGGGTTGGTTTCATTGTTTTGTTTTGTTTTGTTTTGTTTTTTGTTTGTTAGGGGGCAGGGGGTGATTATGGTTTTGTGTGTGTATATGTGTTTGTTTTCTCTTTTCTTCATGGTTATTAAGATAAACATTACATCCAAGTTTATTTTATTGCTAGGAAAATCAAAAGAAAAAGTGGGCTTGTTCCTGAAGCCAAGCAAGGTTTTTCAATTTGTTTCTTACTTCCTATCTGGAATGGAGTCAGTCATAGTGCTAGCACTACTTGATAGCATATTAGTAGAACTTTTTGAATCTTGTAGTCTCTTACAGTGAGATGGTTGGTAATATTCTGATTAAAAAGCACAATTTCTTTTTCTTCCTAAAAATATACATCCCTATGGCAAGAGTAAAGTACTGTCCAAACAGATATCAGTTTGTTTTGGGTAATTTTCCCATTTTAAAATCTTTCCATTGTTATAGAGTGGCTCTAACATCTGTAATGACAAATACTTCACTCAACAGAACTGCTCGTCCGTAGTTTATGACTGCAGGACAAGGGCAGCCCCTGGATTCTCCCAAGGATACCATTTCTGCCAGGATCATAAGCAGCTGAATCTCCTCATCCCAGCAAATTCTTCCAGTCCAGAACTATTTACATCACCAAATAGATATTTTGAGATGCCAGGGAAAATAGCTGGGATGGCTGCTGTAGAATCCAGAAATCCATAGGTTATGTGCACTGCATTTTGAGGGATTCTGTCTAAGACCACATTTCCCCTCCAGGCCGTCCCCCATGCCAGGATTGCCCAAGCTGGGGCTGGCAGAGCTGCAGGGCTCCTGCCCCCTTTGCTGTGGAAATCAGGGACCTCAGGCAGGCAGAGTGCTGGCATTATTCTGTGTCACTGCTGCTGGAGCAAGTGATGACCCAGTTACTGACTCAAACCATTTGATTATAGTTTGCTTCCCTTTCTAAAGCAACCCTGATGCTCTTTCACAGCTTTCTGAGAAGTGGCCAAGAAATGCTGGATTATGGCCCTAGCAGCTACATGACACTAAAAAGGTATCAAAAACACTTTAGTAGTTTCATGTTTTCAGACATCAGATGCCTCAGAGGAAAAAACCATAATTTTCTTTGTACCACACTTGCTTGAAAAAAAAGCTAGTAGAGTACTAACAGGTCACAAAGCTAGCATCTTTTTCATGCTAAAATATATCTGAATATTGAAATATATTACTCAATTTTATTTACATTTTTGTTATTCATTTCTAATTTTTTATTATTTTTAAAATTTTATTTTGATTGATTTATTTGGATAATATTATAGTATACTCTATTTTTCTTGCCCTCAACATTATGTTTATTTGTGTATCCTATTATTTTTAACTATTAAAAAATTTCAAAGATTTTTGGTTTTCTTAGATCCCATGGAAGTTTCTTTCAAAATTATTTGCTCTATTTCCACACTGATTCTACTAACCCCTATAAATAAATAAGAAGTTCTTTCTATAAAGAGTAGATTAAATCTTACCATTATATTTCTAAATCTATACCAAATAATTTTTCTGTTCAAATGGGAAAAATAACACTTTTAGTAAAGATTTTTATCAGTTTTCAATCTGTTGCTATTAGCAACCGGAACAAGGAAATACACTAAATTATGTTTAGCTCACCTCTTACATCATCTGCTGAGTCAGTGGATTTTTCAGGTATGAATCCAGGCATATCCAAGTATATCCCATCCTTAGCCTGCCATCAATACATAGGATAGACTGGTCTATAGTTCCTAAAAATTTGTATATCCTATCTGCAATCTGTAAGCATAGCTTTATGGAAATACATTTCAAACTATCTTATTATTTTTTTTCCATTTTAGTGACACTAGGAATCATTCCATACAAAATTTTTAGAAAATAAAGAATGAATTTATTTTTCAAGTGCTTTATGTGAGTATATACAACATTGGTTGAAGTGAAGCAAAATTCAGCACATATAGCTCAAATACAAACATTCACAAGTCCCTGAAGATCTTCAAAATTGTCCTCATAGCCTTTGCAATAAATCTATATTTCATAGTTACTTCACTGTGGCCATATTTTTCCATCTTCAACCACAGTTTTTAATGGAGGATTTGAGGAAATTTCCACCTTATCAAGGAATTTTCTTTATTGTCATTATTATTTAACAGAGAATTTGACACTTCTCTCAGTCTTTCTCCCAAGCCCACAAATGAGAACATTTCTGATTCCAGTTTTGGTAATGCTTCAAAGTCCCATTACAACTCACCAGGAGACTCTAAAAGCCTCTAAAAGTCTTCTAATATGGACTTCTGAAATTGGATGAACCTTTCAAGTTCTCCAGTAATGGCTCCACCTTGGAAATGCAAATTCTTACAAAAGGAGCTGGTTCAAGTCTACTTTCCTGGACCCCTACGTGCAGAACACACTCAAGTGAAAGTACTTCTACCATTGTCTTAATGAAACTTTCTGCATTGCTCTTTCTTACAAGTTGTTAACCTGTTTTATAGATGTCAAAGCAGAAGCTGAAACAAATTCACATTATAAGTTGTGAAGTCTCAAGCAAGAAACCTCATCCAGATTTTAGTTCAGTAACATATTTCCATCACTTTTAGGGCAAAGATAATTTAGTTGTGGTCCTGATGGTTTGGTTTGTTTGCTTGCTTGTTTTTGTTGTTTCTTTGGCTTTTTAAAATTTATTTCATTAAAATATCTGCTTTTATTCTACATTCATTTCTTCAGCAGAGTTTATACTTAGATTTGATGAAAATGTGCAACATTTTTTTCAAGAGAAAAATTAGTGAAATAAAGACTGTCCATTAAAAAAAAAGAGTGATCATTTTTTCCTTCTAATAGTCTTCAGTTATATCAAAAGCTGTTGCAGAGAGGAAGAAATAAACTCTTTTTTTTATGTCCAAGTTGCTATAGCAAGAAGTAATGAACGTAAATTGCCAGCAAGGGAGTTAAACTGGATACAAGGAAAAATATTTTCTAATGCTAAGGCAAATTAAGCATTAGATGGTCTAGGGAACCCACAAAATATGAATTATTGAAAGTTTAGAGAATATAGTGGACAAAGTGTGATGACACTACCATTCCTTCTGATTTCAGCAGAGGGAGAACTGATAGATAATGCCCCTAATATTCCTTTTGACTCCATTTCTTGTCATTCTATTTATTTTATATTTTTTCATATTTTATATATCTCATTCCAAGCTTTTTTATTGACAGCGCTTTGATTTTATTCATAATTTGCCCAACATGAACTGTATTTTTTGTCTTAACATGAACAAATGAACCAATTGCAAGATGTGTAATTAATTTACACTGTACATGTAAAACATTTTATATAGCACTTACCTTTCTGCATGATTTTGCAGCCTAGAACCCAACATCAGATATTTTGGCAACATAAAATGAAATACCTCTACTTTCCTGCCTGCAAGATAAATGTAACAATGATTTCATCCTTCTGAGAAATTTTCAAGATGTGAATATTCTTTTTAAATCTGAAGTAAAGGTGAAGAAACAAATTCATATTAAGTGGCACCATTCAGGAAACAGTTCAGCCATTTATCAGCCTTGAGATTCCTCGGAAAATATTTTTTCTTAATCTTGTTTTATCTTTTAGACTACAAGCTTGCTGGGACAAGAACAGCCTTACTTTGTTTACATTATACCTAACAAAAGCAACCCCATTCTGGGATTCTGTTGCCCATTTTTCCAGTGCAATTCTACACTAAGGAAATTAAAGCCTAATGACATAGTATCAAGCAACCTGCGATGAAATATAATCAAAGTGCAGCGTGCTGCCAATATACCACATTCTCAGAACAGCAGTAAAGAGTAACTTCTTCTCTCCTTTTCCTATATTTAATGGATGCACTGGCTGTGTGAAGCAGCTGTACAAGGTTTTGGGTGTTCCCATGGAAAGTGCCAGGAAAGCTCCCACACACTCTGCCAAGGGTAACGCTGAGCAGCCACTGCCCCAGTGGCTCGGCGCTTTGCGCGATGCAGACACACACATTCTAACTCTGGCGTGAGCAGAAACCTCCCTGACATGAAAATCCTCCACCAAGAGGAGCCTGTGAAGGCAAGTTTCCTTTAACTTTTGCTTCACCATCTTTTAACTGATTCATGAAAGCAGAGTAGCAACAAACAGCATTGTGTCGCTACTTGTTATGCCGTGGAAACGCCTTCAGCACTATAAAGCACAAGAAAGGGCAATTTAAAGATATGATATAGATATCATAAATGCACCGGGAAAGCTTTAGAGTTCATTTAGGCCCTGATTCAAATATCAGAAAAGTCATTAGGAAACTTTCCACTAACTTTCCCCAAAGATCTTTTGAACATGTATATTTAAAGTTTCATTTGTCTTTCGTTCACAGCCAAACCTAGAGTGCTGTTGGACTCTGTGAGGAAAATTATTAATCACCTCTTTTTTTCCTAAAGCTGCTAACAGTTAAATGTTAAAATTATTCTATCGTTATGTATCTAATTTATGGCCATTGCCTCCTACAAGAAAAACTATTTTTGCCTTCAGCACAAAAAAGCTTAAGGAATTGCCACTTCTATACCATTACCTTAACAGCAAGAAAATTAATTAATGTAACTCATTAATTACTGTATCTCATTAAGAGTAATTAAAATATTGTGGCACAAATTTGGATCCACATTACTGCATTGGATTAATGCATTGATTTTAGAGTTAATTCATTCCTCGATGTAACTGAGATAAAAATCAAGACCACCAAGAGATTAGAAGACTTTCTGAGTATTAAAAAATTCTTTCTGTTTTTTTTTTTCCTTATAATTCTTTGAATTTGTGTGCTATCATCTGCCTCTATTTAGGTGGTCTTTTTCTTCACTGTCTCTCTACTCAAGTGCTGCTTCATGCTAAGGAACTTGCTAGTGGTGCACTTTTCCCTCAGAAACAAGAGTCAAGCAACTTGGGAGCAGATATTCTTGTAGAGAAGGATGGTAGTTCATTGCTCTTTTGTTTCAATGTAAAAAAACCCATACTTATTTAAATTTAATCAGAAGTCTTTAGGAGGGGAAAGTAAAAAGAATTGTAAATTGAAAAATTCCTAGAGCTCCTAGAGGAAAAAGACAAAGAAAAATATATTTTATATCTAATTTAAGGTAGTCAGCATAATAAAACATATTAAATTAAGAATTTTTTCCCTTTAGCTTCCCCTGAACAGGAAAAAAAGTCCTAAAAAATTACAGCAGCATGACTATCTTTACAGACAGTCTTTTCCAAAGCTCATATTATTTTAGATTTTTAAGAAGCTATTAATAATAATAACATTATTATTTTAAAATAATAATAGCTTTAAAACCCCTCCTTGCAAGTCTAGCTTTGTCAGATAATTCTCTCCAAAGAATTCCAGTGACTGAAATGCAAACATTTCTCCCTGTTTTTCTCTCAACCTTTAAACTTCTGTCAAGGAAAATCATCAAATTCAGGCTATTTTATGCAATAGGAAAAATCAAATTCAAGCATCAATTTTTTTATACAGTATGCTTCACTCAAGAGCCACTCATGTAATTTGGGGGACCTAGGTCATGTATTAGGGTGGAAAGGAAGGGGCTGATGACCTCAGCTCTGACAAGATTGCACCAAAAACCCTGATAACTTTCAGGTAAGATAGACTCAAGCTTTTGATATACAAAGAGAATTTCTGGTCACTTTCTGAAACATGGATTGATTTATTTTCTCTGTTTCATGCACAGTAAGATAAGACAGTAGATTTTTCACATAAGTAAAGGATTTACTTAAGAAAGATTTTTTACTTCAAACTCTGGGAGGTCAATAAAGCATTGGCTCCACAAACTAATAGAAGACCACAAGTGTGGATTTACAACACATTGTTTTCTTTTTATTATCTGTCCACCTGCAGTCTTACTCTCAGGAAATAAGACATGGTTTATGGTACTTTCATCAAGACATGGACTTCTCAGCACTGACTCTAAGGAAGAGTATATAGGAAATATTTTTCCTCAGAATAGTTAATGACTAGCAGGTTCATAAGGTAGTTTACATTACTTATACACTTATTCATCTGCAAGTTCATCACACCCTGAACTACAAGGGAAGTTTCTAAGGTCCAACTGCCCAAACATTAAGGTCAAAAGTTGGAGCTAAATTAAACCTTTGCCAAAACGTTTTAATTTTAAACTTCAGCTTGTTAACTAAAGGGATTGAAAACATGCAGAGGTAATTATCAGTGATTCAAAAGCTATTGCTAATATGGTAATTTATAGCTGTGTTCTTTTTAGCATCTCTTTACCTTCTTTGCTACACAAATAAGGTTATTTCCAGAATCGTTCTAACCTAATTAAATATTCTATTATCTCTCAGCCAAGCATATTTCACACCCTATTCTCAACATCAACCCTGGCAAGCATTACAAGGAGAATGCAGTGGAAAACATTTCGGTGGAAAAAGCTGGTGGATCTCAGCTTTCTATATTCAATTATCTGATATTGTGGTGAATTTAAGGAGAGAGAAAGAGAGAAAGAGAGAAAGAGAGCGAGAGAGCGAGAGAGCGAGAGAGCGAGAGAGAGAGAGAGAGAGAGAGAGAGAGAGAGAGAGATATTGCTATGTGATAGGCGGTGGTTTGATATAGTGTTAATTAATTAAGAGCAATTATGTTCAGTAAAGATTGCCATAGATAAAAGATAAAAGCAAAAAAATGAGGTTTCATGAGAAGAAAAAGTAAGGAATAGAGTTTTAAGCCAGGATTTTCACTTAATCTTTGCTCTGCTTAGTTCTTGGATCCTCTATATCTGCTGCTATCTAGAGATGTATACAGGAGATTTTATTTGTGATGCTGAGAGAGACGCACACAGCAAAAGGGACATACATCCACAGAAATGAAATTAACAACTTCCTCATCACTGACATTTCATATACCAGATTCCATTCCTTTTTCCTGTCTATATAAAACTAAAAACAAGAGATGCAAGCTGTCTGCTAGCTAGTACTGGAAATAGCCAGCATTGTGTTTATTTTCACAATCCCATCTCAAGGATACTTTCATACTCCCATTATGGGAAATAAAAAAGAACAAAAAAAGCCTTTTCCTAGTGGTCTTCCAGGAAGAAAGTGGTTCTTCCCTACCTAGAAACACACTGGAGTGTACTTGAAAGAACTAGACTGGAAAGAAAGAGAACACGACCAAACAATACAAACAAAAAAAACAACAACAGCAACAACAAAACCTATGGGGAAGTCAAGTATATTTACGTAGTTAAAAAACCTCAAAATAGTTCCCAAGGCTTCCTTGAAGCCCATAACATATATCAGAATGGGTAACCCTGGAAATTCAGGACCCATTCTACATCTTAGCTATATCTCTCTCAGCTGCCCATCTTGTTCTCCTAAACATGTCTTCATCGTCCTCAGACATTCAGGTATTTATACCCTTGGCTTAGGAAAGCACATCATCCCTTCCACCTGCTTATCACTCCAGCTCAACCTGCTGGGTGCTGCTAATTCTAAAGAATGAGGGTAATGAAACAGACATAACTGATTATTTCTTTCCCCCTCTTCTCATACACATTAACTAAAGATGAAGGAAGAAAATGTTTTCTCCTTCACTCCATGCCATGGGACTCAAGTTGGATCTGAGCCTTGCCAACAGTTGGTACCTATTTACAGAAAGACAGTGATGCCTGGAGAGGCTGCCTAGAACAGAGGCTAGAGAGAATTACAGAATAAAGGTAGCTATTTACTGAAAGGCCTTCAAAGGGTACACCTTGGGCAGTGCAGGAGCCTCACAGAGGCTACACCCAAGATGGATGATGGTCATGAGTTTTTCACACAGATATAAGTTTGGTCTATTTGCATATCAGAGGTTAATTGTCCAATTACAGCTTCAGGTAATGAAGTTATTTACTCCAAGTTTAACCTCCAATTCCCTGTTGTTGACATTTTTTGGGGGCCTGAGATAGTAAAGGGTCCTTGAGTTTTAGCCTAGAGAGAAATTATTTTGTCTGAATAAAATGGGAGAACAGTAGCTGAGAGGCTATGGAACCTTAGAGTGATACACTAAAGTGTGTACTGATCTGAAAAATGTAGAAGCTGAAACTTAAGGCATCAACAGCAAGGATATTTTCATATGGATTTCAACCTAGTTTTTCAGATGTCCTTGTATTTTCAGGGTATTGTACAGGGTATTATTCTGTGTCAAAATGACACTTGAGGACTGTGCTATGAAACTAATTTTGGAAACCTCACAGACCAAATTGTTCCTCAGCGAGGTTTGTCTTTGAGTAGTTGCACATTTTTAATGTTTTTTTTTATTTAAGTAACTGCCAATGCCACTTTAGGCATGTACCTGAAGAAGAAGCAGGCATTGAATGAAACTTTAAAATCATCTGTGGTTATGTAAGAATTTTCAATGATTTGGACCTTAGAGCTTGAAGCAGGACTGAAATGAGGGAGGGAAAAAATGGAAGGAATCATGAAAGAGATACTCTCAGCTTAGTTCAATCTATTACTGTCACACCATCAATCAAAAAAATCATATTCAAAAAGGAGATTATCCTTCAGGCATTCAAAGGGCTAGTTTGGGGAGTACTGGTGAGGATCCACGTTTCCATATGGTTGGAATCCATGACTGGGTCTTCACTGAGACAGGCATGGATTTTCTTGAGGTCTACTTTTTATTTTTTATTTATTTTTTATTTTGTGGGTTTGATTTTTCCCTCACAGAATTCTCTCAAACTAGAGTACGCTTTCCTAAAACTCTTGGTGGGAGGGAGAAGAGAGAGTAGAGAGCATCAGGCTGTCAAAATGATGTGTGGACAAGGAGGCAACTTAGCTTACCAGTGCAGCTAGTTCTGTAGCCAAGGGGAAAAAGCTTGAGATAAACGATCTTTTTCCTTACTGGCCTGAGGCCCTGGAAGTATGCTAGGAATGCTGTTCTCCTTCCAGAGGAGCTGATTCAGTTTCACTTGTGGCGGTTCAGTTCCCACTGTCATCACTCTCGCAGTGACAGTTGCCATAGTGAGTGAGAGAGAGCCCTGCCTGCCTTTGGTACTAACACAAAAGGCTGCCTGTCTCCTCTGCAATTTGGCAGGAGATCCTTTAGTGTGGGATGATGTGTAGCTGTGCCCTTACTCGCTGCAGACCTCTCTGGAGCTTACTGGCACATTCCTGGAGAGAGCAAGCAAGTATAAGCAGTGCTGGCCAGCCATTTTCCTTAGAGGAAACCTACCACAATATCTGCACTTGACCCTTGTATCTCACCAGCTGTTCCCTCAGCACTTCATAGGCTTTGTACCTGTTGCAAAAAGAGAAAATGTTTTTCTCATTTGAGCAAAGCATAAAATAACTCAGCTGACCACCAACAATCCCCTTGTACTAAACCTGACCAATGTTTAACCCAGTGGTACAGAACAGCCCTTTTGATGTGATTCAGTAAAAGACTGCACTGCTTTTTTGGGGGGGATCTCATCTTCCAAAATGGAATTTAGAACTCTTCATTTTACACCGTTAATATCCTTGTACAGCAAGAAACATTAAAAAAAAATGCAATCTAAAAGGATACAGATTTCAAAAAGGAACACCAAGCCTTCAAGCTGCCATGTAGCACTAGGTGAAGATACAGGCTTCCTCTCTGCAGTGAGGTTAGATGTATCCAGCCACTTGGAGCCAGAAAATTACTGCAAAAGGTACAGTATGAGTTTCAATTTCATGGAGGTGATTTGTGCTTTTCAAAATGTAATAGACTAGCCCTACAGCACAATATGGTATTTTAGAGACTGGACCACTCCCACCAACTCAGTAAACCCAGTTTCTATCCCTTCCTTAGACAGAATTCAAACCTGTATTATCCCAATACCAGAGCAGAAAACCACCAAAACAGAGGTTTCTCACAGGAAAAAATGTGGTTACTTCCTTAAATGCAAAGAACAGTAGTGCCATGTACAAAGAAAAGTAGTGCCTGTAGTGCTATGGTCTAGGGCAAGATGCACAGATTCCAAAATTCAGAGATGAACACTGAATCTGGAGTGAAAAGCTAATACTTATTTTCCCAGTGAGAATGAAAGAGTTGGCCACCACTGCTTTTTCAGACCCTGCATTTTAGTATGCTCTGAGAATATCTCCACACTAAGCATTTCAGAGAACTAAAATGAAAGTATATTTTACTTCTAGCCTCTGAAAAGACACAGATGTTAGCCCACCATCAGATGCTGAAACCTAATGTGTTGAAACATTTTAAGTCAATTCCAAGGAAGTCAGATTTTTTTGTTGTTGCTGCAAATTGAAGCCTTTAGCATTTATCTACTTCTGAATTTGGGCAACAACTGGACAAAGACATTTCTATTTGTTGAGAGGAAATGTTGGTTAAAAATATCTTGAAAGCCACTTTAATAACTTTTTTGCAAATTGAGTCTTGTCAAGTCTGACTCATTTTGGACTGCTTAACACAGGTGTTTCAGAAAATATTCTGCTTTTCTGGTTTTGTGTAGATTGCTTCAAAGAAGAAAAAAAAAAAAGTAGGAAAAGCAGAAGAAATATACACCTTCATTTTACAAATATCTGACCTGAAATAGAACAAAAGAATGGCCCCATGCTTAAGGCATTGAACAGTTATTCAGGAATGACCCGGAGCAAGTAATTTAATCTGTCTCTACCCTGTTTCCATAGTGAAGGTCTCTTTTGCTTCCCCAGCAATTTAAGAAGTAAGCTTCTCATGAGAGACTTTGTTTTACTTTGTGCATTTGTATCCGTATTACATGAGAGAACTTCTTTCTGCAAAAGCTTCCAAGCAGCACTTCATTATAAAGATAGATATATAGAATATAAATGTAAAGTAAACTGAGCAATTTTTATCATCATTTCTGAGGACAACACTTTAGATTTCAGTAAAACAGGTTTTCCTCTGAATATATTTTTGGAGATGTTGTTTTAGTTATATATATCAAATATTGCAGAATACAGTTTCATTTGCACACATCTCAGTTTTCTCCAGTCTAAATGAGTGCTGCATAATCTGGAAGGATGATCTAATGCCATCCTCATTTGATGACAGTTTATCATGGGCTATATTCCCTGAAAGCATCCTTATTGGAGATGTTATTTTTACTGCTATAGAAATTAAATTATCTCCAAGAAGGAGCTATACATTTAAAATGGAATCAGAGCCCCCTTATCTTAAGCAGGATTTATGTTATAAATTATCTCAGGGACCCAAGTTAGAATGTCAAAGGAATTTAGCAGTGGAAAACAAAGAAAACACATAAACCTCCTTCATGATACTTCATTCATGAAGAATGATACTTCATTCTTGCATGTCAAGCAGGTACTGCCCTTACAATATAACAATCAAACCCCACATCCTCAGCTGATCCAAGTCAACCTGTCTCTGCCAGTGGAGCCCTGGCCTGTTACCCCAGCTGAGGATCTGGTTCCCATGTAACCTACTGTGAGCTGCCATGCCCCAGACTGTGCAGCAAAAGGTCTTTTTTCAGGGATCCTTATGGCAGTCATGATCATGTTCATTGAAATGTGGCAATTAGGATTTTAAAGCATGGAAACAAAATTTTATTCTTTCATTTAAGTCAATAATCTGTAAATGGACACTTCAGAAATTTCATGGCTTAGTATAAAGAGCCAAAATAAGGTAAGTGGGCAGGAAGGTCAAAAAAAACTTTCTTCAACATTATTATTTTATGACTGTATTAACATAAACTTCACTGTGCACAAGGCCTGCTGCCAGTGTATCACTTGGCAGCAACTGCTCTGAATATTTTATTAACAAAATCAAAGCTCTAATAAAACACTTAAGTCATGTGCAAATGACATTAAGACTGGCAGCATTCCTACTTCCACACTGTTTTATGCCGAGTCAACTCTGAACCCAAGATTTTCAACCTGAAAACACTCCAAGTCTCCGTTTGGAGAACTATCAGGATGCAGCCTTTTGCTCAGTAGTCTAAACGTCAATGTCCTTGCCACAAAAGTGGGACATTTGACATCCACGTCCTCTTCAACCTGAGTGGGTTTGAAGTTCTTGTCAGCTGAGTCCTACCACCTGCTGCCTCTGCTGTTCCCTGGACAGAAGTGTTCTGCTCACCCTGCAGCTGAAGTTAGGCCATTCTGTATGCCCTAGAAAGAAAGATTACCTGAATGCAGTAAGTAGTAAAAGACGACTTCCATCTGTCTCAAAATTAAATATATTCTTCACCTTTGATTGTGATGCTCATTATGTAGTCAAAAGAAACGTGATGGAAAGGGGAGCAAAGGTCTAGGAATGAAAACTGACATTGTGAAAGAGAAACCAAAATTCAAAGTTGTGAGCTGGGAAGTCCAAGTAACTGGAATCCCGTTTCAAAACAGAAAGATCCCAATGGAATTTGAAGGCCTGCAGGAGGACTTCATAGCATGCAATTGTTCCAGGTAGCAGAAGGCAGGGATATCTGGAGCATGAGGTGCAGTTCTGGTTCCTCAAGTGCAAAACAGAAAAATTAAAAGGAAAAAGACAGAAAGAAAGCTATCAAGGTGTGAAATTAGAACACTTTCCTCTGGCTGATTTGGAAAAAAAACCCCATAAGATTGTTTTTTCTATAAACATGTCAATAAAGTTAGTAGCAGAAGGAGAAAAAACGTATTTTAAGCTAACAGTGTTGGCACAGGAACAGATGGATATAAGCTTGCTAAAAATATTCTGAAAACTTCTCTACAGCTTTAAAGGAGTGAGGTTTGGGAACAGCTATCTAGTAGTTGCTGTAGAAACAACTCCCCCAAATCAAAATAACAACACCAAAATTTGTTTTTAAAAGGACTTTGACCATTTCATATAACTGACTACCATAGCTGACTCAGGCAGCAGTGCATGGATTTCTGTGATCCAGGAGGGCCCTTTCAGTCTTGAATTACTCTGAATTTCAAAGTTGTTATCAAAATAACATAAACACCTTAAGGCAATTGAGTACTTAAGCAAATTGGTAGATTCTGTTCCGGATATCTAAGACCATTCCTTAGCAGCACAATGATTATCTTTTATCTGTATTTAAAAGGAAATGGTTTTCCATTTACCACTGTTAATCTTTCCTTGCTGCCTGTATTAATTATTTATGTCTGTGTTTTAATTCTTTTTTCAAGCTTCTTAAATGTGTTCAACAGCCAGTTTGGTTTGCCCAAGGGACACTGAGAGATGGATGAATCAGCTGCTATTATTTCAGCTAGAAACCATATTCTGTAACACATTTACATTTTGATCAAGTTCACAGAGCTCAACTTGTAACAAAAAAAACCCCAAAAAACTAATCAACCGACCAACCAAAAAATAACCCCAAAAATCAAAAGCAACCAAACAAAAAAAATAAAAAAGAAAAACCCAAACCACCCCAATGCAAAAAATTTAGCAGCCATCAAATCATATCTGAATCTCTGTCTGCCAGACAGAACTGGCATATTTCCTTTTACCAAAAAATCTTATAATTTTGACGTTTATAACACCAGCAGACACAAGTCACTTTTCAACTCAGAGAAATCTCTACTCCTCTTCTGCACTCTGTCAGTGCCTGAAGGCTTCAGGAACAGTTTGTGACAGCAGCCATGACCCAAGTTCTACCATGTACAGTTACACTGGGTGGCTGCTGCATGTAGTTACCAACACCTTTTGTCTGAAAGCCGCTGATCATGGGCAGAAACAATGTGGGGAGCACACAGAAAGTGAGTAATTAGATTACAATGCTTCCTTGTAGCCAGAGTTTCTGG
Organism: Zonotrichia albicollis; assembly: GCF_047830755.1. Lineage (NCBI taxonomy): Eukaryota > Metazoa > Chordata > Aves > Passeriformes > Passerellidae > Zonotrichia > Zonotrichia albicollis. Next base: position 87,228,692 of record NC_133821.1, read on the forward strand.
TAAGCCCTGACCATGTTTTGCTTTCAGCAGCAGCTTGTTGGAATCACATTACCCTGTAACAGAGCTGGTTCACTTTAGTCATGAGCAGCTGGGTCTTAAAACCTCACATTGGCCCATATGTTCACAGTGCTTAACAAGGATTTTTTTTTTTCCTTCATGTATTTCTAATAGAAACTTCTTCTGAGCTACTTTTCTAAGATTTTCTTGAGCTTCAGGAATTTGAGCATGACAAGCAATGCATGAAGTTACTACCTGCTTAATTTTATTTCAAACTGCAGTAAACTCATCTCAGTCTGAAGAAAGATATGATAATGGGTAGTCATCTCCTCTCACTTATGTATTGCATTCCAGTTACAGCAAGAAATTGCAGTATAATGGAGCAGGATGGAGGTTGTCAGGACTGTGAAGGAAAATGACTGATTCATGGACTTTTTAAAAAAAATTCATGGCAACAAAGTGATGGTAAGCCTATGTTGAGGTATAAAATCAATCCAGTCTATGAAATTTTTCTTCCTATTTCATGCATTTAGTACCCTTTTGTAATTTTTGCACATATATAGGCTAAAACTAGGTTTTTGTAGGAATATATTTTAAGTTCTCTGCATTTTCAGAAATGTTTCTATTTGTCTGTGTTCTTCTCAGAACCACTTATTCTTCATAACATTTGTAATGCTATTTTCCAGCAGAACAAAATAAATAAGAAAACTGATAAGAATAATTTTGCCCCCTTAGGGAAATTGATATGAACAAATAAATGAGCAAAATTAAGGTACATTTTTATATAATATTTTTGAATAATCTATCCTTACGCAATTTTTGAACTTAAGGTTTTCAATCAGAAGTCAACTTCTGTTTGTCAAAACTCCTGAGGTGGAGTCGAATGTCATACCCAGGCTTTCTGGTTATCCTCAATCCACCTTCCACAAGCAATGACCTTACACCAATTTCATTCATGTTAAACAGTTGGGCAGGGCTGCCTTAGTTTAATTTTGTTCATGTGATTTTAATATTATTATCTCTATTTTGTGCAAGTTTATTAATGAGTGAGAAATGCTGGTAATATTCTGGATTTTATTGTAACAACAGATCTTTCCTGCAACTTTCTGACAGAAATTATAGAAAATTCCTAGATTGCAGAACTAACTTTCCTTAAATATTTTTTAAAAGAGCCAAAACACATACTTGGAACTCAGGGGTTTTTATCTGCTATTTCTATCAGAAAATGTGTTGGACTACCCTTCTTTGTTGGTTTTATGGTATTTCTTATCTCTTGGCCAGTTTTTTTTCTTTTTATTTTTTAAAATTTTGTTTATTTCTTTGTTATGACAGCGCTGCCCTTTATTTTAAGTTTCGCTTTCCCACTAATTGCTGAATTATCATTTTGTTGAACCAACTGCTTTATTACCTTTTTTCTTCCTTAATTGCACTTAATGTAACAAAACAATTTTCTCCAATAACTATCTATCCTTTAAATAACCACTCCTTTAAGATTTTTGTTAATTTGTCAGTGAGAGGTAGTGTTTGACCATTAACTGCAGAACAAAGCCAAAGTTTTCCCACAGAGAAAGATTTCCACTCATGCTCTTCCAGTACTTTTAGGGCACCAGTTTAATGACCATAGAGAAGAGGTTAAAAAGTGTTTTCTATTTATATATTTGTAAAACTTGAAGACAGACTTCATGATTACCTAACTGCGAGTGATGAATCTATCAGCACTAAAAACCCAGTGTCATGTGGAACATGTATTTCTGATGGATCTGCCAAACTTGTAACACAAAAACTTTTTTTTTTCTACTTAGATTTATTGGAATTTAAGGAAACACAATTGGAAAACCTGAAATATAGAAAATCTAGATGAACTAGAAAAGGCACAGTGTTTTCTGAAGGAGCTGGCTGAACCGAATTTATAAAAAACCTCTCTCAGCCCTGTGAATCAAATTCAGAATGAATCTGTCTTTAGTAGAGTTAAAGAATATATCAAGTTAGAAGAATCCTTTTTAGTTCATCATGTCCCATGTCCTTCTCCTTACAGTAATACTGAAAACTGAACCAATCATCTAGATGCTCCATAAGTTTGACAGACTTTGCTACTACGACTCCTTCCCTGGGAAGCCTGTTCCAGCGACCATCCATCCATCTTTAGTGAAGAACATTTTCCTCATGTCCAACGGGAGCTTCCCCTGCTCCATTCCCCTGTGCCCTGTCACTGTCACTGTGAAGTTGGACTGCACATGTCTGGCTCACAGCCCTCTTCCTCACCACCATCCCAGGCAAGGCTGCTTTCCATGCTATTTCAGCCATCCCAGTTATAAAAGATGTTGATAAAACCAATGCATTGCAAAGCCTGGTTTAGTGTTAGGGGCTGTTTTTTTATACCCAGAGAACTTTCCTGCAAATATAAGCACCTGATAAGCACTCAGGCCTTGTGGTGATTCTGTGAATAGGATTACATCTTTGTATAATTCATGGTTTGTTGTCACTACTCTGTTCACACCTTGCTGCGTGGAAGTTTACAAGTAACTCCCTGCGGTGCAAAATGCAAATGAGCTTTGTTTTAAGGCAAACTCAATGTGAAGAGGTGCTTTATGACTTTCCTAGAAAGTAAGATATTCTGGAGGTAAGGTTGACACTGAAAATGCAGTCAGGTAATAATAAATTATACAACTTTCAAAAACTTTCCCTTTTATTTCCAGTCCTTTTTTTTTTATTTTTAGTGTTGAAAGCTTGCATATGCCTGTGATGCAAAAGCCAGGAAGCCTCTGTGGATTTAAGTATAATATATTTAACAACAGTGTATGGGAAAAACAGACACTTTTTAGTATGGCACAAAGGAAAAGAGTGTGAATGAAATTAAAGTAACTTAGAAACAAGAAACTATAAAGACAAAAGGAAACACTACTATTTTTGAAGCGAAGCCCATACCTTTCTAAGTAGTCTGTAGGCAATGGTAACTCCCTTGTGTAACACAATTGAAATTCAAAGGTAAATTTCTACACTCAAGCTGCATCAGGTAGTCTAATAGTAGATATACTAATTTTTAAAAAATCTGGTTTTTTTAAACAGATTTTTAAAAAGTCTTAGGAATCCCAGAAATCCTTTTATTTTCTCTCCTGAGTGCCCATCCTGCCTGTCACAGAGATGACACATGAAAAGCCACTGCTATGCAGGTAGTGAGGTTGTGTGAGAAAGCTCTGAGCCAACTCCAGATCTGAAATGAATTTGAGGGTCCTGACAGTTTGTAATCAGCTACACATGAATCCCTTCTGCTTATTGACTCTATTCCCTTGAAGCCATTTGGTAAACTGGAATTTTAAGACATGATTTAGTGACACTATTGGGGTACTGTTTAAATTAAATTTATAGAATTCTTTGATGATTGTGTGATATATTTACACAGAACTAAGAAGTGTGATGTCTGCTTTTGCTCTGTTGCATGTTATCTCATTTGAACTTAAAAACACTGAATTTCTACCTCAGCAGAAAAACAGAATTCTACCTCAAAATTGAGAACTTTTTTTAATTATTAGTCCAGCTCATTTTCTCTTCTTCCAGATTATCTCTCTCAGAGAGATCTTTGTGCATTTTGTGTCTGGGACATATCTGTGGCTTCCTTGTAGAATTCCTGTGTGACCTGGAGCGACTATTTTGTTTTATCAAACAACACAAGGCTCTGACAGAGCACATGCTAATAAAACTCCCCTACCTCATAGGCAGGCTGTGGGAATCAGCAGCATTAAATACCTGAGCTGCTCGATAGCCTGGTGATTAGGACCATATAAGTAGTTGCACATTCAATCTCCCTATGGTTAGAACGTTGTCAAAGTGTGTGCTCCCTGTATCTGTGTCTGATGTGACATTTTCCTAGTGTCAAATTATCTGGAGACATTACAAGCAGAATTGTGGAAGGATCAAAAACAGCTTGAGTGGCTCACCCAGTCTCTTGTTGCAAGATAAAATGGCATGTAGCTGATACAAAACATCTCAAAGTCCTTGATTTGCTTTAGTGCCTTTTAAAGTACTTCTTCTGAAGAAGGAATATGTGTGCGCACACAGGAGTTATTACCAGCTAAAAACTCTGTCTGCTGATATCCCATGTTAGAGCACGGCATGTATCTATTCTAAAATCAGATGCGACACTGAAAAAATATTTGAGAGGTATGTTTGTCTTTTGATCTTGATGAATTCCTCACATACTTCTACTGATCGTGACCTTCCTGCTACTTTCAGAGGTGTACAGAAATGAGAACCATCCCTTATGTGCTGCCAATTTTTATCTTACCAGGGAGTAGTGATAATTTTTTTCTTTTGGTACAGGGGGTCATTCACAGGCCTGCATGGGAGTTTTAGCTACATCAACTAGAAGAATAACATAATCATAATTATTAATGTAATGTGTAATGGCTGGTCCTATTATATATATAACCATATATAATAGTAAAGTGGCTTGCTGTCTTGTGCATTAATATTGATTTAGAGATGAGATCACTTGCCACAGAATTTACTGCAGCTTTGATTTCAGTTGCAAGTAAAATTATTAAAGCATGTCCTATTTTTAAGATCAGGCCCTTTCAGCTTCAATAGAGAGTTTCTCAGTGGCTGATCTAAACTGGTTCATAGAGTAAAAATGAGATCACTGGAGCTGTTGCAGTTTTGGGATGATGACAAGCCTGATAATCAGAAGAGACACATTTGTAGATGCTCTGTATTGCTTCTCTGTCAAAGCTTTTAATTTGTCCTCTTACTGTTCTGCTTGCTTCTCCTGAACAGTGTTTCAACCCCAAGCAAAAATCATCTGAGAACTTTTGAGTGGGGTAAGAGCTTAGGTTTAAAAAATTAACAAACAAGGCTGATGGACACATAATTTTTCTGTTTGCACCCCTTTATGTGAAGAACTGTAATGCTATGATACATCTTCTGTGTAAGTTGCGAATCCATCAATATTTCATGAAAATTATCTGCTGTCTTTTCTAACAAATTTTTTTGTGTGTTTTCAGATCATTGATAAAATTGTTGTATGGTGTAAGCAAATCTGACATGTTAAAAGATATTTACTGTTGTATCTCCCTGCATCTATACTAACTGGGTTTTAGTGCACTCATTTGATGTCAAGTTTCTGGTTTTACTAATCACTGTAATTTCTTAACTGAAATGTTGACTAGTTCTGAATTTAATACTTTGTAGGAATTCATTCTAGCAGCACTCTTGCTTGTAAAAATTAAACATTCAAATGTGGGATTGATTTTTAGCTGCTCATATGGTATTTATGCATTTTTAAAAAATCTTTCTCTGCTCATTTTCTTCTAGTTCTGTATTAAACAACCATCAGCCACTCTATTTTGCCCCAGAGTTGATGTCTACCTAATAGACTCCTTATTACTCATGCAAGGTAACTGAAATGGTAACAAAATGTTGGGGTGGGGGTGATGCTGCTTGGGTTCTTTTCTCTGCAACTTCTTCAGGTTCTCTTAGAGTCAGTGAAAACCACCACTAAGGAACCTAAGGGCTCCTTCTCCAGTGCATCATCTTGCTGTAGGTCAATTATCAGTACTTGCCAACATCAAAAATTCTAACACAAATTGTTGCTGTTTGCCATCTTCTGAAGCTTCAAACTGGAAAATGTGTGAAAAGTTGCCTTTTCCACTTCCCTGTCTTCTTAATCTTTCTGCCAAGCAACACAATAAAGAAATTTCATATAAAATAAAATACATATGCAAACTTTCAGAAGGCCTTAATTTTCGTGCTTGATGGTCAAACAATTTTTTTTACCTCTGACTCTTTTATCAGTTCTAAAATTCTACAATATTAATATAAAATTTATTACTGTCATTGATAGTATCTTCTTTCTTCAAATAAGCACATTCTCATTTTGCTCATATGTGCATACACGTGTGGGAGAACTTTTGCATGCATGCACATGTAGCTGCTTTCATTTCCAAAATCAGTTTGTGTTTTCAACCACTGTGGCCTTTCACAGATGTGAAAGTGTGTATTTCTGAATACCTATTAAAGTGTTCTTAAACAATTTCTGATTATTATTCATGTGTTTTTAATTAAAATCTGCCTCCTGCCTGATCTGGTTCATAATTGTTTTCAGCCTTTTGAAACTGGCCCTTTGAAAGAATCAAGTGTAGATATTGCTGGTTGGGGCTTCCTTCTTTTTAATCATTGCAAATATGAAAAAAAATCACCTCTCTCCCAGGCTAATTATATTCTCTTCGAAGAATAATTAATATCAAGTAAATTGTTTCATATCCTTCAGATTTTTGCATTTGCATTCTTATCCCTGATTGATTTATGTAAATGAATTTGGGAAGAATTAGCATGTTGTAATGCAGCTTGGATAAGAGTCAGTGCAAAGCAGAACTGTTTAAGGAGCAACAGAAGCCAAGTTATTTCTGAGGTGAAAGCTCAAGACCAACCTTTTTCCTAGGAGACCTGACCTTTTCTCTGTTAGAGTTAATCCTGCATGGACCCCTTGCCCTCCACACTCATGTCTTACCAGCAGGCAATTCTCTTACCTGCATGTTTTAAAAGTATTGAGTCCATCATTTTTCCCTAAACACTGTAATACAAATATAATATTCAGCATCTTATGAAGAAACTATGTTTATGCTTTTAAAAAGTCAGATGCTGCTGTGGTTTGGTTTGGTTTGGTTTGGTTTGGTTTGGTTTGGTTTTTTAACCAAATTAATGAAAGCTGAAAACTTGGATGAGGAAGATGTTTTTCTGTGATAATTATGGCATAATTATACAACTATTTTGGGGTTTTTTGACAAGGCTAGATTAAACAGAGCTCTCAGAATTTTTCTTGAAGTGTTAACTGTCAACTTTGGTGTGTTAGAACCATTCTGCAGAAATCTAACGTGTGGAAAGCAATGAAATGGAAAACATAGGCTTATTTTTCCCTCTGAAATGTCTGCATTTTGGGTAGATCTTTTGATCATTCATTGATCTCTGAGAGAAACTAATGGTACAGTAGACCCAAATAAGCGCAGAGCCATCAACATGTGGTAAAATCTTCACAGAAAATCTGCTTTTCCTTCTTACACCTGCCTGCAGGTACATTAACTTCCAGCTGTGCCCTCAGCAGGTTGGACAGACAGATCTGACAGTACAGTGTGATGTTTTCTACTCTTCACCTAAAGGACCTTGGGCCTCACAGTCATGAAGTCTGTGGCATCTGCTGGTAAATGTTCCATTAGTTCACCCTTTGATCCATCTAGTGGGGGTACACAATTGCTTGCTACTCCCAGACTTCAAACATCTTCCACCAAAATCTCTCCTTCACAGGACAAACATGACAAACCCAAGCTCACAATTGTAAAGAAAGCTGCAGTGGAAGAAACAGTCTGGTTGAACAGACATGGGTGGGTCTTGCCCAGATGCAATGCAGAGGAGGAACAGTGACCTAGAGCATCACAGACTTCCATCCACTACACAGTGGGTGCCTAAAGTGGGTCTGCTGCACTCAGCAAATACTGGTTAAATAAAACACGTGTTTAAACCTGTATCTTCCTCTTTTGTGCTTTTGCCTACCTGACTTGTGTGGCCACAAATCATTGTCCTGGGTGACCAAGGTGGGAAATGGAGGAGAGGTGTAGAGTCTGGCTCTGTCAGGCATCACGGCTCTCACAGAACATCACTAGAGGTGCAGAGAGCAAAGGTGAACTTGGAAATTAAAATCTTGATCTCTGCCACATGGAGAAAAGAAAGGAAGAAAGAAAAAGAAAGAAAGAAAGAAAGAAAGAAAGAAAGAAAGAAAGAAAGAAAGAAAGAAAGAAAGAAAGAAAGAAAGAAAGAAAGAAAGAAAGAAAGAAAGAAAGAAAGAAAGAAAGAAAGAAAGAAAGAAAGGAAGGAAAGAAAGAAAGAAAGAAAGAAAGAAAGAAAGAAAGAAAGAAAGAAAGAAAGAAGGAAAGAAAGAAAGAAAGAAAGAAAGAAAGTTATGATACAATTCAAAGTAAAAGGTTTTGCTTCAACTTTCTTGAGATGAAATTAAAGTACTATATTTTGCAGAAAGGTGTAAGATTTCCCTGCAGAAAAATCCTCACTCAGTTGTGATGAAGAGATTTCCCAGTTCCTTCCATCTCTGCTGCAGCTTTCTGCACTTTGTCTGTGACTTAACATTTTAAGAGGAAAAAAAGCCACATACAAAACCTGTGGCTTACTGAGTCATTTACTGGCACAAGGCCTTGTATAAATATCTTCCTAAAGTGATTGTCTTGGCTCACCCTTTCTCTGAGGATTTCTAATGGATTTCTCTGCCTGAAATTAGGCCAAGTAGTTTCCTCAAAATAATTGAAAATTTTAAAGGGTTAGTATCATTCCTCCTCAGTTTAAATTTATCAGCTGATTTCATCCATGGATTTGTAATGCTCTTCATTCCCCCCATCCAAATAATGGCTTCTGATTGTGCTCTATTTCATCACCTCTGTTCTGAAAATAGCCCAGAACCTCTCTGGCTGTTTCTATGCTCATGGGGCTGGTGTTCACTCCTGAAACAGATGACTACTACCTCAGTAACACAGTATCAGGTCAAAAAACCACGTTTCTCAGTTTCTCATGCAATTCCCTAGAGGATGGTTGAGCAGTGGAGCAGGCTGCCCAGAGAGGCTCCATCCATCCTTTGAGGAATGCAAACCCTGCACAGCCTGGTCTGACCCCACACCTGCCCTGTGGTGAGCAGGAGCTTCCACCCTTCTGGAGGTGCATTCCAGCCTGCAGGGTACCACAATCGTTTCCTGGGTGTCTGTTCAACAATTAGTTTGGTTTTATTTTAATACAATATTAGAATTAATTTATAGTTTAAAGTCTTTGTCCATATCCTGAAATTCAGCCATGGCTTCCAAAATACACACCTTGCAAACATAGTTCACTGCTTCATCAAATTGCGCTTTGAGATTTTCTGTGTGTAAAGTTAGGCTAATTATCAGGGCTATCTGGATGCTGTTGTCATAAACGTAATACTTCTCTTAGTAGCTCTATATTGATTCAGTCTTCTGCTTCTCCACTCACCTGGCACGAGTTTTACCTACATGGTTCTACTGACAAACAGCAGTAGCACACAGCACTGTGATTTAAATTACTGTTGAACTGAAGCTGTGTTTTCCCAGAGAGAAAACCTGCCTCCACTTTTACAGACACACTCTTACCTTTGAGTCTAATACTTTCTGACACTGTCTGGGAGAGTCTAACCAAATGTGTTTCTCTAGATTTTTTTTCTTCAAAATGAATGTCAGATTTTCTTGTGGCAACTGATTCACACCTCAGACACATAAAGTAGCCAAGCTCATACAGGTGTCTACAAGAATGAGCACATTTTCCAGCTCTACAGGAATATTGTCCTTGATACGTGCCAGAAATTAATATTTTTCTGGGAAACCAAAAAGATTTGCTCTGTGCTTGAGATGATCCAAAGCAATTACTTTTATGGCCCTATTAAGAGCATGGATATTAAATAAATTATAGAATGCTAAGTACAAAAGCCCTTGCTAAAGTCTTGATTACACCAAAGTTTCAGAAATTAATAACATAATGTACAGAGATGTCCAAACAGGGAGGATTTGTGAGAATTCCACCTCTGTTTTTAAGTTCAGTTTTATACATGGAAACCCTATTCCAAAGAAAATTCATACTCTGAAATTTTCAGGCAATTTGCTATGTATTCTGTTTTGGAGAGAAATATACCTATCCAGTACTGTGAGGATTTGCATATAATCAGTTTCTGCTGTTTATTTCCATCTCACTATTTCTCATAATTTATTTTAAAATTCATTTTAGTATAAACATCCAGGAGAAGTCAGTCAGCACACTGTTTGTATCTTTGGTGTGTACTAAAAGTTTGCATTTATTCTGCTTAGGCAAACTAAAAATATGATCGGTAATGCTGAAAAGTTGATGGTGATTTTTACTGGGAAACACAAAACATAGTGAATGTATCTCTGAAATATTTGTTAAAAATAGTTCTAAAGCTTGTGCAAGACCACTTTGAGTTCTATATAAAACATCTAACACATTTATACTAATTATGATAATATTCAATTAGATATAAAAAAACCATAACAAAATCCTGGACTTGTGAAATTGGTATGAATTTTGGCATTCATTTCAGAGAAAAAAAATCATTCAGTGTGAATTTCCAAAATTAATACAATAACCTTTGAAAAGTGATACCATACTAGTTCCTAGCAAATTAATCTGTAGTTCAAAATATGTGGTAGAAGGGGGAAAAGGTCTTTAGTAAGATTTTGGGTATATTCTGTGTGACAACAACAAATGTTCTAAACTGTAAATTATTTAAAAGTGTAGCACACCATGGCATTTCTTTAGTTTCAAATCACTGAATTTGTAATGCAGTCGCTTCTGTAGATGTAACTATTTTTGTGGGATGTGTGCAAAACATTTTTTCACCAAATTAAAAATGTAGCAAACTGTGTGATGTCCAATTAGACCACTCATTAGGCTAATCTAAGACATCATGGAGCCATAGACTAATGAAGAAAGGATTGAAAAATTTAGCCCAGTTTTTCTCTGTCAGTGGACACTAGGGGACCATCAGTCAGGTGAAGATGCTCAGTCCTTGATTTTGTTAAATCTACAGAATTGTTTGATGTCATTATTATTAGTCCTTAAAATACTATATGTGAATATATACTGTGTTGCTTTTATTCTTTTTGCTCTATCTCAAAACACCTGGCAAATGGGACAGATATCTTTATTGGTTTTATATGAAGAAAATACTTATTTTTGTTACATATCTTAACATTCTTATTTATTTTATGCTATATTGTAAAATATACTCTAAAAATTCTCTATAAAAGGAAAATAAATCAATCCAGAGAGGAAAGGAATCTGAGTGCTTCTTTTGATGGTGGGACTATTCATATTATTACAGTTCAGTAATTCTCTAAGCTGGGCAGAATATAGGGTGTGGTTTATATCTATTGAGGCACTGGCACTGAGATGTGGCTTGTTTCCATCATCAAACTGAGCACCATCTTTTAGGTATAAGCACATTTCTCTCAGATTGCTACTGTGAAAACTGTGAAGAATTTTGAATTAGAGGACACTTACCTTTTTTTTTTCTTTCAATATTTATAAACCTTGTCCCATTGGGCTAGCAGCAGGTTAGCAAGAATAACTAAAGCTTTTCAGTATGTTGAAAGAAAAAGCCTTACACAGAGAGTAGCTCTCATTTTCAGCTGTCCCTCATGGCACTTAAATGTCATTTCAAACTTCACTTCATCACCTTGGTGAGCTAATGCGCTCTACAGCTTCACCAGATGTATTTCTCTGAGATGCAGTAAGCACTTCACATGGCTTCACCCTCTCACCCTCCCCCCTGAGAAACAGTCTTGAGCAGTTATTTATATGTTAAATTGCAGGAGAACTATGGAGGAGAAACACCAGTTCCAGTATAACCTATGAACTGATCTACATTTCTTTCAATGCAGTGAAATGGGGTCACACAGTTAGAGACACGCAAACCAGGCACAAAAAACCAGTGGATTACCTATTGTGAAACCAGAGCCAGATGCCAAGGATACACTTGAAAGAGAAGCAGGCAAGAAAACAAGAGAATTACACTGGTAAAATCATATAAAGCACATACCTTTCTCTCAAAGTACATCTGCAGTCAAGACTTTATCGTGTTCTGAAATATGCTGCCTACAAGTATAAATCCATTGATTTAAATGCATTTATTTCTGGTTTTACCAGTCTGATGAGTGAAAGAGATTCATGTACTGGTGCCCAATCATTGCCTTTTTTAATAAGATCAATACTGCCTTTCTGACAAGTGTGTACTTGGGCTTGACTTCTTATAGAATCACAGAATCATTTAGGTTGGAAAAGTATTTCAAGATCATCAAGACCAACTGTTAACACAGCACTGCCAAGTCCACCACTAAACTGTATGCCACAACCCCAAGTGCCACATCTACACATCTCTTAAATTACTGCAAGAATGTGACTCCACTACTTCCCTGGGCAGCCTGTTCCAATGCCTGACAGTCATTTGGATCAAGGAATATTTCCTAATACCTAACCTGAACCTCCTCTGGTCTCTTTCTCTTGTTCTGTCGCTGGTTACCTAAATGAGCCTAGCTTGGTCTTATCCTATGCAAGCTGTTACAGCTCCAGAGCTCAGTCCCCAAGGGGACTGGGTGCTAGAAGCCAGCTCGCTCTCAGACCAAGGCCGTGGGTTAGCCCCTAGCAAGCAGGGAGATATTCAGCTCTTAGTGATTAGGCAGCTCTTGTGATTTCAGCTTTGCTTGCTAGGTAGCTTTTCCCTTGGCCTAAGGCTCCAGCAGACGGTAGAGAGAGGAGAAGCAGAAGACACTGGCTGTTCCACGAGTATGGCTTTATTGTAGGGGTCCGTGAAGGGTCTCAGCTCTTCTTCTTCCGAGTTAGTAGGGGTACAGTATGCTACTTTTATACCCTTGGCCTGGATCCAATCCTGACCAATGGCAAAGGTGTTAGAGTGACCATAAGTGACCAATAGTAGGGTTTAACACAATATTGCCTTACATGGCTATAGGGATAAGGTACAAGGCGGATGTCCCTGGAGACAGGAAACTTCTTTGCTGCTGTGTCAGCATTCTATTCTCCAAGGGGCCCTGGCTAAACCTGAGGGGTTTACTACAGTTACCTACAGACGAGCCAGATCCTCACCTACTTTCAGGGAGTTGTAGAAAGTGATCAGGTCACCCCTGAGCCTCCTTTTCTCCAGGCTAAACACTCCCATCTCCCTCAGCAGCTCCTCATATGACTCAGTATCTAGACTACATCATGGCCTTTCTTCAGACACACTCAATGTCCTTCTTGTAGTGAGTGGCCCAAAACTGCACACAGCACTTGAGGTGTGTCCTACAGCACCAAGTACAGGGGCATGATCACTGCCCTGGTCCTACTGGGATCATTATTTCTGATACAGGCCAGGTGTCACTGGCCTTCTTGGCTGCCTGGGCACTCTGGCTCATGCTCAGCTGCTGTTGACCAACACTCCCATGTCTTTTTCCTCTTCTCCGCCCTCCAGCTGCTCTTCCCCAGCCTGTAGCACTGCAGGGGTTGTTGTGACCCAAGGGCAGGACCCAGCACTTGCCCTTGTTGAACCTCACACCATTGGCCTCCCATCAGTCTAACCTGTCCAGATCCCTCTGCAGAGCTTTCCTGCCCTCCAGCAGGTCAGCACTCCCAGTCAATTGATGTAATCTCTGGACTGACTGAGGGTTTCCTCAATCCCCTCCTCCAGATCATCAGTAAATATATTAAAAAGGACTGGCCCGAATAATGAGCCCTGGGGAACCTCATTTGTGACCAGACACCAACAAGATATAACTCCATTCTCCACCCCTCTCAGAGACTTGCCATCCAGTCAGTTTTTCACCCAGCAAAAAATGCTTTGAGAAACCAGTTTCCCCAGGGTAATGCTGTGGGAAAATGTGTCAAAGGCTGTACCAAAACCCAAACAATACATCCAGTTTTTCCCTCATCCACTCAGGAGGTCACCTTGTCATAGAGGGAGATCAAGTTTGTCAAGCAGGACCTGCCTTTCCTAAACCCATGCAGGCTGGGTTTGATTCACTGGTTATCCTGTACACGCCACATGATGGCACTGAGGTGATTTACTCCATGAACTTCCCCAGCACTGAGGGATGAACCCTGGGATTCTCCTTCTAACCCTTTTCCCCCAAGTTCCAGCCAAAACTGCTCATCTTTGGCTGGACAAAGCTGTTCTGCCTCACCAGCTCCTCTTTTAGCACATGGAGATGAAAGTACCTGTAAGGTTTTCTTCTTGAAGTATGTCATCAGTAGAAGACATTCACAGTCTGGGTAGTTTTTGAGCATAGTTTAATTGAATTGCATGCATACATGGAGCAGATAGGTGGATAATTACCAAGCAGCTGTGGCAGCCCAAATCCAGCCAGACTTCCTTAGTGCAACCCTGTCTGGGAACAACTCCAACCAAACCTACCTCAAGTACTTTAGGTGTTGACACCACACTTCTTCCACATGGGAAACAAACAAACAAACAAAACAAAATCCCCAACATTTAAATTTTCTTAAATTTTCAGATTATTTTATAGCAATCTTATAGAAACTGTCACAGGAGTAACTATGCCATCATGCCATTGTTCTATAAGGAAATATTTCAAACATAGGCATGCAGTTCCTCAAGAATGTGGAACATAAACCCTTTATTATTTTCATTATTCTTGAAATACACTTTTATAACAGCTCTTCGAGTGGCCATCAATCATTCTTTTGTTGAGGCAATTTTGAGGAAACTTCTGAAAAATGTTTTAAAAATCCACTCTTTTTGAGATCACTGGACAGTAAGTGTTGACTTTGCTGACAGAAATTGTGTCTTGGCAGTAATCCACATGCCTGGAGACAGATTCTTTCGTGGATTTGAGACAGAATTGTTCCAGTGCTATCTCCATTCAAACCATCAAGGGGCCTGGACCACAGCTAAACCTCAGCTGTACTCACCTAGTTTGTTCCCTACCTAAGGTATGTCATAACTACAAAGAACTGTGTACAGTTCTTTATACTGTGCTCATAATCACTGAAAGGAGCAGCAGAGCAAACAATGCTTATTAGAAACTTCTGTGAACTATACACATTCCTAATATCTGAAGTATAATGTATTATTAACAACTAAGTAAATGAATAACAGAATACAGGAAGATTTTAGTAATTATGTTTTCCCAAATCAAGATTAAATAATCTCAAGAATGTGACATAGTGTGTAGCCAAGCTGATTTATTTACAAGTTTGAGTAATTCAGAGTAATGTGTTTAACAGCCAGTGAGAAGAGGCTACAAAATTAAAATCAAATACTGCTTTTTTGTTTGCTTCTACCTGCTTTCTTTTTATCAGTGCTAAGAGTAAAAATTATAAAAGTGGTTAACAGTAATTAAGAGAGAACTCTCACTCCAATTTGCACCTCCTGCATGATCCAAAGTGGCACTGCAACATGCTACTGCTGACACATAGCCCATAGGTTTGGTGGTTTGGTAGGTTTAGAAGTAATGCTGGAGTCAAAGCCACTGACCACCACTCTCACTGCCCTTAATTGCCAAGCTGAATAATGCTCTCATTTCACCTCCTAAACTGAACTAGAAATAAACTATTTTCTTTTGCTCATCCCTTAGATGAAAAAAAGATGTTCATTAGTCTGTCAGCACTTATGAGACAGTCATTAAAATCTGTCCCCAACACAGCAGTTTCCTCTGATTTTACAGGAGTCCCAAGAAAATATGGGAGGTATACCATAGCTTCATGGAAACTACTAGCATTACACTATCTAAAGAGATAAGCCATATAGATGTGTTTAAAATGGGGGTTTGTTTCCAAAGCACCAAGAAAAATCACACAAGGAAGCTTCTGGTGAAAGGATTGGAAGGAATGTCCTTTGAGCAGCAGCTGAGGGCCCTGGGCTTGTCCAGTCTGGACAAAAGGAGGCTGAGGGATGATCTCATTGCTCCTGAAGCTTCCTGAGGAGGGGAAATACAGGGGGAGGTACCATGGGATTCGTGGGATCCGGTGGAAGGACATACATGGGAAAGGTTCAGTGCTGTACCAGGGGAGGTTTACACTGGACATTAGAAAGCATTTCTTTACTAACAGAGTGGTCAAACATTGCAACAATCTTCCTAGAAATGTTATCAATGCCCCAAGGATGTCAGAGTAAAAAACATTTGGACAATGCCCTTAACAAAGTGCTTTAACATTTGGTCAGCTCAAAATTGATGAGGTTCTTGGACTGGATGTTCACTACATGTTCCTTCCAACAGAAATAGACAATTCCATTCTCTTCTGTGTATTGTAAATGATAATTTTCTTATGGCTTGCTATACAAACGCATCAGGGTTTACATTTTTTTTTTATTCTTTGCAGTACCACAGAATGCTGTTACACTATATTTGAGATAAAAATGCAGTGTTTCTGAAAACATGTTGACAGGCATGTAACCATGGCTGCAAGAACTTTCAGTTCAGCCATAATTTAAGCAAAACAAAGGGTATTAAGCATCAAAAGGGGCACTTCACATCTTCTGATTGGCATTTGTAGTAGTTTAAATGTGGCAAACCTGGCACTGCAGAACAGGATAAAATATTTTAATAAGAAAACTGATTGATTAGTTAGTATCTGCATAGCACTTCTAAATATGAAACACTGACAGTTTAATACTAAGAAAGGAGTCAGATTGCCTGACATATATAAGCTGAGATGAAAAATTACCCTTCTAATGAAGCAATGTACCTGTTAGACTGTAGTATTTAAAATTCTTTTGTGTTTCCTCCAATTATTACTATGGTCAAGCATTTTCTGTTGACTCAGTGAATAAATGGTCAGTTATCCTGTTGTACAAAATACAGAGAAGCAGATACTACAGTTGCAATAGATCTAGAGCAACCTTTATTCATTAGCTAAACAAAACACTTTTCCTTAGAAAAAAGGAAAACACTTTTCCTTAGAAAGTCAGTCATGGTTCTCCTTGAAGAAAACGTGTAGGAAATGACAGCTTGCAACAGCAATTTTCTGCTTCAAGTGGATGGCTAGAGTGATGGGAAGCTTTATGGGAATCTTGTACTCTGGACCAAGAGAAATTGATTCTCTTTAATGTGGTGAATTCCATTTAACAGAATAAATAAGATGAGAATACATTAACATCCTTTAGAACGCTTCATTTGCAGGAAAATGGAAGGGACAGGGAATAAAAGTAGAAATAATCTAGGAGTTTCTTGATCAGACTATTTTAGTAATCTGAATGATACAGTGAAGGACCAGTGACTTCCAGGACAAAGGTTTGCACACTAGCAGATTGGGAGTTTGTTATGGAGTTTCAAAATATCAATATTCAAGAAAATATTGTTCATATTCTACACTCAGATGTCACTAGCATGACTACAGAAGCAGCAGTGGGAAAAGACAGATTTTGACAGTAATATGTAATGTCTTATAAGTAATAAAAATTATAGTTATGGAATTTTTTATACACAATATGCAGTTAATCAAATTGAAAGTCTTGCCTTTTTTTTTAATAATAGCAAATAATAGGCAGAACTGATGTCATTGCCTATTTTACAATTGTCAAACTCTGCACTACAAGGAGCTATTATCACATGATTTCTCACATGGGGCCTCACATAATTCCTAAACTAATCCTTTATTTAATGCTCCATGCTGGGTTTCCTCCTCAGACTGACTATTTCTGGGAAATTTCAGACAAAATTATCTCCCACTTATTACTTTCTGGTGAAGCTTTCTTTCAAAAGCCGCGTGGCTCCTTTTTCCTGGATAAAGGTTTGGCAATTTAACAAGCTGTGCGTTTGCTGCTATGCCACAAAAAGAAACACGAAGGAAGCCAAGGCGGAAGGGTTTGCAGCATCCATGTCCTGTCAGGAAGGACACGCGGGGTGTCCCAGCAGCTGCAGAACCCACAGTCCCCGATGCACGGAGCCAGAGCCACCTCCGTCGCGGGCCAGCGCCCACCTGGAGCCCTGAGCGCCTCCAGCTGCACTGCGCTCAGCTGCACTGCCAGGCCTCCGCTGGAATCGTGCTGGGCTCGGGCACTCGTGGTGCGATTTTTGTCCAGATGGCCCAGACGAAGCCAGCGTGGGTGTGCCAGTGATGCAGAGCCATGCTCACGCCTCCCACTCGCAGCGAGGACGTGCTACCTGAGCGCTGATGGAGCTCACAGCCTGTGCGCCAGCCTTCTCAGAGCTGGCTTCACTTGAGGCCTACCTTCGTTTTGGAAGTTGGAGCTATTTTCAGTTTAATAGCAAATACGGCTTGAAAGGAATTCTATAAATGCCTGTTCTGATCTCTTCTTTAATGTGGCTTAAGTTATGGCCCAGTTCTATATAAACTCTAGCTCCAGTGTCTTCCAGATGGGCAGTAAATCTGGACACAGGGGAGAGGTTCTCAGCTGCTCTAAGTCAGCACATATCCAGATGAAGTAGCTTGTGTTAAGGGTTATGTATTCCAGGGATTATAAAGCCAGAGTTTCTGTAAATGATACACACAATCTTGGTGGTTATTTGGCAGTGTGGCAGGTTAGAGAAAATCAAAGGAAAGGCTCAATCTGGAATTCAGTAGTGGACAACTCAGGACATTGCAAGGAAAATATCATCTATTTCTTTTCCTGGCCATTTATAATCACTTCTAAGAAAATGTATTACATATTTATATCAAGCGTAACAGCTAAGATTTTAGTCCAGGTATAAAATATTAAAAAAATATATATTTTTAAAGAGAGAGAATAAAAAGTAGATATAAAAGTATAAATGAAATAAAATTTCACATCAACTCTCTGTAGCTACATCACAGAACTATTTTGTTTCTCTGATAAGACACTACTATTTAACATAAATGAAAGGTGCAAGTTTAAGGTGCCTGGACTTCACTAAGGCATTCAGTATTGAAATATGTGATATTTATGAGCCCAATTGGAGAGGATGGTACATAAGGTACACACAAAATACTGAAGGAAATAGCCAAAAGGACAGCTCATGAAAGAGTTATCCTGAAAGGGGAATGAGTGATTATGAGAAAGACTATTTGTAAAGTTCTCTGTGGATGACTGAAATTTTGTTTAATTGAATATTTCCCACAATGATCTGTATAAATGTAGTGACATCTGCTAATGATACAAACATAAGAGATGCAATGCCTATTTAGGGACAGGAGTGGTATTTGAGCACAGCTGGGAACCTGGTAAATGGTGTTCCACTTTTACCACACCTTGTAAGTGCCTTTGTTCCCTACTCAAACACAAACCAAATCTGTCTGAAAAAGTAGCTGTATGAATAAAACAATGTTTGGTTTTCCTGCTCCTATTCTGTGAAAAGTCTAAATTATACCAATGTCTAATGGCAAGAGAGAACAAAACATATGACAATTAACCAAATTAAACTAAATTCTCATCCAGAATAATGAAAAAAGTGTCAAAAATAAAGAAGTCATTAGCTCTTGCACCCAGACCTGTGGTTAGCTGAATTGGGTAGAAGAGGATTGTTGAGAGGATTTTTGTGATGAGCCTAGACAGGTAAATTAGACATATTTGGTGAAGTGCTATGGATATATTTTGAGCCTGGATATATAAAGAGTGATCAAACTTACTAAAGTAAAATAAATTCTTTGGGCCTTATTGCTTAAATTATCCAAGATAAAAAGAATTTTTCCAAATAAGAAAAGCAGGGTTAACAAAATAATTATGAGGTGTGAAACCTTACAATATTTAATGATAAAAGACTAAACATTCAGAGATGGGAATGACTTACAGAAGGAGTTAACACTATCACTAAAATGAAACAGTGGAGGGAAATGCAAAGGAGTTTTCAAAGACAAAACTCATGACCCATCCAAAAGCAGATGAAAGTGCTGCCAGAACCAAGTGAGCTAAAGTGAGAGATCTGACTATCATTCAAACACTTGCATGAAAAAGAAACAATTGTAATTGTACAGGAACAGGGTCATATTCAGCCAGGAAAGAAACATGCATAGTAAGGGAACAGATGCATTACATTTGCTTTCATATGGACATCATCTTGCAATACAAAAGGAAACTTAGCATTATGGAAGATATGCATGAAATGTCACAGGTAATTTGTTTGCATAAGTCTGCTGCTAAGCAAATCAAAATAGGGAAAACTTTGTAGAACAGAAACATTTACACATTTATGCTTATACTGTAAATTAAGAAATAGAGCAGATGTGACTAAATAACTATCTTCATAACTCCAAAAGATGTGCATTAGCAATTCAGTAACTTCCTTTCAAGTATTATTTTATATTGTTTCACAGGTTTCCTTCACTGTGACATTTTGGATGCTATTTTCAACTAAAAGGATAGAAATTACACAGAATTTAACTTTGTATGTTCCTGGAAGGATTTTAGTGAGATCCCTGCAAGACTTTGACTCCATTAAACTCTCATTTTGGCCTAGTTGGATTTGCCAAATCTAAAACAGAAACACGGCGTCCTCATGTTTGGGTACCCAATCTGTAATGCAGAAAAACACCAGTTATTAGGAAAGCAGCAGCCTATTTTTAAATTCAAGTTGATTGAATGCAAGTAAATACCATAAATTGAGCAAATAATAAAGCCTGGACCTGTGCTGAGGCTTTAAAACAAAATCATCCCTCAGAAATATTTGGATTTTAACATTGCTTACTGTAAGGACATCCTTCTGATAGGTGACTTCCCTGTGAGGAAAACCACCACAGAAGTCAGTGTTTCACAGTCAAACAGCAAAGAGGTAAGTTCCACTAGGCACAGAATGCCTGGGTTTAAATCAGGGCTGTAATATGAATCCCTAGACTTTATAGCCTACACCAGTTATCCCCCACGTTCCTGCTCACAGGAGCTGATATGCTGTAGGCAATGAAAAGAAGGAGGCTCTGGGAGGAAAAAGTACAGATAAAAGGAAAGAAATATCAAGGAACAACTCCACTTATATTAAATTTGAGGGGAAATTGTTAGACAGATGCAAAGTTTAAACATTTTAACAAAAACCAGGCCACCCCATACTTTCTTTGCACTAGTGTGAGAACTTCAGTGTTCTGATACCTCCTAAAGTATTTGATGAGAGACTAATAGCCTGACAGGCTAACACTTCACTTCCTTCCAATTAGGAGACCTTAACATCAAAGCCAAGGTCCTCTGCTCAGCAAGGGCTTACTTGAATGAATTATAGAGGAGAAAAGTCCAGTAGTTTCTTGGGTTTTCCCCTTGCAGAGACACAGTCCGGCAAAGGCTTTAATAAGATGTTTGAGGTCAAAAGGTTCAGGTTCCTCACTGTGAGCACCAGGAAGCTGCCAGAGTGTTTCAATATGTGTGGTGTTTGCAATGCAATCAGACAAAGCTGAAAACTCTATTACAGTGTCATGTGCCTGGCTTCCTCCTGGAGTGCTCTCGTGTACAGCCAGCAGCAAGCGGGCACTGGGAGCACACAGGAATCTTCCTGCTGCCCCCTCCGCTGCTGGAACAAACAGCCTTCACCACCTCAGCCTTTGGCTGCCAGGAGGGGTGTGACATTGGCCTCCTCCAGGGAGCTGTGCCACTTGGTTTGATATTGATTGGTAACAGACCTCCAGGATTCAGAGGTTTTCAATGAGAAACGATGACTGTGCTTGATGTACAATGTTATTTGACTTGATAAGATCAAATCTCTGGCAGAAGCTAAAAGACTATCATAAACTCTTTAGATCCTATTTACATCAAACCAAAAAGTATTTAAATCCCTCTGAGATAAGCATAGAAGGTGACTTGTTTCTCATTTTTGTCAAAAATATTTTTAGATTTGTTTCCTGCACATAATAGCTGTTTTTCACATTTTTATTTTTAATGCTCCCTACTGTCATGACTGCATCTCTCCATCTTTCAGCAACAGCTTTTTTTCTGAAGTTTACAAAGCAGATGTATCATTGATCTTAATACCTACTTCACAGAGAACAGTTGACAAATGATTGTAATATAGCAATTGTTTTCTTCAGTAATACAATGGAATGCAGGGGAAAAAGGGGGAAAAGAGATAAAGAAAATGTCTTCAGTTTAATCTCACAAGGGATTGGATTCACCTCACCTTGCTTTAAGTCCTTCCTGGTCAAAGGAAAGAGATCAACAGTAGTTAACATCAAGTATTCATTCCATGTAAAACAGCTAAGGTATAACAAAGACCAAAGACCACAGCAGAAGTAAAAGAAGTGGGAAACAAAAGACTTTATCAGGCACAAAAATCTTATAATTAACATCTTGAGAAGAATTTCTACTGTAGATGGTCCCTACCTAAATAATCAGCAAATGCTTGGATGAAAATGATTTATGTAGCAGTTCACTAGCCTCCAAAAGAAATTCTTTCCAGGTGTTAGTTTCCAAACCACAGTGTTTAAATCCACACACTTAACAGATTGCAAAATCAATCCCATCAAAGAAAGTGCTAATTCCCTGCCCCCCTAATTCAAGGTAAATCTCTCTTTTTTTGGTCGGTGTAGAGCTTTTCAGTTACTTTTCTGTTTTTATTTTCTAACCTATATTCCTAACGCTCATCTTCACAAAAAAAAAAAAGGCAACAAAAACCCCACAAAAAAACAAAAACAAGAAACACAACAAAAACCTAGCTAACCAACCAACCAAAAACCCCCAAACAAACAAAAAAGCAAGGAAATCCAACTGCAGTGATATTAACTTATTTAAACCATGCACATTCCATAGGGGAGAAAAAAAATCAGCTTCAAAAATCAGCTCCAATTTGAGGCACTTTCATAGCAATACTGCTGCAGCATTGAAAGTTTTGGGAGTTACTACTGTTTTCATTTATTTTTAGATTTGTTTGGAAATGACAGTTCCTAACTGGAATGCCATTACTGATAAAATACAAGCTATGTGTATTCTGTTTCTTGCATTTTCCCTCCAACACTAGCACCCCCAGTTAATGCAATTTACTGAAAAACCCTGATTTAAAAAAAAATAAAAATTGCTCAGTAGATACTTCAAAAATACTTCAAAATACTGTTTCCTTCAATACTTCAAAATACTTCAAAAACTCTGTTTCCTTAGAATTTCTTGATGCATTTGTTAATTTTGTTTCTTTCTTTTTTTTTCTTTCTTTTTCAATCTCTTTTGTTGACACTTGCTTTTCTTTTTCTTTCCTTGAATTTTCAAGTGAAGAACACAAAAGAAATAAGATTATTATTACTATTATTATTAGATCAATAGTTTAGGGCCGTGGTTAAAACCAGTTAAAACACTTAAATATGCTTGAAGGATGGACCTTCAACATGAAGACTTTGGCCTTAAAAAGACTTCTGGAAGTGCTCATTCAGTGTTGTCACACACATAATAGCTACAAAATTAAGCTTCCAGAAAGTTGTACCATAGATTGTCTCAAGGATGTGTCAAGTCAAGTCCAAGGAAAACCTTAATTATTTCAGTTGAGTGTTGGAAACATCCAGTGTACACAGAAGAGAAATAAGGGAATGGGAAGATGTTCTCAGCCTCTTCTTATTTAAGTTCTTTAAAGTCTGTTTCTTTGTTCCTGAATGAAAATGACTGTGAGTAATTCATGGGAATTCACCACACATGTGGCTCCCCTACAGGGGCCCAGCTTCTAAACCACTTTTGATAGAGGAAAATATTGACAAAGTTCCAGCTGTTTGAAATTCAAAAGACATCTAGCCATAAGGTGGTCTAAATACAGATCTTTTATAAACTACAGTATCTTGAAAACACAGGGTGATGCAAGTTACAGCTCCTTAAAGGCTTCCCTTTTCCAGTAACTTTTCTTCACAGCTTCTTGGTGTGAGCACAAATGAAGTTCCAATGACACTTTTATATTTTTCATCACTCTTTAAGTAGTGCATGTTGAGGCTTCTGACTTATCTTCACACCTAAAGGCATTTTCATTTTGCATCTAACTCATAAAAAAACCCTGTAGATAAATAAATCTCAATGATAAGAAATTAAAGAAAATTCCCTTATGTACTTTAAGAAAAATGCATGCATTGCAGAGAGTTCTGATTAGTATCAAAAGCATTTACCTTTTGCCATAAATGTAAATAAATGTTATAAAATTTTAATTAGTCATCTATTACTGTACTATTTTTAAAAATAATTATAAAGTAATTAATCACAAATTTCAAGACAAAATAAGAAAAGCTTTCTTTTCAGTTTTTGGTTCTTGAAATCAAAAGGAAGTTTCCACAGGTAGATTTTTGAATTTAGAATTCTGAATAAAACGTTTTGGTTTTGCAGTGCTTCATGAACACAGATATGACTCACACTGACTTTGCCAGACACAAAAATAAAGTTTGTGTGTATTTGGATAATATTTATATGATAATAATTTCTTTTTCTACAGGTAAATGTGTCTTTGAGGCTTTCACTTTAGTTCAACAAAAAGTAACCAAATTAACTAAGAGTCTATTATGAATAAATCCTTGTTAGGTATAACTTGGCTGATCGTGAAAAATCCTCTATGGATAAATTTTGTGTGTTTTCAGTACACCATGGAAGTCAGTCTAAAGAAGCTTTTGTGTGATTCCTTGATGTGACTGAATAAAAGATCATCCTAAGTATTATTTACAGTCCATTTCCATTTCCATACTAATCATATTATTACAGAAACTCAGTCTACACTTGCCAGTCCCCGCTGGTGAAAGACAATCTTCATTACGTTAAAAAATGGACATCAGAAAATTGTTTTTGAAGTGCAATGAAATGATTTAATAACAATGTATCTTCATATTTCCTAAATGATTTTAAAACCTTAATGCGCTGCAGGAGTCTGCCTCAGTGGCATAATGAAATGGGACAGTTCAGATTGCAACCTGCTGTGTGAGGTTCCCCCCGTGTTACAGAGCAGCAGGACAGCTCTGTCTCCTTTCCTTTTTATCTTTCTTTTCCTCTCCAAGGGCTGGGTCATATTCTTGGAGAAGAGGATGTCACTCAGTATCTCACACATCCAGCTGGTGTTTAATTTGCACAGAGTAAAGATGAGGTACTTCTTAGAACTAAATCTACTGCTACACTTTGATCATGAAAGTTGCCAAATTATTCAGAATATAGCTCTGCTAGAGACTGGGTTGGTGGAAATATTGGCCATTTACTTCTTACAACCAGCAAATTGGCCTCTCCCTACACATTGCCTGGACATATGGAACAGATATACAGAGATAAACATGTATTTAGAGAGAAAGCAGGAGAAAAAGAGATTTGAACACACAAGCCTACAAATGCACTGGTGACATGATGATTCGACCTTGTCTAAGAATACAGACAGATGCAAGGGGAAAAAGGATGTGAAAAAAGGTGTAAGTTCACAGCATGAAATAGGTTGACAAGAATTTGGGCAACTCTTACACCAATGAACCTTTGGACTTTGTGCCTTTAAATGATCTGATATTCACTGCATTACAACTATTTTTCTTTATATCCTTTGGGGACATTCCTGGAGCCTTCTTTTAGGTGTGGCTGTGGCCTCGACACAGTAATATCCTGAAAAGAAGTAAATATGCGGATTGCTGCTGCAGCCTTCTACAGAATGTTTACAGAGTAATAACATTCATGAAGAGAGAAAGCAAGAGCAGTTGTGGCTGGAAAAGACTTTAGTAGGGAGTGTGAAGTGGCAATACTGACTGATTATAGCTGTTAAACAAATTGTCTTATGTAACTTTGCACTGAGGCAAAAGTCCACCTGAATCTACTGGCAGAAATAACAGCACTAAATTTCAAGTATTATTTTGCTCAAGTGAGCTAAAGCACCAGTCCTAAGTTAGAGCTAAGATCTACTAGATATTGCACAAATTCAAAATACGAGGAAAATTTTAGTTCCAAACTGTGGAGAGTCTTGACTATACATTCAGGGTAAAAATTATTTGCCCTAAATTTACTGCATAAATTTCTGCATATTATAATCTCTTGTTTGAATCAAATGGGCAAGTCTGGGCATTCCTGAACCTATTTTAGAAGTCTGCTTAATGATAAGATGGATTGGACCCCAGAAGGGCAAATATTTTTTGGTAGAGAGAGACCCTGGGGTGACTGTTTTGTGTGTAGATGGATGAGCCCCAACCCATCTTTTCCTAGAACAGTGCTGCAGCCAGATTAATGCATCTGGTGGCACACTCTAGCAGAGAGACATTACAGCATCAGGCTTCATAATGTAGGTGATCCTGCTCCATGAAGGAGGATTTCTCTACTGGAAGATGAGCCAAAAGTTATTTTAAGTCACATCTTATATTGTATTTAATAGTAGCACTCTAATGCTCAGTTTTGCTGTGCGTACATTGTACAGGCAGCTTTTCCAGTCATTGAATTGACATGAATAACACTTCTGTCTATAACAGGTTTAATGAAGAGGGAGGAACTTGACCATCACCAGCTCACCTGCAAGTTAGTGACATGTAAAATCACTCTTGTTTTTTGCTGACAACCTGTCCTTCCTACCTTAAACTGTCCCTAATTCCATCATCATTTTTAACATTGTATTTCATCTTTTTCAGGGCTGCACTTTACCAACACTGTGACACACAGTGACACATATTACTTTACTGTAAGGTAGGTGACAGAAGAAGGAATCTACTCCAGATCACTGGACCTTTTGCCACCTAATTTCTTGTGAAATTTTCCTGATCTAAAGGTCATGAAGCCAGTCTTCCCATATATACATTAAAATATTTTTACCCAATCTCCTAATGGTAATGCTGGATGACTACAAATGTTCCAGAACATATTCTTTACTATTTTTTTAGACATAGTTTCATTTATAGGACCAAGAGCTTTCTGTGCCTCAGCTGTAAGTGTGGAGATACTTTTTCTTCATAAACTTCTACAGCCATGTAGTATAGTAGGCAACTGTGTGACGTCTTTATCTCAAAGTACTCATTTTTAAAGGCAACACACTTTCTAATACTCATTGCTAGTAGACCCAAATCAGAGAGAATCATAGAATCGTTTGTGTTGGCAAAAACCTTTAAAATCAAGTCCAGCTGTTAACCCAATACTGCCAAGTCCACCACAAAACCATGTCCCATCGTTTGTCTGTAACCCATATTGCTTTGTTTAAATTTGGCCAATGGTAATCTTTATTTTCCTTTCAGGTGTTGTTATACCTGGGCTATGAAAGCAAGAAAGAAGGGTGAAAGAAAAAGTTATTGTCCTGAGGGAAATATTTTAAAGATAAAAATCTTGGACCTCACCATAATCTTCCCACTAATAGCAATGCCAAGATAGAGATTGCAGTTAAGGCGTCCCGAAATTGTCATTTGAAGAACTAATTTCTTCTCTTGTGCATATTTGCATATTTGCAGAGATGAACAAGAGATATGTTCTTGTAGCATGATCTTATTAACTTTTTTTTTTGTCAGAAGACTAATTGAAAACAAAACACCTAAATTTCCAATGTTGTACATGCATGAATGCAATAATGTTCTAATTAGCTGGGCCACTGATTGGGATGACTTGCAAATAGATACCTCGCACATGCTTTTTTAAATTTAACAAGGAATCAAAACACCCAAAAGGTGACTCACTCCGTGTAAGATGTCACCGAGGAAGGGCTGCCTTGCTCCTACCATGCTAGGGAAGCCCAAGGTGGTTGTGCCCCTCAGATGGGGGCGCATTTACGCAGAATAACTCCGATATTTTGAAATAGAGAAAACAAAGCCATTGCCCTCAAGCTGAGGGCATTGCCCTGGTTGGCAGCACCTGGGGTGGCCCAGGTGGTTCGGAGCAGTGACGGAAGTGGTGACCGGAGCAGCCCCGGCAGAAACAGGGCTGGCATGGGGACAGTGGGAGCAACAGAGGGCACGCAGCCACTCCCGACAGAGGGCAAGGAACCATTCTCGACAGAGGGCATGGAACCATCTTCAACAGAGGGCAAGGAAACATCTCTGACAGAGGGCATCAAGCCATCCCTGACAGAGGGCACGCGACCATCCCTGACAGAGGGCACGGGACCATCCCCCGACAGAGAGCATGGAGCCATTCCCGACAAAGGGCAAGGAACCATTCCTGACAGAGGGCACCACGGAACCATCCCCAACAGAGGGCACAGAACCATTCCTGAGAGAGGGCACGGAACCATTCCCGACAGAGGGCACGGAACCATTCCCTACAGAGGGCACCACGGAACCATCCCCGGCTCGGTCCTGCTGCTCAGGCAGCATCAGATAAGGAGGCAATTGGTATGTTCACACCTGCTTACATTCAAACTATCTGCTAACTGCTGACACAAATCTTCTATCTTCCTACTGAGACATCAAGATAAATTCGGAGGAAATGGAGCTGTACAGGGAGAAAAAAAAAAGCGCTACTCTTTGCTAAATTGAGTGATTCCTCCAGGCTCTGACCAACAGCTTGAGGTCAGCGCAAGCAGAAAAGACAAAGGAGAGTCCCTCAGGGATTTTTTAGAAGCTAAAATAGAAAATTTGCTCAGCTGTTTATCACCTGAATTTGACCTCCCAAGCAATATCTCTTTTTTTTGGAACAAGAAGGCAATGAAGGATTTGGCAATGAATGAAAGGGAATTCGTCTTCTCGACATTTTGTTAGTGACATTCTAAGGTTCTGTTTCTGACTTGCATTTCCTTTGGAGTTAGAACCTTAGGCTTGTCAGGTCTCTCTCTTTTTTTCTGTTTTGTTTTGCTTGGTTTGGCTTTTTTGTTTTTGTTTTGTTTTATTCCGTTTGTTTGTTTGTTGTTTTTGTTTTTGTGAGTTTGACGGTTGTTTGCTTTGTGTGGCACTACACCCATGAGCAGCAGTGTCAGATACTGTTTTTCTTTGCAAGGTATGACTGGGGCCAGACACTACCTGTGATTTTTTCTTTCACAATTTCTTCCAAAAAGGCACATCAAAAGCTTTTTTCCCCTCATATCTTTTTTTTTCCCTTTCCTGTAGTAAATCTGTTGTCATTGAAAGGACTGATCTTATAAGATGTCTCGAATCCTCCTCTCCCATAGATACTCTCACAGAAGCAGGTGCTTGGCATCTCTCAGGATCAAACCCTAAAATGCTAGTTGCCATGGTGACTGAATGTGAAAGAACAATAAAGAGCTGTTTACCACGGAAACTTATCAGCAGGGCTCGACAAAGCACCACAAAACTGTAATTAGGGTTGCGTTGAAACAGCTTTATTTCTGCAGCTAAAACTAGGCAACAGCCTTTGCCTTTGATTTTTTCCAGATATTATCCCTTGTACATCCCTTGCATCCCTTGTGTAAGATTCCACCCAAACTCTAAGTAGATTATAGCAGAGTAGGCAAAAATTAGCATTTTGAAAAATCCATGCAAAACAAGGCTACCAAACTGCATGCAAATGACTGTATGAAAAATGATGCTTTGAGAAGCAAAGTGCTTTGAAATATCCTACACACCCAGAGGTTGCTACACTCCACAGCAATCTGCAGAAGATCGTGATATTTTAGCATACACATTTGGATGTAAGGATTCTTTTCATATTTGATTGAAAGGGCAATACCCCAAACAGAACACAGAGTCCTTTTTCATGTTAAATTTTGGTTGTTTTTTTTGCTTCTAAGGATTCTAGTTTCCTGTGCTGTTAGTAATACTGCTGTCATAGATGACAGGTTAAACCAGAGGTTGTTAATGGTAGTAATCAATGTTAGCTTGGCAGCTCTGTGTCCTGAATGAATTCAGAGGTGCACTGTGAAAAGCATTTCACAAATGCCTGTGAAGGGAAGGTCTTTACAGAGAAGAGCTTTCGCTTTAATTAAGCAAAGCAGATGGTGCTGGAAGGGAAACAAAGGCACACAGAGGTGAAGCATCTTGCTCACAGCTGATCAGTGACAGGTCTCAAATAGTTATTCCCAAATTGTTAGGATTCTGAACCAATGCCAGTCATCAGCAGAAATGATGGCTCACCTCTAGCATCCAGTTTAACCACCGTGTATGGGATGTGTATCTACAGGTCAGAGGTGATGATGTGGAGCTCCACCAGCCCTCAGGCAGCAGTGTGGGAGTCTCTGTGTTAGATTTACATCCATACTCCTATTTCTGCATGGAGGAATTCCACAGTGAGGAAAGTTCCACTGTTCTGTTACAGCATTCAGGAGGGCATTGGCAGAATTCAGTAATTCAGCAAAGATATTGGGAAACCTCATGTAGTTGTCTCATTTATGTGCTGGGTTATATAATGAGAAAAGTAATGATAAAAAAAATAAAATTTATTCAAATAAAATCCTATTTTAAAGATGCCACAGATAATGATCAGCAGCATTCATCCTCCTTGCTCTCCCACTAGGTGTTTTTGTGATGCTTCCATTGTTTCTGCAGGTTGCGTTGCTTCAAACTTTCGTGTTAGTTGTTTACCACGTGAGTCCCAGAAATGTGGAATCTGTTTCTGTAGTGCAGTGTTTGAATCAGTGAAATCCAAAACACTAACATTTCTTTTTTTAACTTGCAGCAGCAATAGATACCTAATATGTTCACCAGAGATTAATTCTGCTGAATATGCAAAAAGCACATCTTGTGCATCATCTAAACCATTCCTTTATGTATGTAGAAGAAATGCACTACCTGTGCTTGCAGGCAGCACCATTTAGCAGTAGGTAGGGAGTGATCTTCTAAAAAGGAAAAACTATTTCCTTTGAGCTTTCAGACTTCTGAACTGATTTTTCTTACACTTCAACTTAAACTCATTGCCTTTGCTTCTGTGTGTTGCAGCTGGATGAGAGAGAGGAAGGTCAAATTCTTTGAAGTGATATAACCTGAATTACAAACCAGGTCTGGCAGAGATAGTGGGTGGAAAGAACACAAGCCAGGGCTGATCTCTGCACAAGCTACGGCTGCTGTCAGTATTGCACTGCTGGTCTCTGATAATTAGCTGCTACATGAAGTAAAATGTCTGGTGTGCCCCAGGTAACTGTTGTTGTTGTGAGGAGCTAGCAAAGATAATGATATCTGTTTCCTGCAATCGTTTCTGGTGTTCCCTCGTTTCCATCACTCACCTTCGGTAATCACCAGGAAATCTCCTGGGATTCATTGCTCACCTTGGCCCCGGGGTGCCTTGCCCCCGGGCAGTGCCTGCTCATTTCCTGGCACACCTGCGGACTTCAGAGGCAGTAGGAGAGGGAGGAAAAAATACCTCTGGAGCAGAAACACTTGCCAAGACATCATGAGTAGGAAATGAGAGATAGGAGTTAAAAGCTGGGTCATAGAGCAGCAGATGATTGTAATGTGTTCTTCCCTCAAAAAAGCTACAAAGAAAAGTTTGTTATTATCCTTTTTTAATTTGGAACATGGGACTCCAACACTTCAGTGTCCAAGCTTTCCTGGCAGTGAAAGCAGAGGCAAAGGGCAAGATCCAAAATGCATGGGGCTTGGAGCCTGCTGCAGTTTCACTGCTTTATGCACAGATGCTTCCTGGTTCTGGTACTGCCATTCAGACATCTCTTCACTCCAGGTGAAGTCCTGCCCCATTGGCCCATGTGAGACTTGAAAGAGAACAGAGATCCTTGTGTTAGCCCACTCATAACAAATGACACCCATAATGAAGATGATTTCTTATGTCATTTAGCCACACAACATCTGAAATTAATTTTGTGGGAGCAAGGAAGTTGTTCACGCTGGGCTTGGGGGGCTGTAGCCCAGTGACTGTTAGCTATCAGGTAAATCAGGGCAGCACCAAAGCTAAAAGAGCTTGGTGAAATGAGAAAATGTTTTGCTTAAGGATAGCAGCAAACACTCCGTTTGGTGGGAGACATCTCACACTGTGGTAGATGGTTTCAGTTGGGCTTCTGATGGAGAAAGGAAATGTTCAAGCCTGCTACAATCAGTAAGGGCCAGCAGACACCTCAGGTAGTTCACCAGCTTTCAAATGAGGATATTTCTTGTCCTCTACAAGTTATGAAATAATATCTTAAGTCAGAGGTCTAATTTTGAAGGGTAAGATGGGTATAATCTTGTAGAAGAGACAAAGTTCTCATGAATGGAATGTGTCAGATGCAGTAACAAAAATATACAAGTCAGTGAGAGCTTATCCATTTAACAAAATAGGTGAAGCATAAAGCCTCATGGTAAATTCTTCTCCAATACACACACTCACTAAACCTTTCTACTACTTTTCTTTTCCTTAAAAACTTCATTTTTCTCTTAAGGTCAGGAGTTTCATGAAAATCCATCAATCTGAGAACTCATTAGGTTCCATTTAACTGAATGGGCAGCTGAGCCAGGCCGTACCTAGGTGCCTCTGAACTCTGTCTCTGACAACAGGATATAGGGATGGATGGATCAGTGGTGACAGAAGTAAAGCACTTCACCCACCTACTAGGAATTTGGGATTTTATTCATATGACCATTTCTTTACAATGAGCCTCCATATGCACACTCATGATGAAGGAAAAAAGGCATTGCTGAAACCAGAAAAACAACACAGAAAAATGTTTAAAGTTATGCGTTGCACTGTGTTGAATGTCAGCCTGTAAAATGGAAGCTATTACTTCTTGGGGAAAACAATCCAAAATACAAATATTCCATGATATATAGAAGTCTGTGAAAGCAAGGGCAATACTGATGGACTAAAGCTGGTAGTAGACAGGAAATTAAACATAAGTTTACAGTGCATCCTAAAAAGACATCTGGGGCTCCATTCAAAAACTCATTATTGCCTTACCAAAAAAAGGTCAAGATTTGGTACAGTTTTTGCTCAAATACTGTTTTTAGTTATTGACACATAGTTAACAGATAAAAACAGGAAAACATCACAGAAATCATTGTGACAGAGAAGAAACTCTCAAGAAAATAAAAAAGAAAAAAACCCCACATTATGTGTTTCCTTCTGCTGCACATTAACTGTGAAAGTCCCACTGAATATCAGCTGGGTAGAGTATTAACCCCAGTGAAGGGAAGTGGACACAGAAACTCCATTAATATTTGTCAGAAATACAATGTAGGGTGGAGGAAAACCACAAAAGGGAATGGAGCAGCACAAGGAGATAGTGTCAAAGAACAAATTCAGAGATCTGAGTTATTTCACAGAATTGCATGGACTTTCTATATGATGTTGACCAGAATCAACAAATTTGTTTTTCTCAATTCCCTTCCTCTCTAAATAACTACATTGCTGTCTTTTGTTCTGCCTTCTAAGATTACAAGTATGATCAGTCTCTATTCACACTGCTTCCTATAAAGGGGCATGGTCTATTTTACTGCTATGACTTCTACTGCTACTTAATCACTTTCCATGAGACAAGGGGTAACGTGGAAGAGAGGAAATAAATGTGTTCTTGTGGGCCCCAGGGGTGCTGGAGGACCAGTTGCTACCTTTGTTTAAAACTGGATTCAATGAAATACTGCAAAATTTGCTTTTAAGTGCCCTCTGGCAGTAGGACTTGACTCAAACACACTACAAATACACTCATAGTAATCTGGATTATAGAATGCTAGCAATCTGAAGATGCTTTTTTAAACTATTGCAAAGACAAAGTATTACTTCTCAATAGGTCAGGGGAAACTTCTATTTTTTAGTATTTTTGTTCATTTCACTATAAAAAGAAATCCACAAATAATATCTCAGACTGTCATATTTTTCCTAGTTTTTACTTGCTATCAAATCAGATTTAAGTGGAAAGCTGCTAGGTAGAAAAGCTAGTTGTAATTAATACACTATCAAGGAAAATTAATCAAAGCTCTTCTTTAGACTGGATAGATTCTGCAAGTTTCCCTGTCAGTGGTCTCAGCAACAATTTAGCTCACAATCTAACACAAAGTTAGAATCAAACTTCTGAGTTTTCTCTTTCCCCTTTTTCCCCTTCTGTCAAGATAAGAAGACAGAGCAAAGCTCAGAACTCTTTTCTTCCAGAGGATGCTGTTTTAACTTGTGCTGTGACCTCCAAGGGAAAAGAAAACCCATGTAGGCATACACAGAAAAAACAAAAACACACCCCTCAGCTGCCCCCTAGATCCTTACTAAAGCACTAATTCCAGTTTTAATCTGGTACACATTATTTTCCTAAGCATTCAAACTTTGACAATAAAGCCATTTATAGATTAAGCAGATTTATGGTTTCACTAAGCACTCTGGTCTGTATGGTCTGTACACTTTGAGTGAGCCTAGAAACAACAGTGGAAGAAAATACTAGATTATTAGGTTATGCTTCAGAATTTTATGTCAACAAATAGCTTCTACTTTTCTATCTATGCTACCTGTCTTTCCCTGTCAGCTGTCAATGGCTTGCTTCTTTTTAATGAATGCTGGGGCCTCCAAAGTTCCCCCAGGCACATATACATCAAGAAAAATGCTGAGATTTGTCAATTCCCCTAACATCCATTTAGGATTATTGTCAACATTTATAAATCCATAAGCAAAACATTCCCTTGAGACTGATTCTTTGTGACGGTTAGTTGAGGTAGGTCACCCAGCAGGGAAAATCTTGTTGCTGTACGGCAAGGATGTGCTGCCTTTAATGCTTTCTTTTTATCAGTGATCTTTGAGTCATTTGGCTGCTTACAGAGCAAGATTTAGCATTTCTGTATGCATCAAGCCCCTTGATTTTGTAATGGTGCTTGTGCATTTATATAGATTTGGTTTGTACTCGGCATGGGAATGAAGGCATAGAAAAACCCCTGTCCTTAAGAGTGTCATATGGGATTTTTTATAATTACTTTTTGTTAAGGCTTCTGCATAAATGCTTAGCTTGTTCAGTTTGATCAATTAGAAAAAGAAATATCAAGTAGCTCAGAAATTGTTTCAGTTTAAGTTTGCTCAGAAATTTGTCACTTCTTTTTAAATGAGAAGGGAAAATACATTTCTTATGCAGCCTTAAGGAAAGCAAGTACATGTGGAGGAAGGTGATAGTGTCAGGCTATCAGTTAAGGGGGGTGATATTTGTGTCTTACATCTAATATTAGAAATTAAGTGTAGAGGATCCCTAATGTACATCAGAATTATTCTCAGAGATGGCTATCTCAACTATTTTAATTGCTCAGACACCTACCAATTTACTAGGTTACTAGGAAAGTCTCGTGGCATTTTAGTCAATGAAACAACTTGCTTATTAACAAATATTCTTAGAAAGTCCATTCAAGATCTATACAATAGATCTATAGGTAGAATCAAAGCTAAGAAGTTAATTCAAATGTTTTCCAACCTCCCTGAACATGCTGGTCAAAGTATCTGGGAGGAGGTTGGAAGAAAAGTGAGAATTTCCAGTGTGTAGGGGAGTCCAGGGCAGTACAAAGCTTCAGAATGTAAAAGGGTTTGTAATGGCTGAGGTCCAAAATTCTTTCAGCTCAGCAGTCTACCTGCCACATTAGAACTATAAAGACCAGGCAGGGCAGAATAATTTCTCATTTGTATATGCTCCAGGCCTCCACAACCTAAGGCTGACAGACTTCTAGAGCTAGGTGTAGGGGTGTTGCAGCTCATTCCTCATGTGAGGAGCTGTGTAGGTCAGTTTTGAGTCCCTGTAAACTGTTAACTTCAGTGTCCTGAGTTACATTTTACATTAAGCAGAATCGTGTGAATTGTCACTTTGTGAACCTACCACCTACTTTCTACCTAGTTCCTGGGGATTCTCAATGAGCCCAATATATTTGTTTCTAAGGAACCTTGAGACTGGCAAAAAGAGAATGGCGCATCTGTTCACAGACTGCAAAGAGCATGAAGAATTAAACAAACAAATTGCAACAAAAAAGAAGAATCAAAGCACTTGAAACTTTTATCTGCATCTGAATGCTTGTTATTAAGAAAAGCAAGTGCCACACCTACAAAATTAAAATAGTTTTGAAAGTTTGCTGAGTTGGGAAAGGAAAACCAAAAGGTTCAGACACTCAATTCAG
The DNA here is from genome assembly GCF_047830755.1 of Zonotrichia albicollis. Classification (NCBI taxonomy): domain Eukaryota; kingdom Metazoa; phylum Chordata; class Aves; order Passeriformes; family Passerellidae; genus Zonotrichia; species Zonotrichia albicollis. The sequence goes on from NC_133821.1 coordinate 87,263,996, forward strand.
TGAGGTAAGTGGGAGGTACATCTGCTTCCTCTCCTGTTAGGAAAGGTGCCACTATAGGACACGAAAGAACACAAGTGCACACCGCTGTTCTCAAGGTGAAGGAAAAGGGAAGTTTATTTTCTGACTCTAACATTTATAGTTTTCCAAAAGTGACAGTGGATTGGAGGGTGGCAGTGCCACCTCTCCAATGACGCTGGTCAAACTAACAGTCTATCAACTTTCTACTCCTTCATAAAGAAATGTAAAACAATGAGTTATTTACAGAAAGTGTGTGAGAAAGTTCACTACAACAATGTCAACATCAGAAGGCTTAGAAAATCTTAAAAAACCAGGGTGACAGAGAGGCACATTTTTGGATCCTGGTTTAGAAGTGATTGTCCCATGTGCCTGTCATTTTCCTGCCCACCTTTGGTCTTTAAGGATTAGATGCTGGCTCAGGCTTTCAGAAAATGAATGAATGCCAGAAAAGAGAAGAGTTGTGTGCAATCAGCAAAGCTTGCTTAAGAGTACAATGTTTCCTTACAGACAGAACTGAGCTCAGTATGGGATTTTTCACATACAAAATATGCGATTTGACTTCAGCATTTCTTAGCAATGGTTGTAAGTGAACTCAATAACCACTGTGAGAAATGCCTGCTTACTAGAGATAAGGGAGCTACCAAACCCAGTGCTGTAAGAGGAATTTAATGAGACCTCATATTTGACTGTGAGGCAGCAGGATCTGAGTAACAGTAGACCTTCTCTGCCTCATCCAACTAATTAAAATCTGTGCCAAAGGCAAATGACTAACAATGACATGAAAGGACAACACCTTAGTGAGGAAAGCTGTGTTACAGTGGAGAAAATTGCAATATTTGGTTATGGCACTAGCAAAATTTAGTCTTTTTGATGGAGTTTAGTGGCATATCCATAGGGAAGTTCTCAGGAGTACCCACATAGAGTGCTCAGGCAGCACGTTTATGTCTCTGTAGCAGAGAGAAGGGGGAATTGGAGCAGAAAGTGAGGGAAGGACACCTCAGATCATGGAGGAAAAGAGAAGCCTTAGAGTTTAGGCAAGGAAAGCAAAGAGAAAGGCATGAAGAAAAATGACCCATGAAAGGTTAGAGCTCACAAAGAAAAGGATCGTGTGTATGGCAATCAGGGGAGCAGAAAGTCCTCCTAGGTTGACTAAGCAGAGACAGTTTAAAGGCATTCAGTCATACTAGTGATTATTAGTCCTTTGAAACCTATAAATCCTATTATGAGGCTGTGAAGTAATTTTAGAATTTAAACAGACAAGCAACTATATTTAAACTTTGTTGCCAAGTATGTTCTTTTGCCTTTTTAATTTCATTTTCACATTTTCTTTTTTTTCAGTTTCATTTACTTTTTTCTCCATTGCAACTTTTCTGTCTTCTTGTTTCCTTACCTCTCCTGTTTCTTCCTACATTTTCTTAATCTGAGGATTAAAGGGGAAAGGCTGTGTGACCTTTACTACCAGCATTCCTCACACTAGGAGGATGGGGAGGCAAAATAATGCTCCTGGAATTCTTCAAGCAAAGCAGTGTATTATTGCATACACAGTAAAACATAGTTCATATAATGAATTTAGAAAGAATACAGTAAACACCAGTATAAGCAGCAAAGTTTGGCCTCGGCCCACAAGCTGTGCCAGGCAGTTGAATACTCATCAGGAAAATGGCAACATAGCCAAACAGCTGTGTGTTCCTCAGAGAAGCATGTAGAAACACATGGTCTTAGGAGAAAAAGCGGCCTTCCTTTCTTTATGCTTACAGACATTCTGCATAACAGTCAAATTTTTACTCTTTCTTTAAGAAGATCGCTGTACCTGGAGAAGCATTGCTTCATGGACTCTGTTTTAGGTAGCTAATGTTTTATTTAATATTCACATGTTATACTGAATTTGTAATTGCTTGCCAAATTGTAGTGAGGGATGCTTTGTCAGCCTGGGCACGTAACTCCCCTGGTTGCTGTCACACATTTGTCACCAGTGCAGAATGATCCTTCCCTGGGCAACAGCCACTGTGTTTCATTCATGCCCACTTCCAGTTTGCTGGCCAAAGTCATAGAACACATAGGAAATTGTTCTGGATCAATTTTAGTCCATGTGTATATAAACAGTCAGCATCTTGCACACCACTTTATAAATCATAGCTAGGGCAGCAAAGATATTCACAGCAAAGACCAAGGGGTGCTGTGAAATGCACCCAGGAGCACTCTGACCTGCTGGCATGAGGGACAGCTTGCCCAGTTATACAAGATCTCCAGGATCTGAGGGGATGATTGAGCCAAGGTGTTCCTGGTCATTTTGATGTGAGTGTAAGGGGAAGCCATGAGACGCTCAGGAACACATCCCTATCAATCTGTAAAAAACCACACAGCTGTGGGATTGCAAAACCTGCAAAGCAGCATTTGTGGAATTGTGGAACAAAGGGCAAAGTGCTCTTCTCCATAGCAAGCATATTTATCATATTTATTTTGATGTGGTTGTCTGTGGGCAGCAGTGTATGAAATCAACCACACAACATTTACATTATGGCAACTTTTCTGTGGTCTGGCAAGGGGCAGAGACCTGAGAGCAAATAAAGCAAGCCTTGCTGTCCTCAGTGCTCCTTCTTGCTGCTAGGTGTAAATGACAACAAGAACCAAGCAGCTGCATTAACAGTCTTGCTCTAAGTTCTGGAGAATTCCTTCCCCATCCACTTTTTTCTTTTGGGATTTTTTTCAATGAAGAAAGGATACATCCTTCTGGTGGGCTAAATTGGGTAGGAATCCTCTGTTTCCCAGGGCCTTGTGTTTTTGGGAAGAATCCGATATGACACACATGTGGTAATTTCTCTATGTTAATTAATGAATGCCTATAAAGCACATGTATGGATGGGGGTTTCTGTTAGGCAAGATAACAGAAACCTGCTGTTCACCAAGGTCTATAGTGCTGAAATGCAGACAGTGGATATGCATGAGTCAGGCTGTGCTACTTGCTTTCCTAAGACCTCATCAGCCACAAGAGCCATTTGCTTGCTATTAATTCATTAATCAATTTCTAGTCTAAAAGACTGTTTCAGAGGGGAAAAATAATAATTTCTACACCACTTGCTCTTATGTGTTCTACGCTTAAGGAAGACAGAACTCAGGTTTCATTTATTTACACACCCATTTTCTAATTCCTTGAGTTCTGGAGTTTGCCATAGTAAGAGGCTGTCTCGGCTCTTCTGCATGAGTTAATACTTTCCATATGAGAAAGAGGGCACCTTTCTGACTGAGTGCTTAGCCTTTGGAACAGACTCCTAGTAGATTCTGTATTTCCTCGGCTTATCAAATAAAGGCTATAAACCTTGACAAAAGTTGTGCTATATTCAGATACAAGTTACTGGTCTCTACTGTATTAAGTAGAAAATATTTGACTAGATACATGGAATGGCCCAAGTTGGAAGGGAACATAAGGAAGGGATCATCTCGTTCTGACCCCCTCATCATGGGCAGGGGCACCTTCCAGCAGAACAAGTGGCTCAGGACCCCATCCAGAGTGGGCTTGAACACTTCCAGGTCCCCAGGGATGGGACATCCACAGCTTCTCTGGGAATCCTGTTCCAGTGCCCCACCACCCTTGTGGTAAAGAATTTCCTCCTAATACCTAACCTAAACCTACCCTCTTTCAACTGCCTCCTATATTTGTAAAATTGATGAATGTATGAAATCAGGATTTGAACATGAGAAAGAAAGGATTTCTTTATAGTCTAAATTCTGCACATGATTTCTATATAGGATGTTTGGCAATACAATTTGTAAGGTGTTTTTTAAAGGAATATTCTTTTTTGCAAGAAATGTGTTGCAGAATATTACAAATATCAGCAAAAATTAAAATGGACAAAATAGGAGAAGCTTACAATTTGATTAAAATTATTTAACTCCATGATAATCTGCAGTAATGGTCACTAAATATTTTTATAAAAATAAGAGATCCTTTAGCATTTAGCTAAAGAGGGATTTAACATTTTATCACTGAAATTTATCATAAATATTTCACTATTGTATGTTAGTGTTTAAATATTTATGGAAGGAGAAGATCTCTAACACAAGAAATTTAGATTGTACTTAAAGCCCTCACAAGGATATTGGGGATCTGATTTTAAATATCCACTCCAAGTCAGATGATTAAAAACATTTGAAAGATAAACATTTGATTTTCTTATATTTCAAAATCAGAAAAGAAATTATTATCTTACTAAACAAAAATTATTTATGTCCCTTGTCTGTCAGAATAATTTCATAGCAAAATAAAAATACAAATATTTAATTTCCCGGATCTATGGAATTTTGCTTAGTTGACTAAGGTATCATGTAGCTACTATTTCTTTTTTTTATGTAGAAGTATCCATTTAAAAAAGAATCTGTTTTACTCTACTTGCTATATTTTATTGCCAAAATAATGATCAAACTAAATTATCAAACTTAGCCCAGCACCATCTCTTCTCTGACAGTGGCCAATGTTTCAGAGAAAGATACAAGAAAATCAATGGTCAGTTATGCCACAACCCTCCTAAAGTGAAAGATTTTTTTGCTCTTATTCTTACTAGTTAGCAGCAAGCAGTAGCTTACTCATTTATGTCCCATATATATGTATATATATATATATCACACACCTTCTCTGATGCATCTGTGAGATTCCTAGTCACCATTCCACCATTCAGAACTTTACACTCCATAAAAATCCTGTTGTGTACCTAATGCTGACATGTGGCAATGAGTTCCACAGATAACTTATATATGCTGAAACCAAAATATTTCCCTTTTATCAAACAAAAAAATGCAGCCTTTCAATTTAAGTTCATTTCTTTTTTGTTTTTAAGATGCCAAATCTGAGAAAATACACTAGTAGTATTTTCTACTGGCAGTAGTTGTCAGCCTGGATTTGATTTAGACCTTTGTTCCTCATTTAAGAGGCTTTAGCCATGACTGGACCAGAAATACAGTTTCTAACTAACTTTTTGGGTGTTTTGTACACCACAATCACTCCACTTTTGAAGGTGATGCAAAAAAACCATGTTCTAAACCTTATAGGTGAGGGAATGAATTAAGCTTAGGTTCCCTGTTCTCAGACAGCAACATTAAGTCATGTTGGGAAGAAAAAACTGAAGGAAAACCAATTATGAATATATTAGTATTTGTACCTTATTTATACCTTAAATTTTGAACAATACTAAAGCCACATTTTTATTGTATTTCAAGCAACACACATAATTTCCATCATTAAATGGAAATGTTATCATACATCTACTATACAGAGTTAGTAATAATGTATATTTTCAAGGTGTGATTCTCATGGAGCAGGAGACCATGGATAAAGAACACACTCTGAATACACAGTATGATCAATGGCATAATAATTGATATCAGTTTTCTTGTGTGTTTGTCCACGTATAGTCTTTATGGGCACACAAGTGTCTTTGTGGTCTCAGAAGTGCTGAGAAGCAATTTGGGAGTTTCAGGTGTGTAGGAGGTACTTTCTAGGCACAGACAAGAAGATTTGCATTCTTGTGGGTCTCTCAAGGGGAACATTGTGTAACGTTTTGGAAGGCCACACTTCTCCTCTCCTCACATGGTTTTGCTTTGTGGGGTTTTCTTGGGTGTGAAAAAAGAGGTAATGTCTAAATAGTTAAACTGACTGGATGCAGAGAGGCAGATTTGTAGGCTTTGGATCCCATTTTTGGTACCTAAATAGGGGGCCAGATTCTTAAAAATCTTGCATCTGTCACGCCCTGCTAAGATCAGTTTGCTGGGAGCACTGGCAGCTGCTGCATGCCAAGCCCATTCCAGAAGTCTGTGTGCCCCAACACTTTCAGTTCTCCTCCTATATGGCCAATTAATGAGTTCATTTTCCCTGGTATTCCCACTTTCCCTGGGGGACTTTGGCTTGTCACTGAGGGAGTAAATAAACATTTCCTCAGAGTAATTACAGTAACCACTGACAATGACTTAGGAATAGCTGTGCCACTTGACCCAACTTTGGATTTACTATTCACACCACTAAAAAGAGTTGTTGAGGTCTGGTTCTTTTAAACAATCTTCTGCTGGCTCCCAGCCTCCAGACCTGAATGCGTGTCCTCTGCTGCCTTCTGGGTTACTGGTCCTGCATGAAATTGATATGAAATTGGTGCACATAAGACTGGACCCTCTCCATAAAGAAGCCATATGAAGCAGAGTTTTTCACCTTCCTCTGAGGAAAGCAGAGCTCTTCTGAGCTCTGCACTTAAGCTTCATAAAGGAGGGGCCTAGCCACCATCAGTGGATTCTGGTTACAATAGGATTAGACAAAAAGCTACTACAAAAGATTCAGAATATAATGATACTCCTGATGCTTTCACTTTTGATGCCTTAAAAGCTGTCTTTGCATTATGTGCTGCTGGCTCCATTGCACACTCTGGGGCATTAGGGTAAGTGAACATGCAAGGAAAAGGAAAATCAATCTCCAGCCACAGATAATGGAACTACTGGTGCAGATGGTCACTAAACACCAGTGGTTTATAGCCCTCACTCTAGGGCTTGAGTTACTCAGATGATTCCCTGTGGAAAAGAAGGAGAAAACTTATGAAAAAATATGGAATATCCTTATGTTGGGGATCATATATATTTCATTGCACTGACTTTACAGCATTTGATTGTAGCTTGCTCTGCATTCGCAGCTTGATGCAAAACTGGGAGGGCCTCCGTTTTGTTTGTTTGAATTCCATGTTCAGTCACTGCTTCTTGTAGGTCTCAGATACCACAGTTTGTGCTGGGAAGTGTCAAACACAGAGCCAATGCCCATGATGATGGATTGCAATGTTGTGTGAGCTACACAGGAGAGCGCCATTGTGTGCAGTTTTTCATGTAATTAGCCAGGAAACAGATCTTGTTGGGCACATGCAGCCTTTGGAAACAGAATTTTTATCCTTGAAACTGACCCTGACCAGAGGTATCACCAAGGTTTCATTAACCATAGCAACAAAAAATGCTGGTGTTTTTATGCATGGAGAAAAGATCAGAACTTAACGAGCACCACTCTCTATGGTTTAAACTCTGTATGGTTTAAACAAGTGAAATACATATTCAGGAAAAACAGGCAAATTTAAAAACATATTTCCACTTCCCCACTTAGCCGGTCTGATAATTTGAGTTTTTAAGAATAAAATTCAATATCCAAATTCCTTTGGGCTTCCAGTGACTTTTTCTTTACCCAGGCACATTTATTTATTAATGAATCTGAGGTTTTCCACCTGGTTTTTAGAATGGCATTTTCAAAATCACTTAGTTATTTCATTAATAGCAGAGTTCAGTCTTCTGTAGTGATCTTCGAAAAACCCAGATCCTGGGTTTTTTCCCTGGGTGAAAGCAGGGAAGAAGGATAGGAAGATGAATAAGATTAAGATTAAGATATATGAATAAGATTCTAGGAAGATATATTCAGAGGACATATTTCTTCATTTTTTTTAGATTTTAAACTTCTCCTAAATTTTGAAAAGTTTCATTCTTCTTACAGATTTTACAACCATCACTACATGTATTTTTTGATGCAGTGGACATAGAGGCAACTCATGGGTAACAGGTGTAGCTGAATTAAATGTAGTATAAGTACATTTCTATGATTAAAGTGAATGAAATTCTCTATATTTTGTCATATCCCATGATGCATGAATGAAGACAAGAACAGTAGTTACAGAGCTATGCTGATTGCTGATATTTTTGATTTCATAAGGGATTTCTGTGGAAACAAAACTATTTGCTAAATTATTTTACTGTTTACTGTGCAATTTGCATTTATTTTAATGTTTAGGCTTCTTTAATTTTTACAGACTTTTAGAATTAAATTATGGGTCTTTGAATGCATATATTTAGCATTTTTTTTTCTTTAATGGTTCTTGAAATTAAAATATTCAAGAAGGAATTTATTTAGATTCTTTTCATTATTTTTATTTAGAATTTGTTGATACACAAGTCTTGTCAGGGTCTGGATAACTGAACATGACAGTTTTGGAAGGCTTGTCTGTTTTTTTTTTTTTGTCTTCTGACATTGGGGTTTCTTAGGCATCATTTTACACACGTCAATACAAACCTGTGTTCGCATACAGCTGTAGGAAAGAAAGATTTCAGTAGGTTTTCCTACATAGGAGATGGAGAATGAAAGAGTTCTTCAGGGATCAATTCAAAAGTGTGGGTCTTTTTCTGTCCTCCGCCCTCATCGAAGTATCACTGGAAAATCGAGAGAATCTAAAAAAAATCAGTAGTAGTGGTCAAAAGCCTAAAAATTCTTTCTCACCAAAAGTAATAAAAAAACCAGAGATATTTTAAAAAGACACAAATCTGGATGAAATTATATCTTCTGAAAATCAAAATTATCTGAAAACAAAAGTCCAGGGAGGATGAATAGGAACTTCTGTTTCCTGGAATATGAAGAAGGCTGTATAAAGGATGGGAAATTCACACCAGAAACACCAAAATATTTTTCCATGCAGCTTTGTGATTAAACAGTGGAATGTAGAAAGTAGATGAGACCAAGATCTCGGCCAGGTTAAAAAATGGTTGTGCATTTATATGACTGCCAGGACCTCAATTAAGAAAAATGAATAGTTTCAAAGGTTTTTTTTAAGCATTATAAAACCTGTTTGAAGACAGAATGAGGTGTTGCTGGGGCTGTTTTATTCCCTGTATGCTGGCTACGGAATTCTGCTAAGCCTTACATCGCAACAGTTTTATTCCTGATGGAAAAGGTGCACTGGCATAACCAAATAGGGCTGGCACTGTGCCTGTGCTTAATTTCTAAATAAATACACAAAAATTCAGGTACTTGTATTTGCTGAGATGTGAGCACTGGCCCCAACATAACACGATCCTCTTTGTGCATTGGATTCCTCCAGTTTCTCCTGTTGCAGAATTTCTCTCATGCTGCTACTTCACTTTAGAAATTTGAGGAAGGAAAGGAAACATCTGGAGCAAAGGCAGAGGGTAAAGAGGCTAACAAGTGGTGGAAAATGCGTACTTACCTCCAGTTCAGTAGCCACAAGAGCTCCTCTAGTTCTGCATTCCTTTCCACAGGAAAGACTCACACGTGATCACACAGCTATCAGTGTTTGGTGTCAAAGTGCCAAACCTCCTTCATTTTCTTGTAACAATCTGGATGTTAATTTTTTTTTGTGTAGGATCCACTTAAGTGATTCAGGCTGACGCACTACTTGGTGAGTGGCAAAAGAATTCTGCTCTCTGTTTGAAGTGGGAGCTCAGCAGTCCCAGGGGTGCAAAGGCAATAAACTGGCAGAAACACACTTTTTAACTGCATCTGTCCAAACTGGCAATGACCCCTCTGAGTGGTCCAGTTGATACTATTAGTTAATAAAAGAATACCAATTACAACATCAATTTATAACACTTATCATTGGGAGGACCTCTGTGATTGGTCTCTACTGGTATTTGATTTTGGTAGTAAGAATAAATTCCCCTTCTGTTAAGTGGTTTTAGAGCTAAAAACCTTTTCTTTTTTTCAGGAAGCTATGGAATCATTTTGGCTTCAAGGCACTGCTTTCTTTGCTTAGAGGAAGTTTTACATTGTCCCACATTCTTTAGATTCTTTGGAAGAGTTGAAAATTATAACATAGCATAATTTAAAAAGGGGATGCCTTTTAGACAAACTACAGTACATTATAGACTCACTTTGCCTCAGTTTTGATTCCAAAATATCCCTTCTTTTAGCACATTAACTTTGTCAGCCCTGTGTTTTGCTAAGGCAGTCAGGCTGCTCTAGATTTATATTCCCCTCTGAAATCAATAAAATAGTAATGAAGCAACAGTGGACACAGTCAGGGCCTTGCAACAGAGATTCAGACCCCATGCTGGGTTAATGTACTACCAGATTTTGCAGCAGCCAGATATTCATTTAATGAATTTCCTCTTTCTTTCCCCCCTTTTTCCTGAACACCCTCCCATTTCAGTTTGCTGCCCATGCTCTTGTGTGCTTGCTCCCTTTCATGTGACAGCAAGTTGAACTTTAGCAGCTGTTATAAAAGAGGAGATGTGAGAGGATTGCAGGGCCAGGAGGGGCGATGATGGGTGCTCCTGCCAGGGGGGCTCCAGGGAATTCTCACCTGTGTTCCACTGGAAGTCACTGCCTGTCAGCTGCTGAGGTGTGTGGTACAAATGGCACCAAACCCCAGTGCCAACAGGGATGTGGCTCAGAGAAAAGCTCCCACCAATATTTTTGCATCTCATGAAATGTCCTGGGACAAGTAATAATGTCTTATTACTAGAATGCAGGAGTAGCAATCCTAGCTGCTATACCTGAGGTTGATTTCAATCTTGTCTTCTCTCTCCTTGCCTGAAGTGACTTCAAACTCAGTGAAAATGTGGCTTCTTAGGCTTCTCAGGCTGAAAACCTCCAAACAAGGGTTGTGTCCTTAGGTGCATTTCATTACTTAGACATTTTGGGGGTCAAAAAGAGTCAAAGAATTTTTGATTTTATATGACAATGAAAATTTCTATTTTGAGTAGTGCCATTTCCTCCCCTGGAAAAGGAGAAGAAATAAAAAATTCCTGTTTCCAGAAATACTCAGCTTCTGCTGTGTGATCTGCTATGACTGTATTCTTGCCAGCTCTATAACATTTGCATGTTTTGTCCCTATGTATGGAACATCTCTGAGTGCTGGGTGTAATCTGAGGCACAGCCACAGAGCAATCCTGTCTTATGTGCAGGAACCCTGACACATAAAAGTGCATTTGGACATGCAGTCCACACACCAGCCACCACATTTGCACTTGCACAGCAAATCCCACGATTTTTGTGTTTGTTCTGGAGTCAGTGGTAGTCATTGGAGGCCTCCGGTAGATATTTCTTTTTGCCTAAAAAATGGCAGCTGGAGAGGCAGGGTCCACTTCTGAATTTTAAAAGTTGGCAAGCATGATAGATTTGCTGAAACACTGGAAAAGATTTCTGGCTCTCAATGCCAAAGCATGTAAGCAGCACATGGGTGAGTGTAAAGTGTTTGGCAGTGTCTTTGCATCTTCTTCCAAGCCTGTGTGCACCTCTCACCTGGCTGGGAGAGCCCAGCCCTGCTGCTCTGGGACCACCTGCACAAGCTCCTGCCACTCAAGTTCATCTGTGAAAACGTCAAATATACTGCTCTCCTAACAGGCCTACCTTGGATATTCCCAGCACTCATGACAGGTTGTTAAATCTTGACTGCTGACCTCAAAAATAGCACATCACTAGTTCAGTTGTCCAGGGCATAAGAAGTGTGTGCTCTCTTAAATGGCCTATGAGTAACCTTTCACATGGACCTATTTCTGCCAACACAGAAAAAGCCAAAAATCATTAGGATTAATTGTTGTCAAGCATACTCTCTTGTTTACTCATCATTGATGCTTTTTGTAGCCTTAAATTCCATTTTGCCATCTAGTTTTACTTTTCTTTTTTCACATACACTTTTGCAATGCTACACAGCCATCTGCACTGGATTGTTAGTGAGGATGGTGAAATCTCACCACTGAATCTTTATTTCTCTCATATGGACCAGAGAGTACTGAATTTGCAGGGAGAAGAGTCAAGGGATATAAATCATCTTCTAAAATTCTCTCTTTCTTTCTACTTGCAGTAAAGGAAGTAATTCTGGCAACTAAGTTTTCTAAATATGACAGGAATAGTAGACTTAGAGACAGCCAGAAGAACAAAGTTAGGTTGGTAAACTTACTAGGTAAGTACCTGTACTCACTATTTTCTTGTTAAGTATTTACTCAGCAGCTTATGTCAAACTAATTCCCTATTGGAGGCAGCTGTTTAACAGGAGAAAAATCCTTTTTCCTCTAGGAAGTTCAGTGATTACCTGGGAAGTGCAAGATCTGGGTCTGGCATCTTCTCTGTCCCTCCTACTGTACAACTGGCCAGGAAAACATCAGGGGGGAGCACTAAGTGAAAGTGCATCTGACTGTAACACACAAAACACCTGTGGAGGCTGCTTTTCCTTATGCTGCTTATATTCATTTTAATCTATGATGTTCAAATGAAAAATGCATGAGGAAGTCTGTTGAGCCAGACAAGATTCCCTCTTCTTTTCTTAGGTCAAAGCAGAGGAACCACAATGGCCTGTTGGGCTCACAGTGGGCTTTTCATCAGTGCAGAAATTTTAAAAAGTTCCTGAGAAGTTACCCTTTCTGATGGAATTAAACTTCATGTAATTTTATTTCATTTGTGTCTCCCTACCTATGTATGCTACACTGGAATGCAACAGGGATAAGTTTTAAATGTAGGTAAGGTAAATGACAGTTTGAAAAAAGTTAAATTCTGCCTAAATATATCCAAACCTGTAAGATTATAGACCTTGTCTCTGAATTCTACTTGTGGCACAATCATATGGTAAAAAGTGAAATTTCTTGTGTTGCCAGAAGTATTTGCATACATCCCTGTCCTGTGATAAACATCACATAGCTACAGTAGAGCAAATCTGGATTTGACATTGCTGTATCTTGTAAAGGGAGGACAATTACTCTCTGTAATTAATAGAAGCCTTTTACATTAAGATACAAATTATTAATTTATTCTGACAGTTTTAAATGCAACATAGCAATCAGTATATTTTAAACAAAAGTTTTATTTTATTTAATCTGAATAGAAAACAGCTAAAGACATTTCAGTCTTTATTGAGGCACAACTTCCATCATGCTTTAAATAATTTTGCCAGACTAAGAAATAACAAAAGAAGGCAAAAACCCCCCTCTGATAAAACAGATTTACACACACACTTAGAAAAAATGTAATCAGTATAGTGTATACCATGTCTTTTAATATGGATAATACTCATATGTTTAAAGTTATGCACGTTCTCAAGCCTTAGTGAGAGTAAGGTTGGACAAAAATCTCTGTCTATTTTTGTATGTCATGCAACTATGTCATATAGAAGTGTTTGGTATTACTGATCACACAAGTTTCCCATGTGCAAACCATACAATTATAAAATGCCTTTGGTCCTTTTCTCCTTTTCAGAAATGTGTCCCACAACACCTTATCCTCTGTTTTTAGATAAGGATAGTGTTCATATATAGGTTTTTTTAAACTCCAATATAGAATTCATTGAATTAGCTTTTCATATTGACTTGCACATGTATATTTGTCCTTTAAAGTCTCATTTACTTTCTTGCTTTTTATATAAGCACAAAATAATTTTGTAGCTAAAAATTGCTTTTTTTGGTGCAGTTTGATTCAATTAGCTTTTAACTGTGCTGATATTTACCGGATGGTCATAAAAAGAAAGCAAAGTGAAAATGACAAAAAGCCCCATGTTTTGCAGAAGTTCACATTCAGTGCATCCAATCTGCAGTCCCTGGAGACAATAAGAGAAACGAGCAGGTCTGTAATGCAGCTGCCAGTTTAGTGATCAAATCCAACAGATTGTGGTCTGGCCAGATCTGGTGTCCAGATAAAAATGGCATTCATGCTAACCATCTGCCTACAGGTCAGTGGGGACAAAAATTAAAAATAATTACCTCTAATGAATGAATAGACAATGATAATGCTGTGTGAGGTATGGTATCATCTCTGTGCATGCACACACACATACACACACACATACACACACACATACACATATTGAAGAGTCATTGAGTTATTTTTTTTAGAATACTCCAAGCTATAGTTTTCATTTATGTTCTACTTTAATTGCCTCACTCTCTGACTTTATGTTGTTGTACTTTTAAAATACACAGCTGTTTTTTGGCAACTAAATTGCACTAATGGTGATACAAATGATTAATACTTTGATTATGTCCAGCTCAGGACTCAAAAGCTTCTTACTCCTAAAATCCAACTAAGTCTGAATAAGCAGTATTCTAGACTCATAATCTCCAAAAAGGCAATTTGGACTGTTTACTTTCAGATACAAACTCTGTGGAGAATTGGGAGCCTTGAAAGAGTTAAGCTGAGCACTGATTGCTGCAGCTGGAGCTACTTGGAGGAGGAAAAGGAAAGGTCCGGATTGGGGTGTGAAGCTGCCTGGGGCTGTCCGATCTGGCTTTCATATCTACAGATCCAAATCCACCATTCAGAGCTGCAGCTGGCATCTATGTGTCACAAATTCATGGGTTTTTAGAAAGGAAAGTCTTGTATGTGGTGAAAAATACAATAAATCACAGAGATTCATGAGCGTCTCTTCTTAATAGCCCCTGAAATAGCCCCTGCTGTTGCTGCAGAGAGACTACATAGTCAGTAGTGTAATTTCAAAAGATTGCACTTTTTAAATTTATTTCTACAGCTATAGAACAAGATTTATTTCTGTATTAACAAATACATTCTCCAAACAAAATTATTCTACTGTCCTCTATACTAAGCAGTCACTAACTCATCATTTTTCCCAACTATTCTGGAAGCAAACATGCTCTGAAGATATATTCCAATTTAACCAAAGTGCCTTTTCTTTATATCTCCATATAAACCAATCTGAGTGTCCATGTAACTAACTTATTTGTAGAGGAAGCCAATAAGAAGCTTTTAAGATTTTACTGCTGTAAACCCTAAGGCTTTGAGCCAGCTAAAAGATACCTGTGCGTATAAAAGACTTGTAAGTGCCAATATTGACTTCATCTAGATTTAAATTACCTCTTTTCTACATATATATGTATTACATAATGGTAAAAGATGAGTTGATTAATTGTAAAGACCAGGAATGACAGAAAATGTATAAGGAATATCTATGCAGAAATGTGTGCTTCAGCTTTGATCAAGAAGCCCGTGTTTCCCAACTGCCAAGGAACAGCAGTATTTTTGATATCAGAGTGAGCTTGGCTTCCTTATTCAACTTTGTACTGTGCAAAAGTTTGTAAGGATCTCTTAGCTCAAGCAGGTTGTTGTAAATTAGATGTTCATCAAAGAAAAATGAGCTGGTTTCTCTCAGCACTCAGGATCCTCACCGAGGCGAGCACTCTGCCTGTGCACACACTGATCCCAAAGAAACTTCCACAAGAAACTCCCTTGGAAACATTCTCTGCAGGCCCACAAGAGTCCACTCTACAGAAGGAGCAGCACTGTATAGTCAGTCCCTAGTTAATATCAATTGAAGCTCAAAAACCAAGATATTCTGGGCTCGTGTCCTTGTCTACAGCTCTCCAAGAGCAGCCCTGTCAAACAGAGCCCAGCAGACACTTCCTAGCAAGGTGCAGTCAAATTGCTGAGCTGTAATTTTTGTTAAAAGCTGCTCAGGACATTGTTTTGTTTTTAGCAGAATATTTTGCCATGGAAACCACAGAAAAAAAATTGAAACAAAAAAAATTATTACAACTCTTAAAGTACAAGTCAGTGTTAATTTCACAGTTGCCTTCAAATGCAAAGTTTATTTATTTATTTATTTATTTGAAATAGTCACCTCTACACAGTCCAGAGAGATATATTTACATATATCTCCACAGATGTCCACAGACTTCTATATTTAAAAGAAAATATATATAAGAATAAAACATTATCTTTCAGACAGAATTAGTGATTATGCACGTGACTTGTTTTTAGGATAGGATGAAAGAATTGCATGTGGCCAAAGCTATTGCACTGTGTAATGCAGACAGAAGGCACTCAGACATGATAGAAACTAAACTGTAATAGAAGAATTTGCACATAATGAAGTAAAGCACTTAATAGCTTCTTTAAATAATATTCAAAACATTATGTTGTGCCTGTCAAGACATGAGATCAGGATCCCAGAAATCTACAAAAGATACAGCTGAGCTGAAAAAATTGTTTGCAAAACAACATGGTGAACATGTTTTTCCTCCTTGCAATTTTTTTAACATTTGTTCAAACAAATCAGGTTGACAACCAACCTAGCAACCAAATGCACTTACACATAGCCAGTCCTCAATTAATTCAGTAAAACTGAAACTGGAGACTGTTGGAATTTCAGAATAGGAGTAATATTTCCACATATATGCTGTGAAAGAGTATGTATACACCTTGGAGAAGTTAAATAAGTTTTAAAAAAATCTATAGCCAACACATTTGGAAACAGAATTTGGATTTAGAACTCATTTTTATAAATTTCCAGCATTTTTGTCTCTCCTGGAAATACAGCACAGACTACCTTCCCTTCACATGTATTGAGCAGATGCCAGAATTATATGAATAAGGAAATGTGCCTTTCTAACTTAACTAAATTATTTAGAGCTCTGTAAATATGTTAGCATTCAATATATTTTCTTTATTTGCTCACTATTTGCATGTTCTGATTTGTCCTAAATAATTTTTATGGCTACTCTAGATGGTTTTTTCCTGCCCTGTGGAGGAAGGAAGAGCTTTTGTCTCCTTTATGAGTGATAGGATGTGCATAGACTATTAAAGGTGAATCTTATTAGCACAACCTGGAACAAACTCCTAGAGTGTGAGAGGTGGTAGGACTAAGGCCAGTGACAGCTTGCAAAGAGCCTGATGTTTGAGAGGAGATTAAAGGAGTGCTGAGAATTACAGACAGACAGCCAGGCATGGAGGAGGTGGTGGTGGAAGGAGACAGCTCAAGCTTTTCTCTACAGACTCTGCTGTAGCTCAGAAAAAACCATTAAATGTCAGTAGATGTAGAGCACAATTACAGGAAAGAGTTTGCCCTGTCTTGCTCTGTGTGAGTCCTTATATTTTGAAAGTGTCTAATTCTAAATTTTGTAAAACTAGCTTTAAAATTTAATAGCTCTGCCCCATAGGCTTATTGAAATAGAAAAAAGGTTTATAGTTTCATCTAAGATGCTGGCATCACATCTATATATATATATATCTATGTATATATAAATATACATCTATCTATATCTATTATATAGAATATACATTTCTATGTATTCTCTTTGCATTGATTGGTGCTTTCAAATCATCCCTTTTAAAGCTACCTCAAAGAGAGTCTGTCCCACACAGTGAGACAAGGACTTGGCAGTGCTGGGCTAATGGCTGGACTTTATGATCTTAAAGGTCTTTTCCAAACTAAATGATTCTATGGTCCTATAAGTTCTGATCTTCTTTTGTCTTCTAGTTATTTCTCATGCATTAAACCTCATGTTGCTGTCTCTCCTTATTTTCATGTCCTTTCAGCTGCTGGCTAACCAGGTTCTTATCCTTTTGCTGACTGCATGTTTTCCAGGAAATGAAGGCCATTTGCTGGAGACAGCAGCTGGTCCAGTGCTTCTAAAGTGGATTTCCTGGCTGTGTAGTTAGCATTTGTCTACATGAGCAGTGTCTATCCCCACCTTGTCACACAGTGTGCTCCAGCCGCAATGTTCTCCTCTAACAAGGTAAACACATTGAGCTGAGCACCAACTTTTATATGATATATTGGTGACCCCAGAACACAGGCTTTTTTTTTAGGTAAAATTTGCTTTTGGGGACTCAGTAATCCCAAATGATGTATGAGGAGACATTTGTTTCTAAGCTTTTGTGCCATGCTTGGCACAAAATTGAAACTTGAGATGTTTTATATGCAGTGTTACTCATACTGCCCATCTAAACCTATTGTTGCTCTCTGTTAATGCCCAAGGCAAAAGTTTTGCCCAGCTTCTGCCTGGGCATCATGCCATCCCAACAGATGGGTATGAGTGCAGACAATCAGGAAAGAATGTTTGTTCATCAAACATGAGTGGTTGGGGCATTTTTCCCAGCTGACACCAAAAACAGCTGTCTGCCTTGAGCATGCTTATTTCTGGTTAAAAGGTCTGTGATATACTAGTAATTCCTCCCTGAACTATGCAAACTGTCAATAAATAAAAGTAATTTACAATTAGCTATGGTTACTATGTTTGAGGCTACTAAAGAGTGGCCTCAAACAAGTGTTTATTTTTTGCTTCCAGAATTAGGAAGTGAAGACCAAGTGTCCATGACTGATCTGAGTTGCAATTAAACAGAGCTCAAAATGTGTTCTCAGTTCCTGTGCAACACTGTGCAGCAGGCTGCCCTCTCTCCTGACTGCTGAGGTGACAAGGACCTGTGGTACCTGCGCTCCTTTGTCATCCATGCTGTTCAAATACTCCCTAACCCTAAAAAATATGCTTGGTTTCCATTGTCCAGGGAGAGGGAAATATGAAAGATTTACCTTTATTTTCCAATGTTTAATTTAGTTTTTTAAAAAGTCAGTTATAAAGTCCTTTATGGTCTACAGGTGCATTTCAAAATACTTCTTTCATGTTAAACAGAATAACTCACAAATTTTTGCATTTCATAATCTTCACATGTAGCCATCTGATATTTATATTCCTGGAAAAGATTTTAGCCAGCAGCAGAAGGGATTTAAAAACCCAACATTGACTCATCTAGCAAGACAACAGCAGTTCTGCTGTTTTGCAATGTCATAATGATCTATATGCTTAAGATTTTTGCTGCATAGTATACAGTGATTTATAGACATCATGCGTCTATACAACCACAAGCACAATGGCTCTTCATGAAATTATTTACTTGCCATTTGCAACCTTTTATCACAGATAGTCAAAATTTTTCCTCCTGTAAATTGCTGCTATTTTGAAGTGAAGGATTTACATGGGATTAAAAAATTATGAATGTATTCCAGTGTACTTCAGACTACTGCCACCATTGCACATGATGAGTGTTCTGAATCTCTGTTATCCCAACCTATTTTTGAAGAACGCCCCAGAAAAAGACCTGAGACACCAAGTTTCAAAGTTCAGATCTCAACAAGAATGTTTCACCCATAAAGGTCTGTGTCACAGTACGAGCACTGACTGCAGGATGCATAATATGCACATATACAAAAAAGAATTCATGGCATATTGTGGTTTCCCACACCAAAACTTTTGAGAGCTGATATTATACAGAATGTTTTCTTTTCCCAGTGTTTAGCAAAAGAAGCCTAAGCATAAGAAGAAACAGAATTCATGGGGCCACTGGACTGTCTTCTTGGGATGGCAGCACTGTTTTCTAAGGAAACATGCCACTGTATCTATCACACATCCACATTTGGAACAGAAAGAGATGGAATATTTACAGTGATTCCCCTGATAATCGAAGCATTAATTCACATGGCTATTTTCCCACAGGTTTAATGGGGAATATCTTTGTCCTTGAAAATCTGCCAGGACTGAGACAGGCTTTGCAGCATTTACATCTAGGGGGCACTGACTGAGTAATCAGGGGGATGAGCATGCTCCATGTGGTCCTTGCCATCCCACTGACATATGCAGTTATTGGCTTCACCTAGGAGAGGTAGGCATCCATCCCAGTCCCTCTGCATGTGACAGTGTGTGGCATGTCTACCAGGCTGTCCTCATCACCCAGTTTTCCTGAGTGCCATGAAATAGAAAAACACTGAAAAAGGAGAAGTCAGGTGGCTCTGGAAAGGATACTGGACAGGAATGAGACAGTGGAGCAGTGCTGCACATTTGGTTGTCTGGTAAGTGAGACACAGGCATTCTGCAGTCATTTCATGAATGGAATAAAAATTCCCAGGAAGGGGAAACTAATCCTATGCACTTTTTTCCCCTACTTTTTTTTCTCTTTTTTTAGTCAATATAACATAAAACTTTGTAGAGGATTGAGATGATATTGCCTCACTGTACCACAGGCATACCTGTGTAAAATGATGAAAGGCCAGAATTTGTAACTTTTTCTTGTCACTCAATGATTGGTCTCTGACCCTCATCAAATATAGAAGTGGGAGATTTTTCCAGCAAGCTCATTTCTGAGCTAAGTGAAGCTGTTTTAGCAGAACCATGGACCATCCCTGAAGAAAGGTAGAGAAAAATGTGTTGAAATACAAAAATTTTAATCTTTAATTCTCTCTCCCATCATCCATTCACAACAATGTTTAAAAGGGGAACCTTCTTCCAGTTTCATGAGGAAACCAGCTTCAGGACCACCCAGAGAGTTCTATTCCCTTCTCCTTGTCTAAATCACACAAAGAAAAATAAACAAATGAACGCAACATTTGCTTTCTCATCCCTTCTTTTCACTAAAGGGTCAGGAAGGTCGGGGATCCTTCTTCTGCCATCTCTGGACACCCTCACCCTCTTCAACAGCCAATCCAGATGGATCATGGCCTTTGAAATCTTAAATCCTTTAATCAGTTTCTCCAACTTTCTCTGTTGGCTCCTTTATGTCACATTCCAGGACTAATTCAGGTACCTTCACACAGCACAGGATTTGGATGACAGAAAACACATGGGGAAGTACAAGTCCAGAGATCTGTGCAAGCGGTGGGTTGATTATCCTCAGCTTCATTAAGGTTGCTCAGCAACATGAGCTTGTATTAATCATGTCAGAGCAGCCGCATCCTGACAAGCGATCGGCACTGCCAGGATACAGAGCCTTCCCTCACACTGCTGAGAAAACATTCCCATGAACAGTCCCTCTGCTTCCAGAGAGGTAATGGGGGAATAAAATTTAGACTTGTCAAAAATTTAATGAAGAATTATTCATACTACAGTCCAGCCAGAAAGGAACAGAGGATGTTGCACAAAAGATTTTTTCAGTGACTACAAAAAGCAGCACTTGAAATATGAAACAATGCAGCTAAATGATCTAGGTAATTAAACAAGGGGTAAAGAATTCCTGAATAGATAGATCACTGGCTGCACAGCTCACAGCTTTTCTATGCCTGGGAAGATGGAGACAACATATTCTTGAGAGATTCATCACTAAGTTCGCAGTCATAATTTCCAGCTGGATTTTTTCCATTTGATAATTTTATCCAGTTAATCAGAGCTCATCAAATACTGCAGAAATAACATTCAAGAACTTCAGTTTAAATTCCAAACAGCTTCCTCATGTCTTTCTATTTCTTATTAATATGATTATGTTCGCTCACAAATGTTCTTTTTTTATCTCAGCTTTTTAATGATTTCAAATTACCAGCCATTCACTGGAGCAGCACTTCAAGTAGCATCACAGAACAAGGCTGACTCTTTCATGAACCACCCTTACACTGTTGAGCCAAACAGGAATTTCTGTGGACTTCCAGATATTCAGTATCAAGGACATCAAGCTACATTTGCTTTAAATTTGAGGCAGGGCTTACTGAAGAATTATTGAAGAATGGAATTATATTTTAGTAATGGCAATTCTGGAATTGCCATTAATGATATGTGGGTGAAATGAATGGGAGATGATGTGAGCCTTTTAAAATGAAGTGAGGGTTTCTCAAACACCTTGCAGATGATTTTAGGACCCCATTCCTAAAAGTCTATACAGATACAACAAAGCCTCACTAAAGTCAAATGGGATGCTGGAAAAAACATAGGGATTATTCTCTTAATACAAAGACAGAGAATTTTGGGTTGAAACACTCTAGAGGAGATATCGTCTATAACCCCTATCTCTGAATACATATATTTTATTGCCTACCACCAGCTATAATTATAAATTGAAGGATTGTGCTCAAAATCCTCTATAAATGACACATTGGCTGTTCCACAACAAAGCTGGAAAACAGTTGGGAACAAACACTTTGATTTGTTTTTGTTTTTATCTGTTTTAAACCCCTCACTTCACAGAGCAAGAAAAACTATCATGTAATTACAGGGATATTTGCTTGAAAAAAACAAGCAAATAAACAAACTCAGGTTTCAAAAAGCAGTTTTGAAACTTGAGGAAAGATTTGATTCCTATACTCCACACAAAGAGAGAAAGATTTCTACTAGTTTACTCCTACTTGAACATATGAGTATGAAAGAACCACCTAAATTTGAGGGATCATTGAGGCAAGAGGGTTTTCTTCTGTTTGTTTGTTTATACAATTTTGCTGAGGCTTCAAATACTTTCAAATAAAGAACACTTCAAGTCACTGAATGCTATGTGTACTCCCACATACCTTTTTTTTCCTCCTAAGTTACACATGCTGAAAGAAACCACTTACTGGGAAAGAAGACTACTCTTGGCCCACTTCTCTGCAGGATAAACTCCAGATGTCTGTCTCCATTAAATTTAAAAAGACACCTTATATCTGTGTTGTTGTCTATATTTCTTCCTCCTCTCCCCCTGCCAGCTATAAAGCTAGAACAGTGCAATTTGATTTGGCAATCACTATTTACAACCTGGACTACTGTACATTTGAATGTCTGGGGACTCCCTCATTCTATACATAGTATTAGCATGACAAACTTTTACTCTCAGTTCAATTTTGCTTATGCAGCAAACAAGTTAAGTATTATAATTTCTCTAAAAACTTGGGCTAGCTAATAGTTTTGAGCAGTTAAACATCTGAAATATTAAAACAAAGAAATGTAACTTCCATTAGTGACATGGTTACTAATTATGCGGCTACGGGATAAATTCTGTGTAATTAATAGCAATAGGAAGAAATCCTTTACTGTGAACATTGTGAAGTACTGTTTCCCCAGAGTAGTGGTGAATGCCCCATCTCTTCAATGCCAGGTTGGATGGGAGGGCTTGGAGCAGGCTGGTCCAGGAAGGTGTCCTTATGCCATGATAAGGGGGGCTGGAATGAAATTATCTTTAATGTCCATTTCAACATAAACCATTCTATGATTCCATTAATAGCTCTAAATGCCATTTATTTCTACTTTAAAAAGGGGTCATGTTGCTTGTTAGACACATCTGCATATTTTTACATTGCGTGTTCTTTCTCTGAAACCTAAGCAAAGGTAATGCAAATCTGAAAACCAATATGATGCGTAGATATAATGCACTAACATTTTAGGTCACTCTCATGTTATTAACCCCTTATTCATCATAAAAATAGAGTATCGTATCAGCATAAGCACCAGTTGAGATATCCATGCATCTCAGTACATATATAGCATGGATAAATATTTCATTTTCCATCTCAAAGGTCTTTTCATCCAAAAAAAGGAATCCTCCAGTTCATTAAATTCCTCTTTTTTCTGCTTTTATTTCAACCAATCTTTAATCTTAGATATTAGGGTAAATTTTTTCTTGGAGCAAATCATCTCTGTCTGCCAGCTGCAGCTTCTTTCATCTGAAGAACACATCAGGACCAATGTCAGAGTTAAGATACTCGAGGGGGTATATCTACCACCTTGTTGTATTAGGAGAATTTCAAGTTGGACATTCATTTATATATTGACTTTAAACATGTGGAAAGCATCTAGCGTGGAAAGGAAATAAGTTTGTGGTGTTCCCCTCCTATGCAGTCCATTACCTCAGTGACCAGTGACCAGAGATGAGTGTGCAGGCAGCTCTGTCTATTCTACTCCTGTTCTAGGGCAATGTGGACTTGCTATAGGCAGAGTTTTCTCCTCCACACCTCACATCCAGGCGCTGCCCTCTGCTTACCGCATACACAGAGGTTTAAGTAAAGTGAAACAACAAAATAAATGAATAAATAAGAAAATAAATGCCCCCAAATAAACCACAACAGTTGGGAAACCTATAGAACCTCTGAAAAAAATACGTGAGTTAATAAAAGAACTTTTGATGGACTGACTCTGGACACAAAGTAAGACATAGTTAAAGAAAATTTACATAGCAGTGTTTCATTTCTGTTTTCCCTTGTGTGGCCTATAAACAAAAGGGGAATCCTGATTTTCAGTCCATGACATTATTCTTCTCATATTTATTCATGTGGGGTTACCTCATTAACTGGCCTCCAGGGGAAGCAACTTCTTCTGTTCTTATATGACTAAGTTGAATCTCTCGAGACAGAAGAGCTCAGAAAGACCAAGCTCTCCTGTCCTTTCTCGGGTTCATTGCTTCCATCTGGCAGATGAAGTACAGTAGCTGAGTGGGAGAAATAAGCTGAAATTATTGCTGACCATTCTGCTCACTGAAATGTCTCTCAGAGGCATCTGCAATTAGGATCACTGACACTCACAACAGTTTGGGTCAGAAGGGGCCTTCAAAGCTCATCTGACTCAACCTCCCTGCAGCAACCAGTGGCATCTGCAAGTGGACCAGGTTGCTCAGAACCCTGCTTGCCCTGACTTTGTAAAACCCCTGAGAAGCAAAAGATTCCTGAAAGAGGGAACTGAGGATTTCCTACATCACCAGAATGGTGAAGGCTCAAATTATAGCAGACAGGTTAGTGTGGGTGTCCTTATCCCATTGACTTAGTAGGGATCATGTCTCTCTCTCTTGTCTGAGTAAGCTGAGATTTCATTTCTTTCAGACTGGCAGTGTGACAGTGCAGACAACTGTGTTCCACAGAAAAAATTTCATGAAAACTCCCCGTGGAGACTTTGCACATAAAACCCTTTAAAACACCCCTTAAAAAAAAACAAATCAAAGTATCTTCCCTCTCACACTTTCTGTCTCATATACATACTTTAATAGGGAGTATTATGTTGAAAATACAGATGTATACATAAGCTCATCCTTGAGTTACTCTGGGGTATGTAATATAATTATCATGACCCTTCTTCTGCCACTTTCTTCTGGATGGAGGAGTCTTTGCTCTCTTGCAAGTGCTCTCATTGCAGAGGCAAACCCATCAGACTTCCTGCTCCTCTGTGTCCTCTGCAATCCTTGCCCTGCTGCTCTCACTGGAGAGCTCACCCCTGAGACATTCCCATGCTGGTGGGAGTGGAGGAGTGCAGAACTCCCCAGCTCCACCCTCTTCCAGAGGAAATGTCATGAGAAAATGTTTCCTTGAGGTCTTTGCTGTTAAAATGCTATGAGAATGCTTGCTATCAAGTGTGCATTTTTATGGCATTTTGACTGGAAGTAATGTGAGAATGTTCTTTCTCACATTATTTCTAGTAGAAATACCCTGAGAACACTGTTGTTTGTGATATTTCTACAAAATGTTCTTGGAGATTGGATGTGGCTAAATTTGCCTTTGTAATCATGGGTTTTTTTTCTTTTCTCCAGCTGAAATTTGGGCGGCATCTAATGTTTCTCTATTTTAAACATTTCTTTTATCATTAAGCCTTGTCCTGATTTGTGCCAAATGAAGCCTTTAGCTGAAATGGCTGATTTGTTTCTTTTGTGCCCTGAGACCTATCCAAACAGAATCAGAGGTTAAGAAACCAGATTAAACTCCACAGCAATTACAGTATTTATAGGATTTTCTTCTGAGATGAAGTTGTTTCTACTGCCCTTTCTGTTTCAAAGTGGACCCACAATAGGGTTGAATGAAACTGTGGAGGAGTAGAGACCTGGAAGAACAAAGACCACATACTGTAAAAAAAAGCCATTCTAATTAAATCAGAATGAAAACAGAAGAATGCCTTTGCTTTCAGAGAAACAAGTAAGCAACCTAGAGAACCTTATGACTTGGCAGTCTACACATTTCTTTTTTGAAAGACAACTCACATCTTTTAAAGGAAATAAATCCTGGAAAAAATATAAGATGTGTCAAGCCAATCAGCTATTTATGCCATTTCCTCCGATCCTGATGTTTCCTTCATGAATTATGCACTTTCAGCTGCCACTACTCACATATGTGGGCCCTTGTGGCATGTTTCCCAGGACCAGCATGTGATTACAGATCATAAAAAATGAACATACACATTGCTCCTTCACTAAAGGCTGAGATGCACAGTTCCAAATGCTCCATGTTAGAAATGTCTCTTCTATTTGAAAAATAGCAGCTGTTATTAAAAACATCCATAGGTAGAATAGCTGAAGCTGTGAAAACTAATCACCATAAAGAACTAAGAAACAGATGCCCCTGAAGAATGGAGTAGGTAAAGTAGCCACTAAGAGTTTTCCCATAGCCAGAAGGTGGTGCTGCATTGTAATGTAGTCACAGGGGGTCAGGTTTGCATCTTTGATAACTTATGCTGTTTGATTCACCTTTAAAAAGTGAAAGAGTAGAAGAGATTAAATCATCACAACTGTGCTCTGGGGCAGAGGTAAAATGAAGTGTAGAATTCAGTTATTTATATATTAAAAGCCTGTGATTGTGCTGGTGTGAGCCCGGGTCTGTCAGTAGAAGCTTTAAGTTCTCCCTCTATTTCTTTTTTGATGGCTTTATTAAACTCTCCTGCCTTCTTAACTCTTCTGTTTCATCTCAGGACACTGAACAACACAGAATATAAAAATATGGTCAACCACCTTGTGATGTGCTTCCTTGGAAAAAAATCTTTCTTCTTGTAACATATTGCATACTTTTTGCTGAGAAACTTTGAGCTTTTTTCTTGTGTTGAATAGAAGTTGAGATATTCAGCTCCAGGTAGACACTGTTGACTTCAATTAAACTCTGCAAGATTTTGCCAGGTGAGGTGGTGCAAACTCCTTCTTTAACAGAAGGAGAGAATGAGAGCAGAGCTGCTGTCAAATTGTGTGTCTGCCCAGTGGAAAGTGGTGTTGTGCAGAGGATCCCAGGGATTTAGCTCAGGCACCATGAGTGCCTTGTTTTCTCACTCAGGCTCCCTCACTCATGCTGCACCCTGCTCTGCATGGATGCATCTGCATTACTTAGGATCATGAATGAGCTTTTGAAACATACCTGGATTGCTCCCTCTTTCTACACCTTGCTCTGTGTTTTGGAATAGTCTTGGAGAGCAGGTGTTGGTTGTCAGGAAATGGGTAGATGTGCTCTAGCAGCCCACCGTGTACACTGCTGCTCCCAGGGACAATCATGACACGGGATTGCTTCCTTCCTCCTTCTCTCTCACCCTCTCCCAAATTCTGCAGGGTCAGGATTAGGGCCTCAGTACCAAGTGTTTCTCTTCTACAGATTCATTCCTACTGATCTGCTTTAGGAGCTCATATAGCTCACAGGAACCTCTGCATAGGCTAAGGGTCATATGGACAAATCCCATGTTCTCTGATAAGAAAGATATCCAAATTTGATGTGATTTTTTTTTTAATGGGAAAAAAGTTAGTAATAATCAGGCAGCTGCCTCATGGGAATAAAGTTTTGACTGAGAGGAAAATGACCCTGACCATCACAGCAAATCATCTCAGGGACATGGAAAATTATTGCCAAGTGATGCCATTGTAGTTTGCATTACTGAGGCACATTGAAGCCATGGATCAGCACTCACTTTTACTAACTACTAACAAAATGTGATGCTTTTCACAGCAAGGGAATGAATCTGGAGGTTAAAATTTTCCATGGATTAAAGGAGAGACGCTGTAAGTTCATAGAACTGAAATCCACCGAGAATTAATGAGTGCATAAAAACCACATCCAGTTCAGGAAATCGCTGGGCTGAAAGTAGCTGGAGGCTGGGAGAACAGTCAGGGGGATGGGCAGATCGATTTGCCCTCTTCTTACTACTTTCTAATCACTACTTTAACCACTTCTCTGACTGCTCTGGGGAAGATAAGAGCTGGTCCTCCCCCCTGAGATCAACCTCAGCCCCTGTCAGGCTTAAGGCTGAACACCTTCATCCTCCCAGTGCTTTCCAGAGAGTTGCCTGTGCCGCTCCCCTAAGCTCAGCTTAGCAGCCTCTGTGCCACTGGGAATCAAAAGAGGATTTGGTCACCTGAACTTTCAGAAGAAAATTTTCCATCAGCTTGTTATTAATTGGGGCTAATTTATCCTTGGCACCACCTTTCTGAGTGATGGCTACTCTCACATCAGCGCGGAACCTGTGATTATGCAGTGGCTGAGATATGCTTATGTCAGCCATGGAGAGATTATCCAAAATGGAAATCCCTTTTCCGCAGGAGATGCCACCTTTGCACTGTGCATAATGTCTTAGGCAGGTTGTAAAACAATTGCACATTAACTGCAGATTTTTCCCTAAATTTAGGGTGCCAGAAAGCTGCTTCCAGTTGTTCCAATGGGGATTTTTAAGACATGCAAAAATGTACACAGATTTTGATACAGATGAAAAATAAAAGACTATTTTCTTTCCTCTAACAAGGTCATGTAGTCTGACCAGCCTTTTGTAGAATAACTTCATGAAAACTTTGAGTTCACACAGAAATCACCATGGCTTCATTTTTGGTGATTTTTTTTCCTTTAACTGTAATTCTCTCTCTATGTATATATACAATAGGTTTTAAAGTCACCAGATGCTTAATGACTTATTTAAATTTTAAAAGTGACCCATAGTAGATGGAATAGACCTAACCATTCCCAAAATCAGAGAGTTTTATAGCTTAAATAAAATGAATTTTGAATAATGAGGGAGAAAACTGAACCTTACTTTAACTTATATAATGAAAAAATAGAAAAAACTTTTTTACTTAAATAAAAAAGTTATTTAAAGCATCTAGAGATCTAAGACCTTTACAGGCAGAGATCATGTACAGCTTGGAGTAAGTGCTTGTGTGAGAGTTTCTTATTGCTGGAAACAGAGCCCCATAATGGAAGTGGTGACAGACCTTAAATTAGTGCAATGCTACTGTACAATAATGTGTATTCTCAGTGCCATATGGTTGTGATATTCAGCAGTTTTCCTATGCTGATTATAAATTTGGATTGTCTGGCAGACATTACAGAAGGGAAAGACATCATTGATCATTTTATCTATCCACTCTGGGTCAATGAAAGATCATTACTGCCAGTCTCAATTTCTGGTTTTTAATTATTCGCATTTCTGTGGTGTCCCAAATCCCCAGGCAGGTCAGCATCCCCTGTTCTGTGCATTGCACACAACAGGCTAAGTGTTGCTTGCTTTGAAAATGCAGAGCAGCTAATATGCAGATGTACTCAGAGACAAGCAGAAACTGAAGCAAAGTGACATGAAACTTGACGAAAAGGCTATGAATTCTTTGCTGCTTCATTCTCTGTTCTTTTATTATAACCCAATTCTCTTGGTTTGCTTACCAGGTCACCTTATCTGGCACCCCAGCAGACTTGGTGTGTGGAGAAGCAGCTCCCTTTAGGCAAAAGCAGAAACACAGGCAAAGTTGAATCATTTGTCTGAGACACCAGCAAGACAAAGTATCAGAGGGGAAGAGGTGGAAAGGCAATGTCGTGGCACAGAAGGGTGTGTAAAAACATTTGCAGAATTGCTGGAAATCTGTCTATGCCACAAAATGGTCACATGGTAGAAATCCCACAACTAGTGGGAGCCCGTGCCATTAAGTGCAGGCTGTATGTGTGACACTGAACCATGCCACGGTGACCTGTCACTGCATTTCTCAACAGGGCTTATTAGCTTGGGCACAGCCCTGTCTGATGTGGAAACCGTGTGTCAGACGGGAGCTGGCTCGGGTCCAGACAGCTCAGTGCATCCCTGCATCACACGCCCCAGCACACCAGCTCTGGGATTAACTTGGAGAGACCTCACTTGGGTCTGGTTTAATTGGTCCAGAAATGATAAGAAGTCCACATTGCTTCTCTTATCCAATCTCCAGTTTATTAAAGGATGATTAGACTCCTTCTGATGATTAGACAGGTCTTTCCCTTTTAAAAAAATATTTCATCCTAGTATAAATTAATTGCCCTCCAAACCCAGAGGAGAGTCCTTTGAAAAAGAGACATCCTGGCAGGGCAAACAGCCGTGTGTTTTGTTGCTATTTGAGAGGACTTGCACTGAAATCCCAGCCTTTGCTGCCTTTCTCCTGCTAAGGAAGAAGTACCTCATATCACAAACCAGCAGCCCCTTCAGGCAATTGCCATTTAAAGAGTGGCATTGATGGACTCTGTAAGGAGTCCTATTCAGTGCTCTCTGGCTTGGCAGCATGATGTCAGTGATGTGGGCGGCAAACCCCTGAATTTGCTTTGATGGTATTTGTGCTCTTTTTTTTCCATTTTTCACGAATGAGTGATTCATTTCTTTAAAACAATGTGTTTGGAAAGCCTGCCCCGCTAAGGAATTGTCTACGCAGTGGGGGAGGCTTGGAACATTGTATGTCCTCATGGAAGTACCAACAGGGGTTGTGCCAGATCCTTAGTGCAAGAGGTAACAGGGATGCTTGCATCAAAGCCAAAGCTTCATGAATCAAAGGCGCTGACTCTCGAGCACAAGTGCCAGCATTTGGGCAGATAACCCAGCCCGTGCCAATTTAGGGTGAGAGAAATGCCCCAGACTAATCCTGTGTATTCAAAGAAAAGCAACATAAACAAGTTTGAGTATCCCACAGCCTTGAGAGTCGTCATTTATAGATATTAAGCAATAAATAAGGGTAATGATGTGGGCCCATTTCCCAAACAAGAAAAAGCAGAAAAATTTCTGCTAAAAACTGGTGTTGCCTCACGTGGTTTGTTCTAAACACAGGGGAATTGGGAAAGCAACACTGGAAGAAGAAACTGTGGCTGTCAAATCACATGCTTTACAAGTGGATTAACTACAACATAAATGCTCATGTGGCAGACAACCAGAAGCAGATTTTGGCCAGTATGAGGTCTGTTGGATATTTCTGTGCCATCTCCAGTAGTAAGCAACTGACACTCGACATTTACCAGCAGGGTGATCCAGACTGCTTAGATTAGGCTAAGGCAAAATGTTACATGCAATGGAGAAAACAAAAGACTCATGGAAAATCATCAATTATCCTATATGCACAATGGACCTAGAGGCAGCATTAGATTAAACTCTAAAATCAGGGTCATGTCTGAGATGTCACTCTCAATGAAATTCCTGGATTGGGCTGAAAATTATGTGCCTCTGTTCACTCAGAAAGAAAATGTGGAATCCCCTTCTATTCAGAGGTGTGTGATCAAGAATTTCTTGTTCTCTTAAAAAGGTAGCTAAAAAACAAGGTGACTGCACAAGTTTAGCATAACATTTTTGTGATTATAGAGAGAAGTGTGAACACATCTTCAGACAAATACAACTATCTTAATAATTTAACTTTGCATTTAATATATGAAATGTTAAGTGGTTCATTGCAATAGCTGATCTCTAACTCCATGAAAAAATTGGCTTCCTCTTCCAACAAGTTTTGCAGGGCAAAGTCCCCATGAGAAAACTGATTGCCTGACTTCACATCACAGCCAGTATCTGGTTCAAAGGATTGTCCCAAACAGTAGGACAGAGGACTTTGTGTTAGTGATGTCCAATGCAATCATACATCTGATCAATGTTCCCTTAGCCCTTTCCACATTAGCAAACTGCTCAGACAACTTATTCAAAAAGTGGAAGACCTGACTCCATCTTCTTCTGAAGTTTAAATTCCATAACTCCTACATGACAGAACATGCTGGATTGGACAATTGTAATTCCTTCTTTTAAAAGTAAGCCAATGGGCAAGTGTCTAAGTTCAGGATCAATATTGCTTCATTTCTGTTTAATGTGCCCTGGATAGAAGTGGATGTATATGCACTTCACAGCATAAACACGACCCACATAATTTTTAAAATGGTCTGCAAAATTCAGTGAGTCAGTGTGCTCAGATTTCCTCTCAGCAGCACATTTCTGAATGGCGAGTTTACAGAGACAATCTCATGAACTCTCTAATCCTACAAGGGCAGAAAGCATCCAGTTCCCCTCCTCTCCTTGTCTCTCCCAGAAGATAACATGTGCAAGAAGATGGTGTCCACAACAGCTACCATGCCCTCGTTTTCCAACTCAGTTTTTCTGTTGGGTTCCTCAAACTCACTGGTGCTCAGTGAGAATAGAGGAAACATCATTCTTATACATTCAAATGCAGCTCCCCATTTGTCCTGCAGTTACATACACACCATAAAGTGAGTAAACAAGGAAATGCTTTGAAATCAGACCCCACCCCTCCCTTTTTTTGACTCTGCAACTTGGTACTCCATATTCAGTGAGTTGATTTTTCCTTCTGGTTTTGACAATGGATACCGTTATAAGTCTGAGAAACCTGCCTGGTGGAAAGTGTTGTCAAAATCACACATGCAAAAATTCATTTTCTAAGAATAATTTTGGTAGGAATTCCCCTGAACTGCCCCCCTGAAGTTACTCACAAAAGCATTTTGTATTCTCTAATATGGGGAACACTGAATTTTTCAGTGCAAATGTTATAGATATTATTTTGAGTAACAGTAGAAACATACTTTCAAGAGGAGGTATTCCTTGAAGCATACACTTCCCTGTGTCTTTTCACAATGTTGATGACAAATGAAAAAATCAAACATTCTGTAGAACAGAAATTCTGAAAAAAGTTTACTAAAATTTCTGTTTAAATTATACTGAACTGATATATTAAATTTTTTCTTCAACATTTAACGTTTATTAAAAAAAACAGTTTATTTTATATTTGTGATATTCTATTAACATTATAAAATCAAAGCAAGAGTACTTTCTTATTTTATAATAATAGTAAATTTTAAAATCCAAATATTAACAGATTTTGGTTTTGTGGAACTGTATTTTCTGGTAGAAGTCAGCATAGTTCAAAAATTTTCAGTCAACTTTAGAATTATTCATAACAACTAGTGAGGCTGTGATTTTCAACCACATGTAGAAATGAAAATCATATGGATGCAATTGAAGGCTACTGAGATTTGGGCACCATGTCCCAGAGGATCTCTTGAAAACCCTGAAAGAGTGTCTCAAGCACAGTACATACTTGTTGCCTATTGATTTTTAAAAATAAAAACTGTTGGAGGCACATGTCTAGGAAAACTTGAAGCACTGTAGTGCTATAGAAGTCTTTAATTTCTAAGGAGCTGTAGACAATACTTTCTTTTGTAAATCCTGATAGATGATTATTCCAATTAATAGATAGTAGGAATTCCATTATATGCATTATATGTTATATATTGGTGCCTTGTGATTTGTGCTACACATTTGTATCTAAAAAAAAAAAAAAAAAAAAAAAAAACAAAGAACCAAAGACAAACAATCACTTAAATCATGTCTTAGAATTTTATTGGAACTCTGAAATACTTTGAAATTTTATTTGAAATTCAGAAACTGATGTTAAGTCGTCAAACGAGCTTCCCTGCCTTTACAAAACTGATTGCAATTCATTCTGAACTTCAGTTGTGTCTCCCTGCATACTAACTTCACAAACACAAAACTTCCCACTGCACTTTTATTCACAGGCTTGTCAATCAGGTGCTCACCGTTCCCTTAAAGTTTAAGCCTTATTAACCTACACACTGGATTTGACTGGTGATAGGCCACAACAAACAAAGAGCACCAACTCTCAGGTTCCAAATCCTGTCATCCTAGTTCAGAGGGTCCCTGCAAACCCCCTGTAAGAGATGAAAGGATCAGTCAAATGTCTGATTATTCAAACACACAGGCAATGAGAGCACATTGTGGAAAAAAAAAAAGTTAGTGGAGTCCCCTGCTGATTGAGATATCTTCTAAAAAAAAATAACTTGGTGGTGATCTTTGTATGCAGATAGCATTGGTTTCTAGCCCAGGTCTTCGTGGGTTATGTCAAATGCACACTGGGAACACCATGTGGAGGGTCTGGGCTGAACATATATTTGGCAAATATTGTTAAATTGAATTCACCTCGTGCCAGTGTTGCCCAACTACAATAGGAAGCCAGCATGCTAGCTACTTCAGAGGAACTGAAAAACCACTGCAATTCTGGCATGGACAATTTTATTTCATTCATCTTCATATGTAATTTCATATCTTAAGCCTTCAGTACAGGCATTTACATAAGCCTTGATTCAATATAGAAATTATTTTATTGCAACAATTATGCTCATTAATGGCTTAGGGATGTTGGTCAAATGCAATTCTGCTGACAAAGCATCACTCTATTTATCAGGATTTTCGTTACTGTTAGTTAATATTAGAGAATTGCTCAGAGACCCCACTCAGGCATGGACCCTGTGCATAAAAGGCAATGGCCCTTTCATGTTCTGTAAGTACAAATCTAAATAATAACGATGAACTGTAGAATGCAAAGTAGAAGAGCTGAAGGAAAGAGAACAATCATGTTAATGAGGAAATCTGAAAGGTTGGGGCTTTTTTCAGGATTATTAAACAAAAATGTCTTTGGCTTTTAACATGAGATAAATCGACAGAACAAAAAGCAAGAAACAACAATCTACCATGAAGGCAGACTAGAAAAACAGAAGCTGACCTTAGATTTTTCAAAAATATTTGCTTATATTCCTTATTTCCCGCTCTTTTTTATTTTGGTTTTCTCCTAAGTAAAGAATAATAATAACTGCAGGATTCCAACAACTGTTGAACCTGCATGAAACAACATTCAGCTTCTGACTGTAATGGCTTATGAGCTTCCCACTGAGCTAACTACCAGTTAGTAAAATGTAAATGGCACAATAAACAGGGCTCATGAGAGGATCAGATCATACTTGCATTTTTCTATAATACCTTTTGAGAAGGGGAAAACAAGGGCAGGTTATAGCTGAATAGTGCAGGGAGCACGTGGCAACAGGTCCTTTATTCTGTCTACCAAAGTAAACTTTCTTTTCTTTCTCTGGGGAAAAAAGGCATAACAAACTGATGGGTGAAATACTTTTTTCACTGAAAAGCTAGTTCTCCATCCCAGAGTAATAGATTCAAAATCCAGATAGCTTTATCTACATATCTCAAAACATAATAAAATAAATTAGGGTAAATAAACAGTGACAAATATCCCATCAGGATATCACTTTCTTGTAAAAAGTTGAGTATTCCACTTATACAATATTGTCTTCTTCTTGTGTCATAGTGGTATAAACCAGATGATTTTAAAATGTTTTATTTCAATTTTTTTGTATGGTGCTGCATCAACTCTCAAAGGTATTAAAATGTGCATCTTTCATTTGTTTTCTGTAGTAATTAAATATCTTTGACCATTTCTTTAGAAAATGGTAATGCTAAGATTTTCATCTGTTTTCTGTGTCAGCTACATCTTAATACTTCTATCCTTTAAGAAGATTCCTGCCTATTCAATAAGCATGTTAAATAAAGGGTAAATGTATGAATAAACTGGTTCTTATATGATTCAGAAGCTCACAGCAAAAAAGCAACCAAGCATATACAAGTAATACGCTGTTCCTCAGGGAATACAATACTTGTGCCATAGCTTGGGCTTTATGCTGCAGAGCTGGACTGAGCCTGAGAGATGAATGTAAAAGATAAAGAAGCATTGTAAGGTCAGTGACTGAGCTCCTCTTTTTGCTAATCGGCTTCCCTTGTTATCCATCCAATTTACTAGAAGGTTAACCTTTTCACTACTGCTAGAAATTAGCTAATTTTTTTCTTTTTTTTTTTTTTTAATGAAATGGTCAGGGTAACAAATTGAAATTGTTGTTCATACAGTTCTATAACAGTAAAAGAGATTAAAAACAAACAAACAAATAAAAATTCAGCAACTCAGCAGCATTTTTCCTCCAAAGAGCATTCAAATGCAAATGGGTTTACATGAAAAGAGGTACCAGGCCTTCATAGATAAAATATTTCATGGAGATAGAGCTTCCAAGGCCATGGAAGGAATGCCAATGTCACATATTAATTAAGAACAGATTCAAGATGGACTGACCTGGAATTTTCCAAAGGAACGTACTGCTGTTGAAAAATAATTTTCTTTCAAACTAGAACTTTATATGGAGATCCTATTCCAAATGTCTTTTAAATGTTAAATGCGTAGAATATTTTACCTTAATATTTTTTAAAGGTAAAATTTATTATCCCAGTTGAAATTATCACAAAAGTCAGTCAAAAAAAAAGCAGAATAGTTATATATAACTATATGAACAATAGTTATATATAACTATATGAACAAAAAACTATGTATCCATAAGCTTTTAAGAGGTTTTTCTTTTCTTCTTGGATCTAGAAAGTAAATTTGTTGAAAAAAGTGCAAAAGTTAGGTTTTAAAGCTATATTATATATCCCTAGGTAAGAATGAATGGAAAAAAAATATGAATGAAGATGAGCAACCCAAAGATGAGGACTTTACCACTTGAAAGGTCAAGGTTTAGTGCTTACTCCCATCAGAAGATATTTTTGCGGCTTTTGCCCAGACAGTTAATTCCACGTACACCTGTCCTGAATTCATGAAAGCAGTTAAATGTCTAGGTCTCAGTGCTATTCGTGCCCTAGACAAACACACACAAGGAACTCTGTACATGGTACCTCTGCTCTAGAGCATACACAATGGACTGCCTGTCCCAAAAACTGCCAAGAGATAACATAGCAGATGGATAGAGGTTCCTCAGGAAGCGCTGTCTCCGGAGAAGAACTGGTCCAAAGTTACAAGGACTTTGAAGAGGCTGACAAGGAATAAAAGCCCCCAGAAGGGCCACACTCATTAGATGTATCCCAGCTGTGGCTAATTTACACAGGTAGCACAAACTGCAACCACCTTGCCCTGCAATTTCTTGTGTTAAGGAGAAGGTGACGTGTAAAAGATATATTTTTCCTCAGATATCCTAGTTAGTAGTGGGACTCTCCTGATATCTCCCACCACAAAGGATCAGTGCAGGCATTAATATCTTAAGTAAATATTAGCTCTGTGGACACTACAGTGATAGAAGGGAGAGAGGGAAGTGCATTAATTCAGAAGAAGATTGGGAAAAATGTCTATATTTTGCCTTTCTTAAAATATATATATCAATGCAGAATATTAGGGAGGAGAACATATGAAAACACTTAATATATGGTGAAGCAGAGGTGCAAGAGAAAACAAGAGAATTTAGATCATCAGTGATTATGAGGCATATAAGTAAATTCATCTCTAAAGATGAAGGAATTAATGCAAGGACACCAAACACCATAGAAAAAGAAAATCTTAGTGGCTCTCCCACACTGAAAATTGAACTTCCAACATTCTAAAAATATGATCTTAACACTTATAGAATAATATGAATTCTTAAATTCAAAAGATATATTTTCTAGGAAAATATCCATGGATATTTTCCATGTGCGTCATATTCTATCTCAATGGTAAAAGAAGAAAGTTGAGAACTTTTATGAAAGTTTTAAAAAGCCATTGGGCTTCCATCATTCCATTGACTTGTCTTGCAACCTCAGTCTATTTTAACCTCTTTATCCTTCAATTCTTACTATAACACAAAACAACTTTTATTGAATCTCTATTCTTTGAGATTCAAAAAATCTTTATTCTTTGAGCCAGGCTTGGTTTTAATTATTTTTCTTAGAATATTTTAAAATAGTGATGAAAAGAAATGAGCTGTTGTGTCTTTTAATCTCAAGGGTAATAAAAGAATTTGAATAGGCCTATTATTTATATACACTATTATGCATGAAAAATATAAAAGAAAAAGTTAAGTATTTGTAAGTTTGGTATCAAGTCAAGATGAAGATCCTTAGGCAGATGAAATGGGAAAAATCTTTGGGAAAATTTTCAAATGAGATAAAAGGGAAGAATAATGAAAAAATTGTAGGAAAGTGTTCAGAAGTTTCAATTCAGGATCTTCACATTTAATAAATATTCCCACTCGCTCCAAGACCTCATAAACATAATCTGACCCTCTGTACTTTCTGAGTGTACAAATTATTAATGAAGAAATAGTTGTTCCTTGCATAGTAAAAAATTTGCACCAGTTTTGGACTTTTAATTCCAAAGTGCAGCATTTAGGGGTTTCATTCTACCCTCAGTTAGGTATTGCAGGTGCTTGACATCTTTTAAGTACTGCAACTCATCATCTCAGTTTGGATCCCCAACAGTTTAGCCTTACTATTTTGACTTAATGTTGGCATTTATTATAATCATGGATAATTATGTATAATTATAATTAAGCCCTAATCCTCCTCAATTACACTGACATAAATTAGGCATAAGACATAATTTAATCAAAATTAATGGATTTGCGCCAGTGTGGAGCTGACACAAGGATAAATCCAGATCTTGTATCTTATTATGAAGTACAGCATTCTAAACATGCCAGAATGAACCCATCTTACAGGTAACTATTGTTCAGTTACATGAATTTTTTCTTATTCGTTGACTGTCATTACCAACAAAAAGGGAAAAATGTACTGGTTCAGAAAA
The DNA here is from genome assembly GCF_047830755.1 of Zonotrichia albicollis. Taxonomy (NCBI): domain Eukaryota; kingdom Metazoa; phylum Chordata; class Aves; order Passeriformes; family Passerellidae; genus Zonotrichia; species Zonotrichia albicollis. The sequence continues at coordinate 87,301,644 of NC_133821.1, forward strand.
TAAAGCAAAAATTTCAAAGGAAATACAAATCTGAAAGAATTTCAACTCTTGTACATTAGAAAAAACATTTGTAAGATCTTAAGGATGTTTATAAAGATTACTTTTGTTAAAATAATCAAAGGAAAATTCATTCCCTTGGGCATTTTAAATGTATGTGGTAGAAATACATCCAGATGCTAACTTTTCTGGCTTACCAAGAGTGGCCTTAGAGAGGTGGTGGTGGAAATGATCCTTTACAAAACATGAGATACAAAGCTTATGTTGTTGAAAGGAGAAGCATGTAATCAGCTAAAGAATTCCTAAGAAAGACCAAGGGCAGCAGATACTGAAACCTTGAACTTCCTTACTTCAATGCATTTTTTGCATGCTTCCTGAAGAAAGGAGCAACCAAGGGAATTTATTAACTTTTAACTTAATTAGGTAGATGCCAAAAAAATGTTCATTCCTGGACCAATCAATTTAGACACTGCAACCTTCAAAAAATTGTAGCTCCTCTCTAAGGACTCCAGTGGAGATTTTTTAAGAGACTATGTGAACTTTTTCTTCTTCTAAATATAACAATAGAGAAATTTAAAACGAGAATTTTAGGTGCTCAATTTCATGAGAGCATATCTAAGGCAAGAGACAGTATGGTGTGTATATATGTGTATAAGTTTTATTCAGATGGTCTATGGAAATCTAAAATAAACATTTAGAAAATAATACAACAGTCAGTTCCTTTGAAATCTAACAGATCTTTCACACACACTGCAATATATGCAAGCATACTTTTTTCCTAGCTTTGATTCCTATTCATTGCTCTCTGTCAGGGAATTTATAACCTAACTCTTAACTTTCCCAAGCTCTGCCAAATCTATAATATAGAGTTATGTTTTGTTTTGTTTTCTGAATTTATTGTGAAATTGTTGATGAAATAAAAAGGGACACTATTTTAAACTTCTCTTCTTAGGCTAGCAAAAACTTGCCAACAGAAGCAACAGAATTCAGATGCCCTGTTTCCTCCTAAGCTACAACCATTCTTTCACATGGTGTCTTCTATGTCAGTCAAAAAAAGAGGAGGAGAGGATGTTGTTGTTGCTGGCAATGGAAACTCAGGGCTGGCCCTTCAGCCTGACAGGATCCATAGGCTGTGTACAGAGCTAAGAAAGAAAACAGATTTTAAGAACCACTTCTACAGCAAAAGCAAGTTATAGGTGCAGAAAAATCACTCCATGCTAAACCATAATCAGATTAATTTTATTCACTGTGTTGATTTAGAGTATCGACATTGCAAAGAAGGTTTAAACCAGTCCTGTTGACAGAAAGTTCTCTAGTTCTCTAACCTAATTCACCAGCCACTGGTGGTGAATTCATTGGACTACTTCCAAATAAATTAAAATGTGTTGCAATTAAGAGTAGATAAATTACAGAAAAGCTGTCAGACTTCCTCAAAGCCAGGGCCTAGAACTCTAAGACAAAATTTATATAGAGTAGCTTAATTTTAACAATGGATGCTTTAATCCATTCACAGGTACTCTGTGTTGTCACAGGTACTCTATGTTCCTCATCTTTTGAGTTATAAACATTATACAAAGGATAACATATAAAAGGAGGCTATCACAAGGGATAATACTAAAAACCCACCTGTGGTAACTCCCATGTTCTCTGAACTGCTGTTAAAAGGGATTTTCTTTTTGTCCACATGATGCAGTTGTGTCACCAGTCTTGTATCCCTGCTAGCAAATCCTACTATTGGCTATCAGTGTTGCTGCCCTTTTAATATTGTCATCAGCTGCATATTCAGCCTCTGAATCAATAACTTTAATCATCTTTATGGTTGTTCTTTTATTCATGTCCATTTATTGTAGTACCACAATATAGGATGTTGAGGGAAGGAAATTACAAACAACCACTGGAAACAACAAAACCAAACACAACTAGGAAAGCTTTGAAATGAAATAATTTTTCCAAAATGCTGTCTCTGAAGAATTTTGATGCACTGGGCATTGCAGGCAATTCAATCATTTATCTAAAGGGCTTGGTAAACTTTTATGCACAATATATTTTAGTAAAGTCAAGACTAATATCATTTTGGTTACAATTTACATGCATGAGGATTTTTCTTAACCATGCAAAATAAATAGCAGATATTAATTGAAAGATAAATTAGGTTAACTAGCATAATTGAAAAATGGCTTCTGATCCACTTTTTTCAGTCACCAAACAGTTAAGATGCCCAAACATTTATTTATTTTTAAACAAAATTACTTATCATGTCTGAAATAACTCAGTAGACTACTCCTCTGACTAAAACCACATGGTTGTACATAATTTAAGAAACTCCTGTGTTAGTCCATAGAGATTATCACAACTCTGGACCTAATTTCACAAAGGTAGGAGATGCCCAATTGTTAATTTACTCATTTGTTTAACTCTTTTTTAAAGTTAAATCTTTTGTTTTAGTCTTGGGAAAACCACTTGGCCCATCTCCTTACCATCTACTTAGGAGCAAATCTTGAGAGTATGACAGAAATTTTAATCTTCTTTTTCTATCACCATTATAACAGCATCCCTGGGGAGGAGGGGAAGAAACAACAGCAATGACCAATCAAAAAAAACAAAATCAACAAGAAAAAACCCAAACAAACAAACAAAAAAAAATCTAAAACAAAAACCCTAGAAAAGGTGTTGCATTGCAAGAATTAATCTCAGAGGTTTGGTGAAATTTGGATTACCTTTAGGCTAAGAGAACTTCTACAGGAATCCTTGGTAAAGGCTGTGTGTGAGCAAATTAGAGTGTTAGCAGCTTCAGATGAGTGTCAGAAAACACAGAATTCAAACCCTTAGATTAAAAGCCTCAGATTTAAACCCTCAGAAAGCTCTCCTAGAGGTTCATAGGAGTTTCTATAGATGATAGGATTTAGAAGATGTACATGCACATATATAGACCTTGCAGTTTATATCTGTTCCGAATAGTGAAAGAATAAAATCTATTTTGATGTGCTGGAAGTCAAAAAAAGCTTCCTGCATGTGATTCATCCATCTCTGTTACATTACACAGAACTGGGTAAAAACAAGCTTTCTTCTTTTTTTTCCCAGATTGAAATGTGGGCATCAGGGGGCTAAAAGAACAGTTTTCTCTCTCTCTTTTTTTTTCCCCCAAACATTTTTTTACCCTTCTTCATTGGAAACATAATGCTATCAGCTGTCCCTGCCATCTTCCAATTTCAAGTTTTCTCTTTCCATCTGTGTTCATACTTTTTTAACTCTTAATCAGGTCCTGCCGTGTCTTTGTATAGGAATTCATCATCATATGGCACCAATTCAGACCTGTAACATGAATAAAGCTTGGTATTTATCATAACTGCTGTAAAGGAAGTGCCTTTAAAAGGAAAGGGAGCATGTAATTCCCTGCCATTCACTTTCTCCTCAACCTTTCACCTTTTAATCAGTAGCCATAACCCAAGAAGATCTCACAATGGAAAGTTAATTATGAGGTCATGAAGATGAAAGCATCTGACTTGCATTTTATAAAGGTACTTTGCTTTTAAATTATCCCTGATTTACCTGCATGAAAGGAAAGGAAGTTCCTAAAGATTATTCAAAATGGACCAGACTTTCAGATGCCAGCATTTCCAAGTAGGAATGGAAATGCAATCCTGTCAAATGTCCTTTGAATATTTCTTAGGAAGGAGGTTTCCATTTACCAATATGACCTGACTCATAAGTTGAAGATATGTTCATGGATATGAGTGTATGGAGCACTCAAACGGTCCATGGAGACTGTACTGCTCATAACTAGAATGGTATCTAGAGTCAAAAACTCCAGAAGTTATGTATTTGTATCTATCAGCTTTGGGAATCTGGAGTGTACTATTTAGAACTTCAGGGAAAGTATGTTTCAAGGGCATTGTCCCATCTAGGCTGAAAATCCTAAACTTATTCTGTCTTAATATTTGCAGATGTTGAAGGCAGCAGAAACGACTCCAGAAAAAAATAGTAGTTTGTTTTATAACATTTAGTAACCAGGAAGGTAAAATGGAAACTTGCCATGTGTAAATGGTAATAACACGCATCCAAAATTGTATTTTTCTACATAAGAACAAAGATGCTCTGTTCACATAATGGTTAAGCACCCCAAAGACAATCAAGTTGTTAAAGAATATGTTAATTTTAGAGCTATCCAAACTGAATTACTAGACTACAGAATACCTGGTTTGTCCATCTGATCTGAGCCCTGTCAACTTAAAATGCATCCCCTTTGGGGAATGAGGATTGCTAGAGAGAAAGAGGGGCTCCAGCAGACAAAGTGGCACGAGCACCATTGCTCACTGGCCTGTTAAACCAGAGAAAAGTGTCAGTGCACCACGGCCAAAGCATGGGGAGGAGTGGAGGCAGGGAATAGCAAGAGGCTGCCTGGGGACATCACACTTTCCTGAGGAAAACAGCATGAGTGGAAAACCATCCTTTCTGCATCCAACATGTGAGCGATGGAGGGGACCTTGAGGATACAGCATTTTCTATAGGCAATAGTGTCTTTTCATTGCATTTCCATAGGAGTTACTGACTGAGAAACAGGCCATATTTCACCCTCTGATCATAAATAGTACAGTGATACCAGCTTTCTATGATGTTATTATTGGCTGCACTGTTCCTCTCCTAATACCGCTTTAAATTATATCTGCTTGGTTATTAATACTCCTTAAGTTGTTTTTGTTTCCTCTAAGAGAAGGACAAAACATTTTCTTTGGACTTTTCATGACAGTTAATGGTAGAGGATGAATGGAAAAAGAGAGGTTGTGATTTAGGTTGGCAAAGTATAAATTATATACTGCTTCTCCTGCAATAGGACTTAATTCTGAGAACTGAAATCAGCAGTTATAAGGAATTGTTGCTATTGTAGGAGCAAACCTAGAATGTCTACACTTGATAAAGTAGGTCTTTTAGCAAGGTTTTTAACATGAACAAGAAAATGTTTATTGCAAAAGAAAATTTTCCTTATAATGTCATAAACCATGAGGTCAGCTGCATTATATAAAAAAGAAGCACGAAGCTTAAACAAGAGTTTCATGTCTTTGGCATTTCCTTGAAATGCCTTGAAATCATCATTTGATAGCACTACCCTTTTCTGTAAAATGCAGATGTTAGTGAATGTATGTGTTCAGAGAACTATACCTATAATGCTGCATGAGGATCATGGAAAATATGAATGAATAAAAAGAGGAAACAACAGCACAAAGCTGGTCCAAATGTAGTTGATGCAATTTGTTTTATAATATTACTGTTCCATGAAGAATGGAATAATGAAACTCTCATTACAATATTATCAGTTCAGCTGTGACAGGAAGCCCTCTGGATACTGTTCTCACAGGCTTCTTGTTCACATTTTCAGATAAAGGGAGTTTGTGATAGGTTTTGAAGTTAGGCATGATTAAAACCAAAATTTGCATGAATGAGCAATAGTGAGTTTATAATCTATGCATCTGGTAATCCATGCTGCTATTCCTCCAAACAGAAACAAGCCTCTTAAGTTCACCATGCATCTTGGATGCTTAGCAATTTAATAGGCTTAAGCTTTATTCCTTCAAGGTAATTGTGCAGATACCTTTCATAAAATACACTCAACATGGCCAGTAAACATTCTAGATAAATGAACACAAGAAATGGTAGATGCAACTTTATTAAACTGTTAATCCTTGCTGGAAGGCTTCCTGGAGTGTTTGAGGGTAGTGTTAGTAGTGATGACAAACTAATTTGCCACGGCTCTTAGGTTCATGTTATCTTTTCTTATCAGCCTAAGGCTAGGTCAGAAAAAAAAATTGGAAACATTTGCTAGAGACAGCAAAGTGGCTAATTCAAATACCATTGCAGAGTGTCAATCCATCCATGTCTCCATGATAGTTAGTTTAATGGTCCATTTAATTCTTCAAAGCAATTGAATTTCCACCCATATACTGATAAGGTGATGTACCACAGTAGTGTTGCCAGAATTTATCTTGTTTATATGCAAGAGAGTCTAATTTCTCCAATGCAGATTGAGCTAAGGGCAACAAAAGGCTTGAGGTTTTTGCACTTGTGTTTTCAAAGTCAAATAACCTCTAAAATCATGGGTATTGTTGCTTTGACTTGTTTTTTTAAGTCATCTTAAGAAAGTAAGGCTCAAAACTATAAATAAATTGTGGAGTAAAACATAAATAACAACATAATGAATCACCAGCTGTTCCTAAATCTAACAATGTGTGTTTAACTCAGTGAGATTGAGGCAGCAATTCTCATTACTTTCAACTTGTGGGGTTTACTATACCCAGGACCTCTCAGATCCTCCACTTTTTGCACTGGATTGCAAGATAAAGGATACTGAGCCTTCTGCTGTCTTCCACAGTTCCTTTCCACGCTACTTCACAAATTCTGCTCATATTCATTCCACGTCCTCATGAAGTCAGTCCATTGGCTGAAGTTCCCTTGATTCTTCTACTCCGTTGTTTCCAGGTTGGATTCCATGAAATCAAACAAACTTATCTGGTTAGAAACTACCAGAAAAAGAGTGAAACAAGACTTCTAGACGACATGTTTGAGTCTCTTGCCAGTTTATAATTCTTGCACAGTCCTTCCCTTCCTGTTTGATTTGCAGCTATTGTGTCATGATAACCTGCTTCTTATAGGCTGTAATGTTTATATCACAAATACCTTCACTTATATATATTCAAGTGCAGAAAACTGGATGAATATGAAAAATCTGATGACAATTTCCAAAATGTTTAGCTTATTATATTGAATGGAATTGGTGCAATTGCAATAATGGCAGCTTAATATCCCAGAATGCAGTTTGCCTATGTGGTAAAAGACAGACTTTTCTATGTAAAGACCTCTTATGTTTTTAGTAAATATTTTTGTGTAAATTACCTTCAGCTCAAATATGGTTAATAAATATTGACTAAATTTTAACAATCAGCAGAAAATTATAAGATTGTGTACCATAAATTTGAAAGTACTGAAACATCTACCATATGTTGTTACATATTTTAAAATTTTTACAATGTCCAGTCTAATTCACACCAGTAACATAATAGCAGTCCATGAATACAAATGACTTTTCCCAGATGATGCCATACTAAGAGTAATGGCCTTATTAAAAGAGAAAAAATATTATATTGCACTCAACATTTGACAGTGTTAAAATTAGAGTTACTTTCAAGACAATATATCTGAAAATATTTTTAAAATATTTTTAATCTCTCTACTTAATAGTTGAATTATTTTTGAAATCTGCTCAGAAAGGAATATTTGACACAAAAGTGTTGGCTCAGCAGAAGTTTATTTAACCTGTGACTTACTGTTTTCAATAAAAATAAAAGGTCAAGCCCAGATTAAAAACATAAAAATGTACCGAAGTCCCATCATGACTGAAGTATGCTGCATATGCTTCTGAGATAATAATGAGGGTTGATAGATTTGATGGGTTGATAGTTTAGGGAAAAAGGTTGGTAAAAATGTTCAGATTTTCACAAAGGAGGTTTGATTATAATATCAATAGTCTGGTTTGCCATGGTCTTTTCCCCTTGTGGAGCATTATTTCCTGAGATTCTGGTGTTGGTTAATATTGAAAAATAATATCATTCCAAAAGAAATTATATATTTTTCGAGACTGCTGAGAAACAGTGACAAAAATGAAAAACCAAGAATTTTGTCTTTAAATGGACTGTAATGTTGTCAGTCATGCATTAGTTTCCCTCACTTACTGCCTTGCTCCAAACTTCTGCAACTGCTTTCTTTCTCAAAAACATTATTTGAACGGTTTCCTTAATACAGCAAAGGCAAAAACACATGTCTTAAAATCCTGCTTAAACACTTCTCAAAAATTCAGAAGAGCATTCTTAAGATTAAAACTTCTTAAACCTAGGAAGAGCGTGGCCAGCAGGTCAAGCGAGATGATCAGGCCTGGTGATGCGGCCACATCAGGAATGCTGTGTCCAGTTCTAGGCTCCTCAGTGCAAGAGGGACATGGAATTCCTGGAGTCCACTGGAGGGCAACAAAGAAGTTTAGGGGCTTGGAGTACTTCATTTGTGAGGCAAGGCTGAGAGAACTGGCTGTCTTTAGCCTGGAGAAGAGAAGACTGAGGGGTAACCTCATCGATCTGTGTAATTTTCTAATGGTAGAGTGTCAGGAGGATGGACCAGGCTCTGCTTAGTGACGTCCAGCAACAGGACAAGAGCCAATGGGCAGAAATTGATGTTCAGGAAGTTCCATCCAAACATTAGGATGAATATGTTTGCTGTGCAGGTGAACACGAACTGGAACTGATTGCCCAGAGAGACTGTGGAGTGTCCCTTACTGGAGATATTCAGAAACTGCCTGGACTCAATCCTATGCCATGTGCTCTGGGATGACCCTGCTTGAGCAGGAAGGTTGGACCAGATGACTCCACTGGTGGTCCCTTCCAAGGCTAATACTGTGAAATTCTATTAAACCCTGTGATATTAATATTCAGAATCTGAATGATATAAATATTTGAGTGAATATATGTATATATAACATTCTAGTACAAAGTAATTATTATAGATGAGACATTTATAAAAAAAGGTAAAGTTAATTTTAAACTAATGAGACCTAGATTTGGATCTGCTTTCTGTGTCTTCATCAAAATTTTTGTGTTAGAATTGATAAGTGACTAATATTAAATAAGAAGAGGAAATTAAATAGAGGAAAATATCAGCTTTAGGACTTATGAATTGTTTTCACTTTTGTGCTTTAATCAAAGGACATTTTCTTACCTAGATGTCATATTGGCAATTTTCTTTTCTAAAGAAAATGCCCTGACTTAGAATAGTCTCATCTTAAATTTAGCATTAAGTAGAAGAGCTAGTCTGGGTGATACCCCTTTATTTTCTTATTTTATGAGTGCAGCCAGGAAAATATGAGATGAAATTTTGTGGAACTCCTCATGCCTTATAGATGACACACTGAAAATTATAAGGGAAAATGAAAGAAGAAACACTGCAGTGATTTACTTTTTTTTGACACGGGTGTTAGTCAAAAGGAAAGTATCATTAGATTCCTTATTTCTCACACTGGAGCTTTCAATCAGAAGTGTACTTTCAATCAGAAGCTGATACCTTAAAAAATAACCTGCTAAAACATGGGAATCTTACATTACTTAGGACTTAAACTTGTTTTCATGCTCAAGTGTACAAATTGCTGGACTGCCATAGGTGCAAGTCCAGTCCGTTTCAAAAGAATAATCTAGTCCTGGTTGCAAAACTTTTCTGCCTACACAGAAAATGTGGTCTAAAGACCACACTGTATCAAGGCCTGTCTTTTTGGAATGTTTTCCCAGCTCCCTGAAAGGAGTTTGGCAGGAATCTCTTGATGAAGTCCTCAGGACTGTGCTGCACAGGAAGTCAGATGAGATGGTCTTAACAGTCCTGATGGTTTCAATTTGGAAGCATGTTAGATCTAAGTCTTAGAGAATATTGACTTTGGGACAGAAAATCAAAAACCTCACTGTCCTTGCTGCCCACTTTCCTTAGCACTTAAGTTAAACTCACTTTCAGAGAAGGTTTGATGCTTTGGAGAAAAAATGTTCATCCTTAGTTTATTTGTGATGTAAATACACTTTGCAAATAGAGAAATTAAGCCCTTATTTTGGGAGGTTCTCTACCCAATGTTAATGAGTGAAATGAATGCAAAGCTTCTCAGAACTCAAAAGGGAATAGCTCCTGCATTAAACAAATACTGTGGATAACAGGGAACGAACACTCTTAATGTGCTACAACAACAGGAGAGCTAGAGACTTACCACATTTCATTGTAGAGTCTCCATCAGGATTAGAGAACTTTGTTCCTTTAATTAATACAAGGCAAAACTTTTACTCCATGGCTTCTCATCCTCTTCTGTCCTTTTTCATTTCTTTTTAACATTAGTTCTTTAACAAATCCTTCTTTTCAGAGACCAAAAGCTGATATGTTCTGGGGAAATGCCAGCAAGATGTTAGAGATTGGCACAACTAGCTACTGTCATTCTATCAAGACAATAGGATTTGAGCGAAAGGGGTAGAGTTCTCCATGCAGAATTTAGCTGCTTAATCCTCTCTTGTGGGCTGGCACAAAATCAACAAAAGAAAGAAACCAAATTACCCAGCTCTGCTTTGGCAGATTTAGCCACTGTCAGCAGGCCAGAAGTTAATTCCCTCATATTCTTGTTTGCCACCAACTACGGCAGGCCTTGCTGAGCCAGCTTTCCTGTGTAAATCTGTCAGCTGAAATGATGCACAGCATGAAGAAGGAGAGAAAGGACATGCAAAGAGTGTGGTCCTTTTGCCAAATCAAGTCCCCAGAAGTCAGGGGCTGGCACTGAAACTGCCTCCTTGCCTTCATCCTGAGTGACATTTTTGACACAAGATGAGAAAGATTTATAGTTTCTTAAACCACCATCACACACACACACACACACACACACACACACACACACACACTCACACACGCTTCCTTGCCAATAAGTAGGGATTGCTGTTGCATTAAATTCTGTGCATGAGAGGCTGTTTCCCTTCTGGCACCCAGAACAAGCTTCCAGCTGCTTAGCATCTTTCTGAGACTCGACAGTGTGTAGGGTATGATATGTTAATAATGAAGACTACACAGTCATCAAGGCCAGTAAAATTGCAGTGAGGGTAGGAAATGCATCATCAGTTTGCTCTGTCACAAATACTGAGTAGTCACAGCATATGGTGCCTTTTATTGTGTGCCCAAACCAAGCACTTGGGTGGATAATGTGACACGGGGGAATCAGGCTGTTGTGTGTCATTCATTATTCTGCTGCTCCCTTAGAAATCAAGTAGGAACATTGCTGAGAGATGAGGTAAGTTAGGTGCAAAATATTTGCAGCAACATGCAAAACAACTCAATTCACACAGCTTTTGCCTTATTATAAACCCCAAAATGGGGATCACTTCGTGAAAGTTTTTACTCATGCATCTTTTAAAGCAAAGAAAATCCTGAAAATTGGAAAATGAGGAAGAGAAATACAGTCTCCTTAAGACTGAAGGAATACACACCTTTTTTTAAAGGTAAGGGTTTTCACATGGAAATCATGAATGTCCGGGTATTTCATAAGTTGTTACTGCAAAAATGGACCTTTCCTTTAAGTACTTAATGAAACATGCTTGACAGGATGAGCAATTCTGCAAAAATGTTGATCTGTGTGTGAAATTCTCAGCTAAATTATGTGTAAACAGTTCTGGTTGACTTTATTCTTGTACTGGAAACATTTTTTCACTAATATTAGACCAGTATATGCTCTGTGTGATGTACTAAGATAACAGTGTGTATTGTAATGCAAGTAGTGTAACTCCATGAGTTGTTCTTAAGTTCTGATAATTTCTGTTTCAGGTTATATAAGTGCAAAATGATTGTGCAGTACAATTAGAAAAATCATTTTATTTTTGTCTGTGTTGAGACAAATCTTTAGACACTTATCACAAACATATTTATTCATTGTAATAGTTGCATAAAATGAAAGGATAGATGAAATATTGTTCTCCTAATGTCTAGATTCCTTTCTTGACATCAGCCAGCTATTTCTCACTATTATAGCGTCACCTTATGCAAGTGCCAGACTTTGCAATCATGGCTACTGAACCTAAACATTAATGAGCAATTTCCTACTATTCATGTATGCCAGATCTTGACACAATCAATGGAGAAACTTGCTGCAATTTCTAAATTAAATGGGCAGAAAACTAGTACAAAAACAGCCTCTCATCTATTTTATTTCTAGCTCCAACCCAAGACAGATGTTCATGTAATTAAAAAACGCTATGGAAATGTTGAACAGAGAATTGCAAACATTCTCAAGCAGGTTGACCTGGGTAAAACTGGATGACTGCATGCTACCTGGGAGAGACAAGTGCAAGCTGACTTACAGAGAAATAAACAAAAATAAATTGCATAAATACAGGTTAGGGAATAGTTGATGTATAGGGTTCCAGTTCTGCAGAAAATAATGCAATTTATCTCTTGTTATGCCATATTTTTTGTAATAGTCTTTCAGCACCAAAAAATGGATCTTGGAGGCAGTTTAAAGGGGAAAGAGGCAGGATCCAACTTTGGCCTCAGCTCTAAATGTAAGTATTTCATTGAAACACCTGACCCAGAAGTGAAATAACTGTGTACTTGCTCTGTAGCTAATGGAGAGAAATTGGCACTTCTAGAATAGAAGACATCTTGATAAAACTTTGGAAATCTTTCCTGTTTCAATAAAGTGCTTAAATTTGCATGGAACGGGTCCAGGTCTAAGTATCCATGGAAACTGAATTTTAGAAATCCTATTGCTTTGTTAGTTATTTAAGTGACTTAGGTGAATATTTGGAATGTGCTCTGAGCTCCCATGCAAGCATTCCATCTAAACTCCTGAGGTCCCATAGAGGAGACAACAGGTATTTTTAAGATATTGGATGTGTGTGTCTCATGTCTACGAATGCAAAGAGGTTTCAGTGATGCAAGAGGATAAACCAACTCATGAATTAAAATTTATTAGGTTCCAATTATACATTAGGGACATGGTCTAGTGGTGGTTTTGGCAGTTCTAAGTTAACACTTGGACTCAATGATCTTAGAGGTATTTTCCAACTTAAATGACTCATTCTATGACTCAAATGCTGCAGTGCTGTACTTGCTGAGGTCTCATGCATGGCCTTACGGATTGCACGGATGGCACTTTTATAAAGTTGCAGGTCATGCAAAATGTTGAGATGCTTCACAGGCATGATTTTGTATTTTCCTATATGATACAGACATACTTAACAGCTCAAGAGCTAGCTCAGAAAACAGTCAACACAAATCCATTCAACGGAGCAGATAGTGATATTCCCCTGAGCCTTATATCTCCCTGTCGGGCACCTGGGCATCTCATCCAGCTGGGACTCATACTTAACATAGTCTTGGGCGAGGAGGGAAGGGAAGGACATTTTTTTCTGAAAACAGTCTGGATGTGTTGTTGTAAGCTTGATGTAGATTAAAAATGCTGTAGAGAAACAACGCAAAGATGGTTTTGTCTTTAGAGAAGCCCTCACTCTTGTCTAGTCAACAGGAGTACATGGATGTAGATGAGAGCAAGTTTTGGCTCACATAGTTTGAAATCTATTTGAACTCTTAAAAAAATAAGTTTTAAAAAGGATTTCCTTCCTGTCAGCAAAAAGCCACAGACATCAGAGGAAGAGAGTCAACCACATGTGTGTTTCTTTTTATGCTTCCTAATCAGATGTAACGATTGCTCAGACAGTATAGATAGTTTTTATTCAAGGATGTGCATTCCTGAGTCTTAGGATCCTGCCAAGTGTAAAAGCAAACAGAACAAGCCACACATGAGGTGATATATGCCCTTGGGCTTTTCTGACTGCAACAGGACTGAGGGAATCTTACAGATTCCCTCTCTCATCCTGGCTGCTGTAAATTTCTCAAGAGAAACCACAGCTGGCCTAGGTCCAGTAATTATCCCTTTATTGGGCTGGTGAATTACTTTTCTGAGAGCCAGAGGAACAACAGCAGAAGGAAATGTGCTATATATAGGTCTGCAGAAAGTCTAACAAAGGTGTTATCTAAATGACTTATTCCACCATCCATGATATTGTTATCAACAATGATTCTCCAGTCTGTAACTGGGATAGCAGGGAAGAAATTTGAAAGTATATTAATGAAGTGCTAAGGAATTATTAAAAATTTTATGTAATTTTTATATAATGAGCTTCTAACTATAGTTCACTTTTTCTAGATCTGTCTGTAGTACAGATATCACAACTTTTGCACGTATAGTGGAGCTAGTTTGGGTGTTACCATAAAGTACTAAGAGCAATGAAAAACTGAGTGAAGATGAAGTGCCTAACTTTTCACCCCATTTTTCAAGTAAATATTGCAGCTTTATGAAGTTCTATGTCATTAAAGACTGACTGGTACCAAAAGTAAATAATTAAAATTTAATTAGGGATATCTACACAGTCTGTATTATTCTATACATATGATCTGCATTATTATATACCCTATGCATCTTTATATACTCATACTAGGCTGGTAGACAGCTGGTATCTTTGGTTTCTTAAGAAATCTAAAGAACTAAAATCACTACTGGACTGAGAGTCAGGAGAGATAGGATTTATTTGCGTAGTTTTTTACTCATCTGTGATCTTGAATATACAATTTCCCTCTGCCTTTCCTCTTCTCTGTTGACTGCCTTTGAAGAAGGAAGCCTGGTGCAAACACAATGCCTATTAAAACTGGTATTAATTTTTGTGAGTTCAAATCAGCTTTTGCAGTTTAGGTCCTATTTCTGGCCAGTACTGTGCACATTGTTTCCCTGCTGTGCACACACGCACCCCACAAAATAGCATAAAAAAATTAATTCCATTCAGGCCTGACAGTAGTCATCCCTTTTGCATCACGAATCGCAAATGTTTTCTTAAAAGTGGCAGGAAAATTTTCTCATGATTAATATTATATTACACTTTTTCTGCATTCTTTAGCTTTGGGTGGTGATGGGCAGACAAAATTACATCAGTTGTCTGAAATAGAACAACTGATCTTGTGACACCACTAAAATTTTTCTCTGCTTTTGATTCTGAAGACATGTGAAGACAGTAGCTCTCAAATATCAAATCCACTCTCCCTTTAAGAGGATATTAAAGCTGCCTGTTGCAAATGTTCAACTTGGCAAACCTAGGTAAGGAAAAAACCTGCTACAGTTTGCAGCTGTGAGTATATGAACCAGAGAATAAATAGCTAAAGAAAATCTAGATTAGCAGTATGAACTATTTTTAAAATGAAATGCACTTTTTTTAAAACCCAGAATTTTTTGGAGAGTGTCAACTTCAGTACGGCCACACCTCACTGAACTATTTTCTTACCTTTGACCAGTGGATCCTACTTTGTCTTCATGTGTTGATTGGCTTTACTGAGATTGTTTGAAATCACTGAAACATCAGTAGTTTAAATAAACACAATCACAATAATACCCAACTATGCTTCTTGACACTGCTCTCATTTCCAGAAGAGGAGACACTACACATTGGTGTCTGCCTGATACAGCCACACCATCCTACTAAACAAAATGTACCCAGGGATGTTCTCAGCTGTGGGAGCCAACTGGCACAGAGCAGTCTGTGTACATAGCAATAAATTCCACTAGCAACCAAACTGCCCATTGGGAACAGTTTCTGCCCATGTTAAATCCCAGGAATTTTCAGGAGGAGTGCTGGCTGACTGAGATAAAAAATCAGGACAGGGACCTTTCTGACAATTTCCTAGTGCAGATCACTAAGAAGCAGTACCACAGAACATGCCCTGGCAGTGTTTATGATTATAGATGCACCTAAGGAGGGATGCAACTTTTCTGTGTTTTCTTTATAAAGAAAAGGAAATGGACTTGTTTTGGGGGCAATTCATCCCATCCTTTCAACTACAGTCATATAAAACAAGTTGAATTGATCAAGCCCTGATGGTATCTCTTAATTTTATCTTTTTGTCTGTCAAGTGAACCTAGAGAGACTTGCTAAGATGTTGAAGAGAAATCTAAAGGGATGAATCTCCCTCATATGACTAGAGCAACCACTTAGTGATGATGGACAGCCAGCAAACATATTTACTTTTCCAGCATATGAGGCTAACAACTTAAATAGCAGCTTCTTTCAGGCAAAAAATCCAGATTGACTCCTAGTTTTCAGATATCAAAAGGCTTCTGTGTAAATAATTTTTTGCTTATTTACGTGTGCAGTGCAGGTTTTTCAGGAATCTGAGAGAAGCTGTTATTTTTGCAACTGTGGTATGAGATAATTAGACACACGGCAGTAAGAACTTTTATGATGGCGAGTTTGAGAAGAAACGTAGGAACATAAGATCAGAAGAGCACTTTCATGATACAAACACCAGTCCCCTCCAGTACAGGCAAATCACAGACATTACAAAATCCCTTGCTAAAATATTTATCTGTACAAGCAGATATTTGTTCCTGTGTTCTTACTCAATGATTGAGTCAAATAACTTCCCTTCTCTGGTTCTTGCAGTTTCTTCCAGTTTCCAGCTTAAATTTATGCTTGACTATTCTGTCTGTACTTGTTCTTGTGCCAAGTTTGCCATTTATCCGAAATAATAATTTTCCTTCCCTGCTGCTAGCCTCCATGACATCCTTGTGGAGAGAAATCATATTCAGTATTCATTTCAATATACTAGTGAAGGTCTTTAGGTCTACTACCTGGGTGCAATCTACCTTCTGTGTCTGTTCCAGTTTAAATTAGCCTTTTTGCAACACAGCTTTCAAAAAATGTGGAGTTAAAATTTCTCTAATTTTTTGAAAAATTATTTAGCTTGTTTTTTATTTCAGCTGGAAATTAGCCATCAGATGCATCTGTTCTCATTTGTCTTTTCTACAGAGACAGCTTACTCAGTCTGGAGGTTATCCTGGTGCTTATTCTGTTTCTTTATTTAAATATAATGAGATCTTTGACTTTTTCTCACATTTGAGCTGTGATCATTTCCATCCCATTTGTATTAGATGGGGGCCTTTGACCCAGGTTCAACTTCATGATTTTTGTAATCTGTGGCAGAAACATTATTTCAAACAAAGCTTTATTATCTTTAGTCACATTCTTATTCTGAGCAGCAGAAATTTTGTTTCTTTTTCCTAAGGTACTTTTACAACTCAACAATTGTTTCAATAGCTGCAAGGCTAAACTGATTTTTTTAAGTAAAATCGCTTGGTTTTGCTTATTTCTATGACATAAGGTTTGTTTGCATATTTGTTAATTTCTTCATTCTTTATGGTTCCTCTGCTTCATCCTCATATTCTTTTTGAAAGAAGTGGTTTATCCATTTATCTGTTTGTCCACTGACTGGTAGGTATAAAATACATAGCAACATAATTTCAGACCCTTTAAGGTTATCTGACCCTTTTTTCATGTTAAAATTACAGAGTTATGAAATTTAGTAATAAATTTTATATGAGTTCTAAAATTTATTCTGGAGTATTCTGGCTTGAAACTGAAAATTTTAGTTGCTGACTTAATTTTGTTTATCTGTTCATACAATTTAAACTACACAATTTCATGATGACTTTACCTAAAGTTGTTTTCTACAACCACTGGTCTACTACTAATGGGAAGCAAATACAGTTTTTTCCAGGTTCCATTACTTTGAAAAAATTCTGTCTTAGTTTTTGTCACTATACTGTCATTAGTAGCTTATATTTTTTGACTTTTATCTGTGGAGTAGTATAACATAATGACTTCTCAATATTTATCTTTCTGACAGTGATAAATCTGTTCCATTTTGAATCCCACCTTGGGAGCCTGCAGTCTAACTATGGTAAGGAGAACCCTTCCTTGAGTCAGAGGAAAATCTATCACACCTGACATATTTTGACATAAACACTTAAGGTTCTGTGAACAAGCAAATTTCTGGAAAACTTTGTTTCATCAGGAATTTTTCTCACCAGTTCCACACACATCCCCCAGACTGATGATATAAACTTTAATCAAACACAGATCTTGCAAATGACAACCAGACAAACTACCAAGCAACTGAGAAACAAAGACTTGCTCCTCCTCCTATAGAATGTCTCATGCTAATCCCAGTGTTTTCTGTTTTCTCCTTGCTGATTCCTTTAAATTGTCTAAAACTTTTAATAAAGAGAGTAACTATGTGGAGCCCAACTATAAAAAGCCAATGGCAGGCCCGTTTTCTATTTTGAGAGCTTCCACAGAAGGAAGCCATATTGAAGTCTAGGAAATATAATAAAAGTGAATTTTCCAATATAGGACTGTTGATAGTCATCAGTGTAACACATGCAAATTTATCTAAAGTCGCAGGAGAGTGTGTATACATGTCCATAGGTACATACATACATGAAGGACAGAGGGTCAGGACTTAAGAACTTCAAAAAAGCAATGGGTTAATCCATCAGTATTTTTCTACCTCCCAAAAATAGAAGCCTACAAGTTGTGACATTGTGGCATAGCTTGATATGAGATAATGTAAGAAGCATAGAATCACAGAAAATTTTGTGTTGGAATGGACATTTAAAGGCCATAAAGTCCAACTTCCCTCTACAATGAGAAGGGACATCTCCAACTAGGTCAGTATGCTCAGGGCCCTGAACAATTTGACCTTGAATTTTCCCTAGGATGGAGCATCCACCACCTCTCTGGGTAGCCTGTACCAGTGTTTCACCACCTTCACTGTAGAAAATTTCTTTGTTATAGCTAATGTGAGCCAACGCTCTATTAGTTTAAAATAATTTACCCTTTTTTATTTCTACAGGCTCTGCCACAAAGTCTGAACCCAGCAGGGCCTCACTGACTAGCTCTGTGAGAGATCAAGACTAATCCCTGATCCTAAGACTCTGTGGTGTCCATTGTGTATCTATATTGATCAGAGCTAGCTCTTTCACATCCATTACACTTCTCTTAGTATCTCCTCTGGGTCATGTGGTTTATGTGATCTTCCTTACACTAAGATATAATTATCTATTTTCAGTGATTTCTAGGTCAAAAGGTACAAATTAATGGGAAAGATGTGGAGCAGCTGCCAAAATGATATTTTCACAGCACGATACACAGAATATGTGTTGCACTGGTTGGGGCAACATACAAGGCATGTAGGCAATGACCAAGGTTGCTTTGACATTGCAAAGCTTACTGGGAAAATACCAAAAGACTCTTCAATAAAGAAAGGTTCAGGCTCATACATACTGCCTTGAGACCTTCTTTATATTTCTAAGTCCTGTGCAGGCTTGGATCACTCAACACCAGGGCAAGCTGAATGCCAAAGATGCTGACTTCTAAGAGTCCGAGACTTGAGGCTGTGCAGTGATATTGCTATTTAGTAAAATAGTATAGCCCTGGGCTCTCTCTAGATCAGATGTTACACTTCTACTTCTTATTCCCTTTCATTAAAAGTCTTTCTTCACTTTGTGGAGAAATCTTGCCCTACATCTTTAACAAAATGTAAGATTCAGCCTAACTGTGTCCATAGTCTAAAGAAACTGTTTCACGGCTGAAACAAGGATGTCAGTTTGGGTACATTTTTGCTTAAAATGGTGAGTCCAGACATAGTTCAAATCCAGTGATGACCTTCTGTCTAAACTGAGATCACAGACCATGCTGACACTTTCCTAATGCCTTTTTATGCTTCTAACTAGATGGTAACACATTTCTGTCAAATTTGACTGACAACCGATAAACATTTTTACAGTTGTATTCTAGAATTTCATGAGAAATAATGAAGATTGTGGCACTTTAGAGAGGGTTCTTGATGATTTAAAAAAAAATAAATGTCCCTCTTACCTCTAGAAAGACCAAAATATATGTTTTTAGAAACAAGAGCAGAGCAACATTACCTCAGTCCATGGAGATGGGAAAGGGAAAGTAATTCTGAAAATAATTTCTAAACATATTAAGAGTTAGAATACTGCTGAAAATAGCCACCACATATTCAAAAGGGGTAATCCTGCTTCACCAAACTGGCTGTGATGAGCTGGGGGAGAGCTGTGTGTGTTTATCTTAACTTCAGGAAGGCTTTCAATATACTGTCTCATCGTGTTCTCATTTACAGACTTATGAGGTATGGACCACAGAAATGGACAGCAAGGGCAACAGAGTGTTGTATCCCTTAGGTATTTCCTTGACAAGAAGGCAATGATAGGTCAAGATCTTAAGCAACCTAATGCCACTTCAAGTCTGGCCATTGCAGACTAAAAGACTTTAGAGGTCACTTGCAGTTGAAGTTATTCTTTATTTACTATAATGCTGATACTACGAAAGAATATAGACAAAATTCAAGAGCATAACTTTCCTGGTGGTTCACCCGTTCCACTCCAACACAGGCCATCAATGGTAAATTCTGCCAAATAATAATTATTTTGTGGTTTGAGAGTTGGAGAGTAAGTTTCTTTCCACATCTGCTTCATGTGATAGAGACTCAGCAAGACTGCTAGAAGTTGCAAGACATGGAAACTATGGCTTTTGATATTTACGTTGTAAAATATTAGTGGAGTTCACAAAATATTAGTGGAGTACAAACCAGATTATGATCTGAATTGCTCCGTTATTCATGCTTGGGATGTGCTGAAAAGATCTTGTCCCTCTGATAGCTGTGTATGTCCTGATCACAGAACAGAAACTTTCAAATTCCAGTTATGCATATGATATTTTATGGAGTCCTCTTAATTTCACAGCAAAAACTATTGCTAATTTACATTATTTTTAAGCAAGTCTATGATTCCATGAGAAGATATGTGTGTAAACGTTTAAGACACTGCATACATCATGATTTTTGGAAGTGGAGGGCTATAGTCTAATATTGTTTGTAAAACCATAAATCCAAAATAATGATAATTGGCTTTGTTTAGAATTAATGTACAAAACTGTACCTTTCTGTACTTTGTTGAGTACAGAAATGGTACTTTGGCTAAAAGGAAGAATTGTAATTGAAAGTTTTCATTTATTGCATTTTTTTGCCTGGTGTAAGAAGCTTAGGCATGAGACCCTTCTAATTTAAATGATTGAAATAAAGGAATGGTCCTGAGCAAGGTTTTGGCCTTGATAAATTCACAATTTCTGAGCACACAGTTCACAAGCCATCAAGGCCCAAGTATCATTCCTAAAAAACAGTTTGGACTTACAGTGATAAAAATTGTTTAGTACTGCAGACATGGAAAAATAATTTCAGTTGTCTTCTGGACAGCCATTGTTTATTTTATTATTCATTGCTTCTTGTTAACAGAGGGATAGGCAGTGTTTCTGTCCTGGTAAACTTCTGGTAAGCTTCTGTTAATGTTAATCAAATCTCAAATTTTGGTAAGATTCCTTGTTCTGGCTTTCCATAATTTTGAAAATATAGCCCCAATGATTATTATCATATTTTTTTCCACAAACTATAAAATAAAGGTTTTTTCACTTTGGATATGGCATCCACCTGAAATTAAATAAGTCTTCAGTAGCTTCAGCTATTCTCTGAATTGAGGATTTTGGTGGCAAATAGCATAAAACCCAAAGAAACTGGAAATGTTTCTCCACAGCTGTTTTTCTGACACATGCTATATATGTATATACAGAGAATCATACTTTTCTATAGCATTGTATTTATGCTTTTATATCTGTTGATAACATCTGTCTTTTGTGCTTACCAGGTTAAGCATCAGTCCTGGTAAGAGTTACTTATTCAGAAGTTAGTCATCATGTTGTTTATATATGTAATTCTCATTGTTTTGCATAGGCATCACATAACCGAAAACAACAGGATAATTACCTCCCTGGATTGACTCCACTTATTGTAATGAAATTACCCCAGATTTACACTGGCATAACTCGGAGCAGAAGTTGACCTCACCATCTTTACACAAGCTGTGTCTTAACCCAGCAAGGTTTTGGTCAATCCCTTTAAAATATAGAAAATGCCCTTTATAATAAAAGTCATAAGACTATAGAGCACGACCTTCAGTATTAACAATTCAGAAGGTCCCAGGATCTTTCTCCTCTTTAAAGAATGAATAAAGATAGTAAATTCTGACAGCTGAATAAATATAGGAGGTCTAGTGTCAGTCTGAGGAAACAGGTTTTCATTTTGTCACAGATGAGTTTGGTTCACAGGTTCTCAGTGGAAAGGGAAATCAGCATCTTCTTAACATGGGATTAGTTGTTCAGAACAGCCTATGGTCAGAGAGAAATAGCCACTGCCCCACAGCTGCTACAGTACTAAACAGGCAGCAACAGAATAGAAAACCTTTTCATACCAATGCAACAGGCAGATTCACCTTATCCTACACTGCTTTTCTCTTCACTAGGTTCTTCCACACACTATTACAGTGTTATACCTTCCTTTACCTGCCAATTAGCTCAGTTCACTTGGTATAAGATCCCAAGACAGTTTCTGTGTCACTGATACTTGTTATAGATTTCTATGTAAATCTATGACTTTTCTTATACTGGAGGAGATTTGGTGTTTTGGTTTTGTTTGTTCTTTTGGTTTTTTTTTTAATAGGGCCTTAAACATAGAAATAATTCTACAACTATTAAGTTAGTCTTTCATCAGTGTTTTAGTACGTTTCTGATATCTTTATTATTTAAGTAGATCCTTTTACATTACATTCAAGATGTTTACATTCACCGTAAGGACAAAAGAGCTGACACGTTCTGCAAAAAGGCTTTTCTTCTTTATGGATGCATATGAGAGAGAAAGATGTGTTTGAAACTTTAATGCTGAAGGAGGCCCTTCCATTTTTATGAGTCTTTTACTTTATAGCAGGCATGTGCTACTGCTCTTTTTTTCTCCCTGTCTATTTTAACAAAGTGTAATGAGCCAAACTTCCAACTGAGGGTCTTCATCAGGGCATTTGTAGCAGGAATGTGTCACAGAACAGGGCATTTAAATTTTTTATTTTCTTCAGCCCTTTTTGCCATCTGGCTTAGATATCACTCTGTGTCCTCCTGTCATCAATGCCATTGCTCACCTGACTCTGTCCAGGATTTTAAAGAATTTTATTTAGACTTGTGGTTTCTACTCCCATTTGGGTTATCTAACGTTTAAGTCCTGAGGTGCCTTGTGTAGCAGTGTCCAAACCTGGGCAGAGCTGCTATTATAAAATAAGCTTTAACAACAGAGTTGTTGTAAGGCACAGTTCTACAGGCCCTCCAGTCCAGCTTACAGCTGCTGCAGTCACATGCACAAACATGCATCCTGAGGCATGCAGCCAAAAATCCACCTAATGTAAGGTATAGTAAATAATTCAGAATGCCTAATTTATTTCAGAAAAGAGCCATGATATGGCCATGAACAACGTGAAATAGAGAGAGACAAAATTCACTGAATGCATTGTTTTCTACTGATTATTTTTTCAGCTCCAGCCAACAAACATCATTCTTGATTTGCATTACAACAGAAAAATTAATATGACTAGAGTCACTCCTTCTTGTATCTTAAAGTCTTTAGACCATGAAAAATATCTAGGAATGTGTGTGTTCTTTCCCACAACAGATGCTGAATAACAGCTTGCAAGAAAAAGACATGTTATCAAAGTCACTGGTTCAAAAAATGCATGTAATTTTTTCCTTTAAACACATTTAATATATAACAGAAGATTAAAAATTATAACGGAGGGTTAAGTTATATATCAATCACAACTTTGATTATGCAGTAAACAAAAGCTAGCAAACGTTGACTTGATACAAAACATTTTGATCTAATAATATCTCTTTGCCTCCAAAACTTCAAAAAGTATGATTTAAAGGCTCTCAAAGGGCACAAAATTACTTCCACTGAACACAGATAGTGCAGAGCAGCTTCTCAATCACCAGCAATGGTGCAGTAAAGTAGGACAATTCGCCTTGGCTGCAAGTCAGCCAGTGGGTTTCCCAGTAGATCCAAAGCCACACACAGCTGGAGCATAGCTGAAGGAAGGATGAATGGCTAATGTTAATGAGATAAACAAACACAGTAATAGCAAAGAAATAATTGTTTACACATGTTGAAATTCTTGTATTATATGTTCAGTGTCCACATATGGTACATTTGTGCCATGGGAAAGGATCAGGTACATTTTACTGCCAGGCTGTGTGAATGCCCAGAATCACTAAGACCTCTGTGAAGTCCTTACTGATCTTTTCCCATTATTGCTCCTCACAATTCCAGAAGCACAGCTCTGCTTCTCTGTTACTTCAGATTGTTTGGTGGAACCATTTCATGACACGGAGGCCAGGATGGGTCTCGGAGTCAGTAATGTGGTTGAGAGTCCAGCAAACCAACATCTGTCCTTTAATAGGTCCTCATTTGTCCCTGCCCTAGACTGGCAGCAAAATAGCCAAAATTTTGTTTTCCACAGGAAAAAAGCTATCCTAAATAGAGAGGAAATGTAAAATTTATTGTGAAACCAAAAAAAAAAAAAAATTCTCTCTTACGTACCTATTTTTTAGCAAGTTTTCTCAAAAATAGGTGAATAAAAGCAAATTATCCTCTTTTGCTTCTGCTTGTCTTTTCCATAACTTTTGAGCATTCTGGACAGAGTTAATCAATCTGATAGAGAAATCAAATTTTAAGTAGCTCTTAAAACATCTGAAAAAGAGGGTCAAAAAGAGACCTAGAAGTCTTTCAATGCTATGATGGCAAAAGGAACAGCAGCAGAACTTCATAATTCAGCAGAGAGCAGGTACCCAACTGCAAGTCCAGCTACTGGGAAATTCCAAGCAGAGTTTGCAATGAACAGTAAGACACAAACCCCACAGGAGACCCTGCTTCTTTCAGCTTAGAAGAGTAAGTAGTTTATGGAGCTATCTGTGTTTCGTTGTTTGTTGGAGTTCTTAATATAAATGAAAATATGTTCCCAACCACATGCAGAATACATTATTATATCTGTGTTTAAGACATCTTTAGTTTTAAGAGTGCAAATTATGACCTAAAATCAGTACAGTATATTGAATTTTAATCCTTTTTCTTTGTTACTTTATGACCTTTCTTGTTGATTCCTAAAGTGTATTTTTAGTAAATTATTGATATTTCATGAGAGATTCACATAAATTTTTGTAGTGTACTTAACTCATGTTAAAGTCTAAGTCGATTAACCACTAGACAATATGCCTACTGGAAATTATATTTAAAGATTTAAATATGCCCATGGAAGATAATAATAAAATAAATATATAGCTCCTATTTACAAATTCTTTCCAAATAAAACAAATCTAATTCAGAAAGACAAAATTAAGCATGCCATAGGTATTTTATCAGTTCTGCTGCAGTATCTAGCACAGTGAAATGCAACTCAGCAGTTCAGGACAGAAAGTCAGAATCAGTTGATGCAAAGGGTCTTCACCTAAAACGTTGATAAATATTTATTATTACATACATACACCATACAAACCCAATCTTGCTGTTCTATAACAATCAGAATTAAACTTTTGTTTAATAATTTAAGAATTAAGTATTGATACTTCTAAATTTAATGGGAAATTTTATCCAAAATAAGGATTATGGGATTTGGGTCAGGATTGATTTTTTTTTTTTTTTTTTTAAGAAAAGCTAATTTACAACATAATCTATGTCTAGTTGCCCTAAAGAGAACTATATATTTGGATAGTGACAAAAGTAAGATTGACAGTCATTTTCAAATTGTGAGTCTTCCAGATTTTTTGATGGGTAAATCAAGAAATAAATTTTTAAAAAATCCATGGAATGCACACAGATTTAGAATTTTTTAAAGAATGTTTTCTGTCATATAAATTACAAACTGCAATAACATAATAGCCATGGCATGTAATTCTGAATTACTATTAAATTCTTTCATAATATTTAACAAATAGTTTCTCATCATTTCTGGCCAAGCTGGAGGTATGTTTGAAAAGGGTTTGATTAGAATGAGCCAAAAGGCATCTCACCACCACCCACTACTACTTTCTTAGCTACTATTGTTTTTTCATATGGGATTGCATCGTGTGAACCAGAAATCTGCAAGTTGACTAAAGTCACCACAGTGTCTTCCAGAGCACAATGGTATACCTACTGCAACAAGTAATTAATCTTGGGCTCAAGATTTCCTGATGGGAGCCTATTGACCCCAGCACAATAGATGAAAGTATTTTATCCTGTGTGTTCCCCTACTGACCCCTTTGCCACCTTTTTTTTATGCACTGTCTGCTCTCATACCAAACCAAAGAATTCATCCTTCACTCTGATATTTGGGGTCTGCTTGACCCTAATTTGCTCTGATATTTGGGGTCCGCCTGACTGCATTCCTTGTGGAAATTTCTTGGTTTTGCTTAAGAGGACGACTCGGTAAGAAAATCCTGGCAAAGTTTTACCATACACAGTGACAAATATGAATGAGCTCAGAAGGGTCAGGGATGCTGTGCTGGGCTTTACCCTGATCCCACACAGCGTTTAATGGAAGCTGCATGTCATCTCTGCACCTGCTGGGAGCAAGGCTGGGGAACTGCTGGGCGTACTCAGGACTGGTGAGGGAACCTGCAAAGGAACCTCAGTGCTCACAAATCACCATCGTGGTCCTGCTGGGCTGGCAGCTGCAGCTTGGAAAATGAACCTTCGAGCTCTCTGGTACACTAAATACTCATAAGGGTGTAAGGGAAAATGAGACATTGAAACTTCTGTAGTGACCCCAGTGTGCAAGTCACCTCTAAACTGGCCCAGAGGGTGCTCCTGTAGGCAGTTAGCATGGACAGTTTTGGACATGAGTCCACTCTTGGGACTAATGTCCATAACAAGGTTAAAAAAGCTACCTCTAGGCTAGGTATCTGAAGTGAACCAGATTTTAGTTGCTCTCCAATGTTTTCTCTGGGTGTCTCAGGCTGCAAAGCCAGGAAGCAAGGTACTAAAACTGGTTGCTCAGCACTGAAAGAATATTTTGTCTCCCAGAGACACAGAAGAGGTGGATACTTGCTTACAGACCCCACCCAGCCAGTGCAAGGAGTGTGTAAGTACTGCTGTTTTCAGCTCTTGGGACAACAGTGCAACAGCTTACATTGCCTCTTGCCAGCTTAAAAAATTAAAGAGCTGTTTCAGACTCCCCTGTAGCAGCAATTACCCTCTGCTGAAAAAGCTGTGCTGTTAATCTCCAGCGTCCCCTGACACTCTCAGTGAAAGCAGACTCCAACTGTTACCACAAGACACTTCAAAGGCCATCTTGGATAAACATGTGAAAATTGTCCTAAACTCTTAACAGTAACTCTAGCCCCAGAGTGAATGTCCCTTCCCCCATTCCTTCCCATCAGGCTCCCATCTACTAAAATTGCTTCATCTCCTTGCTCCTCTGTGCCTGTCATTGGGAATATTTTCCAATGCAACATATTGACCCTCCCACACAGGCTTGAAAGAGGGTGAAGAAGAAAACACTGACAAATGTTTCCCCTGCAGATAATCATATTGTCATTAGAGCCCTCAAACTATTCCAGTGTCTACTACATGCAATTAATAAATCACTTCAGGTCCAGATTCTCACTTCTCTAAATTAAAATAACACTACTGCCATTAGCAATAATCCTCTCCTTTAGTCTGGCTGCATATCTGGATTACCTGAACTCAAGTGAAGCTTTCTGCTGATTTGAGCAAAATGAGAACTTAAAATATGGAATTTTTTCTCTCTTAAATAGTCCCCTACTATCTACCATATGCAAGAGTAATACAAGCAGGAGGCTGAAAACACAGATCTCCATAAAAATGCAGCTTGGGTGGTCCACCTGAACAACATAAAGCGCTGCAGTCCTGGCTTGAGGGTGGCTTGCAGCCCCCTGGAAAAGGGTGATGACCAGAAGGTGACCTGCAGAAGATGCTGTGACCTCAAGCAACTGCCTAGATCTGCTCGATCTTTATCAGTTGGCAACAGAGGGAGAAAGTGGGAAACTCTTGGTTGTACTCTGCTGACTCAACTCTGGAAAATACATGGGCAAGAGCGGATGAATGGGTAAATCCAAAGAACTTTAGGAAATAAAGACAGTGACACACAGCTGTGAAGGAAGTTGAGGCATGTAAATATGGAAAAAGGTTAAGTAGCAATACATAGAAATGTATAAACAAGTTATGTTTTTTGGAATATTTAAAGAACATGGAGATGTGATGCTGAGCACAGAGAAGCTGGAGAAGGTGTGGGCAGGAAGGAGTGCTGAGGAGAGATGGCAGTAGGAAGAGAGAATATTTAGTTCACTCCAGGGCCCAAAACACTTCTTTAAATATCCTGTATGTTTGTGTTCACTGGTGCATACATGTTAGCTCAGATAAGATGTGTGAAGAATGAAGTTTTATATTTCACATGTATCTTTTCCATACTTTAGAAGGCAGTGCTATGAACCACCTCTGTTCTTCTCCCGTAAATTTTCTCAGTAATCTCTTTTAAATGGAATTTGGTTCTTTGGTAATTTTCTTCTTGGCTGAAAGGACTCCAATTTTCCTGTCCTGCCAGCCAGCTTCTGTCTGGAGCAGACCTTGATGATGAGGACTGAGATCTATTTCCTTTGAGTAACTTGTGTATTTGCATAAGGTTCATAGGGTTTATTCACCCCAAGAAGTGGCAATAATTGCAATGAGATATTTGCATTTATTACCAGCGGGTAAAGCCTGGCCTCTGGAGGCAGATTTCTTGTGCTGTCTTGTAAAGCTCATGCAGTACTAATTGTTTGGCAGAAAGTTGAAGTCTCTGACCAAAACCGTGAGTTTTACAGGTGGAATTCTCTAAAGATGTAGTTATTCACAGAGATGGCAGAGGCCAGTGGGAGGGTGGGTTCATATGCCCACTGGCAGGATGCATTCAGCCTAGCAGCAACACAAAGGAAACATAGGAGTTCTCCTAAGAGGCAAATGTAGAGCACGGAATGATTTTATAGACACACCCCTTCTGTGGCATTATTGGGTCACCTAAGAGGAATTTCATCCCTAGTCCTCACGTATCACCAGTGTCTAACACAAAAACATTCTTCTTGACATTGCTAAATGATGTAACCTTACTCACAAGTGTAAGACAAAGGGGATTACTTAATATTAATAACATTATCTACTGTGCAGTGAGCACATATTTTCCTTTCAAATGTTTTGTGCTCTTCTTTGCCTTTTTTTTAATCAATGTCAAGGGAATAGTGACACGATAAATATTCAGTGAGGTTAGATATAAACCTTGTTATATCTAAGGTACCCAGTTTTGTCTAAATCATCTCATTGTTTTACACTTTTTTTTTCATGGGCCCCTTTTTCCTAATATGAATTTGACTGAATTGATTACTTGTCAAGATTTTGTATCACCGTATGAAAGAGTACTAGGCCATATTTATTTAGTATTTTTCTGGTGCAATTGCATATAAGAACTCACCTGCTATGGAAGATCTCTGTGCCCTAACATCACAGAATTCTTATAAGAAATCCTGTCTGGAATCACTGTTCCTAAATAACAACAATATTATCTTAATTGAATTTTACTGTAAGCCAAAAAATAGACTATGTTCATGTTGCCTAGACATTTTCAGCTGTACATCTCTCCATGAAATAGTTTTCTAGTCCTTCCTCAAATATTCCAGTCATCTATAAAATATTTCAGAAAAAAATGTCTCAGTCATAAATTAATTTGCACTGTGTCAAGAGCTGATTTTAGACAAGTTTGAGCGGCGAAAAATGTTAAAATTATTCAGCTGGGTAATAAATAGCATAAGAGCAGCTGGAATAGTACTGTTTTCAATATTCTGCTTATAGAGAAATGTTTCCTAATGTGCAGCCTACGCCATCCCTGCAGCAGCTTTGAGCCATCCTATGCACCCTTATCAGAGAGCGGAGCTCAGCATCTCTCCCTCCATGTCCCCTTCTCTGAAGCTGTCAGCCTCCTTTTCTCCAAAATGGACAACTCAAAGTCCTTACCTGCTCTGAATAGGAAGGGAAAAATGTATCAAATATCTGATGATGGAGGTTGCCAGTCTGCTGGGAAGAAATCTGTTCTTGTTCTGGTATACATGTTCTTGGTCCTCGGTAACAGAAAGAATTTTAGGAAGAAGCTTCTCATATGGGAAAAGGTCAAGAAAGATTTTAACTTTTGGAAATAGGGAAATATAAGCTTGTGATTAAAACTTTTGGGTGGATGCATACAGAAAAATGGAAGTAAACATGAGTGTTTTATTCAACTTCTCTCTTTATTTCTGGTATTGAACATTTCAGTAGCAGCTGAAAGAAGACTTACATGAATCAGAATATTTATTGTATTTTTTCATTTATACTGAATGTAACTTTTCCTTAACTTTTTGCAAAAAACCTTTAGTCTGATTCTGACCAAAACAAATGAGTGTATGGATTTTGAAAATACTGTGCTGCTGAAGCTGATGTGCATTGATGGGAGTGAGATCAGGCAATATAGGCAATTTTTTCAGACTTTTGAAGGTGTTTGGCATTGTAACCTTGTCTGTCCAGAGATATAACATTGCAGGAAGATCTTTATGATCTGACATTTAAAAAAATCATTCTAATATTAAAGCAAGATCAGATCTCACACATTTTTCAAGGAAACTTTTTTTCTTAAAATTCCTCAGAAAAATATCCAAGCCAAATAAACAATACCTCACTCAATGCAAATATAAAGAGATGAAGTATTCTAATGTTCATCACCTCCTTACTGATTCTTAAGTATTGTATTTTTTCATGAGAAAAATGTAGTTAAATGGTTTCTCAGTTCATATTAACATAAAAGATGAACAGCGACCATTTCCTAGCTTATAGATTTTGTGTGCCCAAGTGACTGCATGAGATTTATGTTTATTTTTTTCAAGAGATGAATTATCTTGATATTGAGATTTTAAATTTTTCATTGACTTGAAGTCACACTAATGCACCATTAGGCTCCTGGAAGTTGTTAATTTAAGTGATCACAATAGACCAGAGACCTTCATAGTTCATTGCTGGGAAGAAAGCAAATGGGAATCACTTTCTAAGCTTGAACAAGGATGAAAATGCTGGTTAATGAGTGCTCAGTACTAAGCATGTGCTGCTCTCCAGGTCACTTCCCCAAAGCAGATGGTGGGGTTTTGTGGATTCCTGAATTTATACAGTCTGTGTTGCTGGTGATGTCTGCAAATAGTCTACTCAAAAT
The DNA here is from genome assembly GCF_047830755.1 of Zonotrichia albicollis. Taxonomy (NCBI): domain Eukaryota; kingdom Metazoa; phylum Chordata; class Aves; order Passeriformes; family Passerellidae; genus Zonotrichia; species Zonotrichia albicollis. The sequence continues at coordinate 87,332,215 of NC_133821.1, forward strand.
TAGGTAAAATATCTATATGATTTTCTGATGTGGAAACTTTTCTAATCTTGTACTATATTCATTGACCAATTAATATTTTTTTCCATTTCTGTTAATTGTGAAAATTTGACATAGAAATCCATAATTGGGAACTTGGTAAACTATGAGTATTTTTACCTGGTGATTTAAATATCATTGTGTACTTAACTTTGCCATGTTAAACATTTCTTTAATCAGAAGTGGCATCAATTTAACTATTCAATTTTCAATGTTGCTAATTCAAGTACCACAGTAGTGAAAGAGTCGAAGCCTGCAACTGCTCAGTGTTTCTCAATTCCTGCTGCACTGGTGGAGCCTGATCAGCTGTAATCAATTGTCTCGATGCATCTTTCCTCTCTCAGGAGTACCTTTTCCTCCTGTGATGTTTATTCTTTACACTGGACACAGTAGCTGTCTGTGAAGGGATATCCAAACTATGTATTTTATAATGCATGTCATTGCCTCAAAGTCTATTAATTGGCATCTTCATACTTTAGTTTAGTAACAGTTCATGACAGGAAGAGATCCAGGAGAGAGGGAGACGGGGTGAAGAACTGAGAGAGTGGGAGCATCAGGCATCAGGGATATGAGACAGCTGCATCCAAGCTAATCTTGGTTACCAAAGTGTAGGAGAGTGTGATGCAAAAATATCCACATGGGTGACACAACATTTGAGGCCTTTTAAGCAGGATGCCCCATCACATCTAGGAAATGCCGATAAATTCTCTCAAAGCAGCGCACTGACTGGACTTACTGGCTCCAAACTTCAATAATTTATTTTTTACATTTTCATGTAAAAGTTCATGATGTATTAATTTCATAGCATATACTTGATTAGAGATGGAAAATGCTTTAGAGAGAAGGAAGTCAATGTTTTCCTTATACTATCCATGGTTAGCAGTATTTAAGTTCTAGCCAAGTTGTACGGTTTGGTTCCCATTAGATGACACTTAATTTTTCTTCTCCCTCCTCTAGTCTCAGAATAAATGAAATTACCTTGGCTTTTGTCCTTCATCTTTACTCAGAAGAAAAAAAGACATTCTCTGCACTATTCTATTTTGTGTTTTTCGCTTTGGATAGCCAAGGCTATGTGGAATATCCCAGGTGATATATTACTATGACTTTTTAAAATGACATAATTCCAATTCTGTACTGAAAAAAGTCCCACTACTAGGATGATTCATAACTATCACTTGTTTTCAACTCACAATGCAATCCTTATCAGTCTGTAAAGTCAGATTGAGCACAGACAAAATTATATTTGCAGACATGTAAATTAGCAGAGGAGTCATAGTATCATCCTTAAATTTACACTGGTGGGACTAATTCAGACAAAGATTGGATGGTTATCCCTTATCTCTGAACCTCTGACATCAGAATGTCTGAAATTCAACAAACTGAATCTGAATTTGCAGTTCACTTGTTTTTGATTCAACAATTTGAACCAGAACAACTCCTGCCTTTTGTGTCAAATCTGTTACTAAAAACATTCAGTGAGGTCACTAAAATCATTGCCAAGGATAACCATAGGGAAATTTTGTTGACCAGTCTTTCGTATGAACTGTAGTGGAATAGCCTTGAGAAGTTGTCTCAGTCTTATTACAATGCTGCTGCTCAATACCGAGCTTTTTGCATGTGATCAACACTACAGGGCCATACTAGTCTGGCACAGTATTATGGACTTCATTGAAATTGTTTATTTAGATGTTCTGTGTTCTCATAAAAAACCATAAATTTGCATTACACCTAAGATGAGAGCGTTTGCTTTTTTTCAGGATCAGGCTACACTTTAGATATGCAAATAAATCTGTGACCCGTATCTTCCACTCATTTTAATTATATCATTTCAATAAAAGAAGGTATGAACAAAAGGCCTTTACATGTCTTTAGAAACCTCAGCACATATCTACCTGTCTTTAAAGATGCAATCAGTGGGATAATTTTTGTTAAGAATATTAACAATTATATTAAGGAGCAATGATAATAGCAATCACAATAAGTCACAAGTAATAAAGGGATATGCATGATCTTTGTGTCAAGAGGAATATGAGGTCAATTCAGTTGATTGTTGCAAAGACTCTTGGATCAGTCCAGATAATATAATAGAAGCATTATTTTTTGACAGCCAATGTATTTTGTAAATGTTGATGATTTTTGAGATATAAAAGAGAGTACTAATCTGCTTAAACGATCATTAATTTTTCTCAAAAAGAGTAGTGTTTTAAATTAATAAATCTGTCTTTCATTAATACGGTATTAATTTAGGAACACAATAATCCTGGAGCTCTTTTATTCAAGAATGCCAGCTTCATAATTTAATGACAAAGGAGAATAAGAATTGAAATATGTTGCTCATCACCACCATTAGGAAACAGAAGTACCTTTTCACATTTCTCCAGCATACGTCTCCCTATGAGGATTTTCTCTCACAGAACTCAGAGTACAGTTAACCTCTCACAGTCAATAACTGCACACTTGAATAAATCAAAATTAAGCATAATTCATTTTTAACCCTACAGTCAGCAACAGTAATGATTGAGTATTTGTGACAAAACTGCAGAAGGGAGCTCATACTTTAAGGGTCCAAACATTGCTGGTGTTGAAGAAAATGGAAGGCTGAGGTGACCTGATCTGCCTCTGCCCATTAGGGACTTTTTGATAGTCATTGTCTTCAAGAAAAATAATTGCTTCCCAAGAATGCTCAGCTAAATCATTTTATTAGTGTGAACTGGATTAAGGTTATAGGAAGGTCCCTCTTGCTTCTTACCCAATAATATCTGACCATGCATATCAAAGAGTGGAGGAGGCAAATTATTCATTATTTCAGCAGCATAATGAAAGCATAAGGGAGGTTTAAAAGGACGCTATCTGCAGCAGGAAACTGTCAAAGAACGTGGGAACACAGCCCTCCTGCATTTTTGTTTCAGCTCCGTTGATCAGAAGATTGAAAGGCCTGCTCTACCTACAGGGGTCCTCTGTTCAGGCCCCACAGTGCAATTATAATCCGTCCTCACCTCCTTCAGAATGACAGCCCAAAAACAAAGCCCTGAGCTTTTGTACAGCTTAGCATTCCTAAGGAACACAAATCTTCATTTCTTTCTTTTCTTTTTTTTTTTAACTGTTAAGAATTAATTAAAATTGTTCTTATATAATATCAAGGGATAAAACTGCTTAAAATTATCTAATACTTTTTAAGGACAGAATTTTTTCTACAGAAGGATCAATTGCTCACTGACACAAGGTAGGGCAGTTCTGCTTTTGTCTTCCTGCTGCCTCCAGGAAAAAGGAGTCCAGTTGCCTGTATTTTGCATGAGGCCATTTAATTTCATTTTTTTTTCTGCCATCATTCCTGTTGTTTACACAAGCTAGTGACAGAAATTTGCAAGTAGTTGGATCCTCAATGGCTCTTGCAGTTAATCTTGCTGGATGTCTGCTTTTCAAAGGATGTCTAAACAAAAAAAGCAATACACCTCCATAACTAACATGTATACTAGGTCACAGTAAAAGCACCAAGTGGTAGGAAATGTGATGGCCTAAGTATATTGAGAGATGCAGGAGATATGAAAAAGTAACATTTTTATAGCTTCCAGCAGCAGATTATTATGGAGGCTAATTTTAAAACAAGAGCAGCAAAACTATGAAATCTACTAAACATGTTGTCTCTTTTATGTTTATGCTGGCCCACCACATTGTTGTGGTTTTCTGAGGAATGCTGTAGATTGCAGGATTATAGAAGCTTGGAAAGTTCTGTGTTTAACATAAAATGTTGAGGTTGTATTGCTTTACCCAGTGCAACCCAGCACCAAGCAGGCTAAAGTTAGCTGTCAGGTTCCATTGCAGAGTGAGCACACAGAATGCGTTTGGCCAGCAAATCTCACATCATGTGCCTGACCTTTAAATGCATATATTTGCAGAAGGTTAGACAAGATTCCAGGCTGCTTGAAAGCTTTAGTGGTTGAATCAACATGGGCCACCACAGAGTAGTCTAGCTGTGGATGTGAAAATCTGCTTTGGAACTGCAAGACCAGGTGATCACAAAAACCATGGTAATGGCATGAATTAATTTCACAATTCTCATCCTCTGATTCTTATTTCAAGACAACCTCAAGTTACTTTTAGGCTGATTTGGGGGATTTTTTAAAACCTTAAAATACAGTACAGCTACAATGCCAGGAGTGAAATATGGCTTCCAAGAATACAAGCGTATTTACAGGTCAGGTTATAACCCAGGTGTTCAGATACTGACTGGTAAGTTCACATTATTCTTGTTTTACTTAAAATTCACTTAAAGTATTTGTATTACTTAGCAATTACTTTACAATTTTTTCTTTAATTAGTAAAGAAATTCTTAATGCATGTTAAATTGAGTGCCTAATGACCCTTTACAAGCACTTAGGAAGACTACATTTTAGCGAAATCATGCTTAAAAATAGAAATATTTTAGTATCCTGTTCAAGATTTATTTTTGGGGAGGTGTAAAGCAATGTAAATAGGAATCAGTCTGCTCAGTCATAAAACCAGTTCTTTTTGGTCTGTTATACATTGACTTTCTTTGTTTGAAAGGGACAAAGGCATATTATCTTATTATTTTTCACATATGGTTTATCTCTTTGCCCTCTAAATGACACGAGTTGGATGGTTGTGTAAGATACCCAGAGTCCCAGGACAGAAGGGAACCAAGCAGTGACTAGCCAGCAGGGACACATGAAAAGCCAAGTGCCAGGTCTGTCATTCATTACCAATGCTATTACCTTTGGAAGTACTATGGCACAGAAGATCACTTCTGGAGCAATAGATGCATTCAGGGATTTGGTGGAACATCTGTTCCTGGTATATTTCTGCATCAGAACCTGTGAAAAATCTGAAGTGATTCTCCAAACTGACCAGCAGAGTCCCACCAGAAGGCATTTGTGGGGAAATGTTCAGAAATGTGACATTCTTCAAACAGAGAAATCTTACTCATTGGGATAAGGCATTAGCTATCTCTTGCTACATTCTAGCACCAGTATTTAGCAGGCAGGACTTTTTTGTTTTATTTTATTTTCAGTAATTCTACAACTTTGTATGTGAGAATGGATGCAGAGCTTGACTGACCTTCAAATAACTGGGGCAAACACATCCCTTTCTGGAATTCAGAACACCTCTTTGACAGCCTTTGGTAATGTGCAGGACCCATCAGACTCCAAAGGCTAGGCATGCCTTAACACTAAGCGAAGGCTCAAATCAGATCATTCTGTCCTGAGGAAGTGTAAGACTCATGGAGCTCCATCTTCCATGGGAATATCAAGGCCTACCTTGATAAAGCCAGGAGTTTTAGCTGAATTTGGGCTTCTTTATAACTTGGCATACAATTCTGCAGAGCTTCAGGTCAGAGATAACTGAATGAGCCATGGTAACTGCAGGCTTATTTCCACAGCTGTTAATGAAATAGTTGTGAAAGTGTTAGCCATTTCTATTACAGGTTCCTGTTCTACCACCTAACACCCATTTTGAGAGTCTAATTAGCAAGAAAAACCTACTTACTGATAGAGTTTATGGGGAGAAAAGAGCCCGTGGACACTATTTGTTCCTGTTAGATCCAATAGAATTATTAATTTTTTTTTAATAGTTTCACTTTTTCTTTGGTTTGTATTTTCTTTCTTTAATAGGAAATGGAACTAATGAGCTTTTAAGAAACTCTGAAACACCTAAGGCAACTATGACAGATTTTTCAATTTGAGCAAGCGCACTATGGCCATAGTTCACAGTGTTTGTGGGTTTTAGCCATTCTGTCATCAAAATATTGCCCATCATCCTGAATGGTCAGCTTGACTCAGTGTTTTCACTTTCTTTAATAATTTTTTTTTAGTAGTGTTTTTCTACAGCATTTCTGAAGTCAAATGCTTACAGTTTTCCAGCAAACACTCTTAAATTGAACTAAAGCACAGATATATGACTTTATCTTACATTTTATTTCCCCCTTTTGTACAATGTCATCTTTCAACTATAGTTTCTTCATAACAGCTTTTCAGGTAGAAAACTTCTCAAGACTTTGACTTTTAAACAGAATGGTAATCATCCTTTCACTGTAAACGGAGGGATTCACAAGAACAAGGCAGTAGCACTGACCCCCCCAAAGGAGCTGAAAGCCAGAAGGGCCATCCATCCATAATGGTCTAGAAGTGTCTGTCTCTGTTTCCTAATGCGAGGAAATTGCCTTGAGATGCATTTGAATAGAAATACATCATTAAGAGTTGGTGGACTATCAGTAAGAAAGTAGGCATTTGGGTACTAAACAGATCTTCCTGAATTTTCTTTGTTCCCCATCTGTTTCAACTGTAAATACACCCTCTTTTTATTTTTTTTTTCTTTTTAATTTTGAGTTCATATTAGAAAGCTCCTTTGGTTTATGACAGATTTCAGGAACTGGAAAAACCAAAACCTGTTTGCTCTGTGTCACCAGAAGATCAGACTGCTTGTATATGAGTATGTGCGTGTGTGTGCACCCCTGTTCTCAAAGGGAAACCTCAGTTTCTAATAACATTTAGGTTGTTCAGCTCAATCTCTGCTCAGCCAAGTCAGCCAGCTGTTCCAGCTACTATGGCCACACACATCCTCTCAGGAGTCCATAACTCTAATGGTCTTCAATCTAAAACCTTCTGTCTCCATAGTTTGAACTGTTCCTTGTATAATAGCAAAATTATATTCTTTTTTGATCCTTCCCACTGTCCCTGTAGATATGAAAACTCAAGACACAGATCTGACACTCTGCAGCTTTCCTTTTTCTCAGAGGACCAGAGCAAGACATGATTGGATTTTCTCTTGTAAGAGCTCAGATATTGTAAATACAAAGAGGAGCATCCTTAATTTTTTTCCAAACATTTCTTCCATTTGAGAAATCTTTCTGAAAGATTCAGACACTCAGTAGACCACCATCAGCCTGTGCAAATTGTTATAGCTCCTACCACAGCTAGATGTGGAAAACATCTACTTTATTCACGTTTTCAAAGCATGAATGCCTCCAATTAATGCAAGTGTTAATCCATTTCAGTCCAGTGCATATATTGGGATGGGAGGGTTGTGTCCATAATCTGAACATTGTTCTACTGGACTTTCTACTGGAAAGTAACTGGCAGCACAATTTTTTTCCACGCTTTTCCAGATAATCATAGGATCATTGCATTCAGGTAACACTGTCTCTGCATTTGTCCTGAATGCAGAGATTTAGCTGGACTGAATGCTTTCCATATCTACTTGTCATCTGCGTAAAATCTGTTTTACACCTGGGAAACTTATGGTTTGAAACAACTTCTTTACCCATTTAAATATGAGTGAAAATGAGTTTTTATTTGTCCATTAGTTGAAAGTTCTTCATCTGGACCTGTCCTCATCACTAATGACTTTATGTGAATACCTTAATGAACAAAGTGAGACAGAGGATAATTAAATTCAGTAATGAATGTGTCTAAAAGTGTACAAAGTAAACAATAAAAATTATTTCTTTGATTTCCAGTTTCTTTATTTCAGCAGTCTGTTTTGAGATTGTACCTCACAATTAGTTTTAACTCCAGAATAGAGACAAAGGATGTGCAAAACACGAGAAATGGGAAGTATTCACAATGTTTTTTGACAAAACAACATACTGTCACAACTACTGACTTTGTTCTTGAGAGCCTAGAGCTAGGAGCTGAAATGCAGCTTTTTAGGCAAAACTAATGTCAATTCATTTCCATGCCAAATGTGCCAGATATGTTGAGATAGTTTATTGAGGGTCACCCTACAGACAAAAATTTTCCTTTAAACTTGCAGGTGTTGGCTAGCCATATCCAGAAGATGCATTCTGGATGCATATGCCCTGGAATATCCAGGGCCTGGAGTATCTGGCATATCACCAGGCAGCTAAAACAAGTTCTCATGCTCTGTCTCTGTGCTCACAAGAGAAGTCAGAGACTGTGACGTGCTCATGCCATGTGTCCTGGAGCCTATCAGCTCTGATAGAGACTTTTGCTTCAGCTTCTGTGCTGTGGAATGGATACCTTTGTGGCTCTGAAAAGGTTCATGAGCTGCTGAAGGCCTAAAAACACCATTGTTTTGTTGCTGTTATTTAAAAAAAGAAAATTACCTACTGATTTGAAAGGGAGAAACGTCTTCTCCCAAAATTTAGCTTCTTTCTTCACAACTTCTGCAGAACGTAAAGAGGCTTCTGAAACTTGGCTTTGTTGGGTTGAATTAGAAGCTCCTCATGTGTCATGCCAGTAAAAAAGTCAGCTGCTAATGCTGAAGGGAAGGAACTGCTTATGCTGATGAATAGTGCAAACATGCTGCTCTGTACCTTGTCATTACAGTAATACATTACATGGGGATAATGCTGGAGGCAGTAACTCTAACACCACAGTCAATGGAGCTGCAAAATATTGCTGCTTTGTGAGAACACCCTAAGCCTTTCTGTTTGATTGCCACAGTCATGGAGTTAGCATCAAGCAATTGCAGTCATGTGGGTACTTTCAGCAGATTTTAGTACCTTTTTTTGGAAGCATTTTCACAAAGGTAATTTGTTGCTTAAGGCTTTTGCTTCAAATACATATTTTTAGCTCCGGCATGCTTGTACCTGCAGGGAACATCAACAGTTTTCATTAAGCTTTAGCAAGGCTCTTCCCTCTGGCAAGAATTTCTCCGGCCTGTTGATGATTTTAGGGACAGAGGAAATGACACATTTACTGTTTGCAGCCTGTCAAAAGAAGGACAGTTGAAGCAATATGGTGAACTATTGGAAACGAATTAGAAAAAAATCAAGCTGAAAATTGCTATTCATTTTTTAAGTGGAGCTCATTCAGCACGTTGAGAAGCAAAGGAGCTGATTCATTGTTTCTCACCCCTTTTGAAGTTGTGTTGATATTTTCCATGCAAAATTAACTTAAAAGGCAGCTTCCAAGATAACTGTTTGAAATCATGTCTGGCCTTACTTTTCTCTATGCCAGCTGAAGAAGATGTAAATGAAGATCTCTGCTTTGTAGTATGAGATTTCTTTTGCTGTGCCAGCAGTAGAAGATGGCTTCCATGCCCATACTGACAGAAAGTAAAACTGGAGGAGTTACAGCAGCACAAGCCACCAGATCTTCCAATTCTTTTCTGGAGGGGAATTTAAACAGGGAAGATTTGTGGCCAGGGCCCTGGGGAAGCACTATGGGATGCTTTGTTTAGATCCAAGAGGTAAAATCCCTTACTGTAACCTGTATGAAAGGCATCACAAAGGTTGCTGCACCCTCCCACTGCCACAAATATGTCACCCTCCCACAGGAATGAGTCAAATCCACTGTTTGAAAAATGCTTTTAAATATTAGGGGCTTTTTGGTTTATTTTTTTTGGTTTTTTTGTTTTTTTTTTTTTTAACAGATAAAGCTCATGAAAATATTTTCTTTAACACCAGTTTCCCTGAAGACATTCTGCTTTGAAATGAAAGATACTTCCAGAGCATGAGTTCTTGCCCTCACAGGCACTCTTTGGACAACCAGAGGAACTCTTTAAACTCAAGGGTAATATCCATAACAACACATGGCTTGTTATATCATGCAGCTTAATCAATCATAAAGTGATTCCAATTTGAATATGTTCTATTTTAATTGGCAATTGTGTTGTTATCTGTGCTTAAAAATACAAGTCAGAATAGTCATGTTAACTTCTGTCATCCTGCCCTGCAGACTAATTTGAGCTATATTAAAGGATTTTGATTAATCAAAGTTGAAATAATTGTTTAGGTGTAAATATTATATCAGAGTATAGGTTTCTGTGTTTGAGAGTAGTAGTAGTAGAGGAAAAGGAGTAAAATAGGAGAAAGGCTAAAACAATAAAACATTTTAAATTTTGGTTGGCTTATTCTTCAAGTACATTTACAAATGCAACTGAGGGATTATCTAACCTTATACCCAGTTCTGCTTTGAGGATGAAACCTGACTGGACCTCCTGAGGTCCCTTCCAATAGGAATTATCCCACTTCTATAGATGCCAAAACCAAATAAGAGACCAGAAAAATTCAAATTCTTCAATGTGATTCTGCTTTCTGTATGTTAGCCATGACATAGCATGGAAATTCTTGTTTTCATTACTGTTAACATAACTGCACAGTCAAAATTTTTTTCATGTTATATTTGTACACCTAAGCAAAATACAATGTATTTTGAAATTCTTGATCTGTTATATTCCTGTTCAAGATGTTTCTTACACTGGATGAGAGGATGAACTTCAGTAAAGGCATGTATGGAAACTATCTGTCCTCCACTGACTTTGCTTTTACTTTAATCAAAGAGAAACTTCATTCATTGCAATGATGTAAGATCACCCAAATCATCAAATTTCAAAGGAAAACATTTGACATTTGATAACCCTGAATAAAATTGTAAGAATTTTTCTGCACAACTAACCTCATTTTCTTACCCAGCATTCTGGAGTAAATGCAAGAAAAATGTTAATGTAGACATTGTGAAAATCATTCTATTTACCAGGTGCTCTTTATTTTTTAATACTTTATTAGAAGCTGTCATATTACCTTGATTGTTATGATACAAAAAATATAACAAAAAAAAAAAGAGGAGAAAAAGGAGCCAGTGCTAAGTGCTACCCCACATGCATTGTTGTAGTTTCATGGGTTATGGAATAGAGTTATCCATCTCCTTACTTGAGGCTGCTGTAAAGAATAAAGACATACTTCATTAAGTTTTAATGAGGGAAAGAAATCTTGGGCTGTCTTTGGAAAAAAAATATTTTTAGGGTATGGAAGACAGGTGTTTCTTCAACTCTTTCCTTTCAAGCAGAAGGCTGGGAAGGTCAGAGCAGATGGCACCAGACTGCATGGGGGGAGCATGGTGGGCCAGCCAGCTTTGGGATTTTGGCTCAGCAAGACCGATAATCATAGGATCATTGCATTCAGGTAACACCGTCAAATAGCAAAGTCTACAGAAGAATCATCTGGATTTACAAGACAACATTTACTTTACATGCTTAAATCAGGGCACAGGATCGAGAGCTGGTATCTCTCTGTGCTTTCAGCTTCCCTGGGATGTTTGAGAACTCCACAGTTCACTGGTCCTTCCCTGCAGAGCAGAGTGAGGCTCTTGCTATGTAAACCAAAGGAGCTCCACTCGATTTTTGGAGTTCCACTGTAAAACTATTTATCCACACTACCTATCTCTATAGTGCCTTGAGATTAGCTCCACACAATTTGGTATTATTCCTTTTTAATTATAATCTCTTCCAGAGGAAAATATCACCCTTCTTTCATGAAAAAAATGTATTGCCTAGAAAGGTAATGCATAAACACGGAGTGGAATTAGCTATTTAAATTCCAAAAGTAATAATGATCAAAGTAAAAGTAAAGATAAATATCTCCAAAATGAAAGGAAAGAAAAATTTCTTATCCAGCAACACCCATGTGGCAGATGTATTGCCTATTCAATGCACCACATACATGCTGCATGTCCACCAGTGTGTATGTGAACACACTGTGAAATCAGGAATTCTTCCCAAGCTTATCAAGCAGCTAGAAACTTCTTTCCAGTGATGCAGCATGATGGTGAAATCATTCTCCAAATTGATGGAGAGGGAAGATTTGAGCCCTACCAATCACCATGTTGAACACTCAGTGATCCATTTCTTGCTATGCAGATCCAGGTGACTGCCAGGCTGTTCCTATTAAAAAGGTGAACAAAAAGAGGCCATATGATAAACAGGACAAACCAGGATTTTACACTGGAGATCAGAGGCATCTATAGCACCTTCTCAATAACTGCCTTGTGATGTGGACTGTTAAATTTCTGGTTTCTCAATATGCATGGAAAGTGATCACCATCCAGTTCCTCTGGTCTATCCTTTAAAATTCAGCAGTCAGTAAGTAGAAAGAAAGAACAGACAATACAAGAAACATAACAAATACAAGGAGTATGCTAGAAAGGTTCATGCTAGAACCTTCACATCACACTATAACTTGAGCAGTTCTAGAAAATGTAAGGCCTGTGTGTGCTCAAAAGCTACAGTTCAGTTCCCTCAGTTTAAGCCATCACATCTAGTCAATTATTAACAGCAATAGTCAAACCATAAATACATACTGCATAGCCTTTGAAATAGTTACTTTATTTTCTTGCTGCTATTGGGAAGCTCTTGTCAAAAGACCAAAAAAGGAAATTTTGATTTCCTAAGTGCATTCCCAGCCACAGCTCATTTCTCCAGGTGCCAGCCTTTCCTTTATTTTTAATGCTTCCATGATATTTGCCTGTGGACATTTTAGAGAGTAGTTATGCCTCGTCTACACCTTCTTCTGGCTAAGCCCATCAAATCAAGCTGTTCCAACACAGCAAATTCTCTCTTCTTACTGGTTATCCAAATAACACATCACCACAAGCACAGATGATTCATACATTTTAGGAAGAAGCATCCTTTTGCTTCAGCTATTCTGTGCTGTTCCAGCTGCTCTTGAGTTGCAGCCTCTCACTTCCTCATTAACAGCTTCATGAACTGGTGTTGTACCAGAGGGAAGTGATACTTCTGTCCTGCCCCTGATAAGACCTTATGTTTGCATGGAATGAGAGGTAGCCAAGGAAACTGAATTATTTCTTTTTTTTTTTTTTTTTTTTTTCCCCATTCAGTGCTTTCATCAAGCCCTTAAGAAAGCTTTTCAGCAAAGGGTCCCTAGTCCATAAGGACAGCAGGGGTTTCTGCACTAGATTAATACTTTGTAATATATTAAGCTGCTTGAGCTTTTCCTGACACTTTAGAGAAGCAGATGAGGTAGATCAGCTTTTTGGGGTTTTTTTTGCCCTCTATTACCATAATGATTTCACCAACAGTTAAAGGAAGTTTTTCTTGTTCCCTTCCCTTTGAGATGTGAAAATGGCAACATCCCCTATGCTTCTCACCCTAACCTGAAGCATGTGTTTGTATCATATTAACAAGTTGTCACGGAGACCCTGTGTTCCAGCCCTGTTTTCCACCTTGGCTATGTCACAACCAGTAATGTGATTCTGGGACTACAGGTTCCTCAATCATGTGATAGTAGCTCCATGATTCACAGAATAGTACTAATAGTCATGAATCAAAATATGTGTCCATTTCTCTATACAATTAAATTGTACTTTCTTGCTTCTGCACTGTCCTTTCCCTAGCTCAGAATCAACCTGACTGCTGTGCACACATCTTAGGAATCCAAAATGCTTTTTATTTCCACATCATTTTGCCTTCTAATTTGCTATAAGGTGTTCCAGAAGATAACTATTTCTGATGACTGTGAAGAATTCAACACTCAGCATATCTTCCTTTCCTATAATGTGCAATAAGAATGCATTGATTTGAACCTTTTGCAAAATAGAGGCATGTTGTCTGCAAATCTGGCATGCTAATTTCCCATGTGTGATTAGTTCAACATGCAGATACTCAATAGTAAATAAAACCCAAGGTTTACAGAAAAGGATTTCTGAGTAAGTTTATTAGGTTAAAAACTGTTTTGTTTTGGTGTGCCACTGTTGTTGTTTTTTCTTGGTCCCACATGGAGAGCAAACATGGCCTGGAAGAGTGTTATGTCAAGTACCTCCCATCATGCATTGTCGCTGCTCAGTGAACTGGAGTCTAAAAAAAGTAATTCCTCATTTTCATCTTGACTAGGATTCCCCTTTTCTTTGCTGTGAAGCTGCACTAATCCTTCATTCAGCGCAACCCACACCCTCTGGTTCCACTCGGAGTTCTCCCTTTCTAACGTCATTGTATTCTTTATCTGGGCCTTCTTCTTCCAATAGTACTCCTTGAAAGCTCTTTCACAGACAAGAAAGGACCAGCTCCATAATGGCCAAGTTGGCCCTTTTCTTTTCTCTCTCTTTTTTTTAAGCTTCCGACTGAGCTTTGCTATTTAATCTTCTTGAGGCGTTCAAGATGTCACTTGCCTCTGATGACTACAGACAAAAGGGAAATCCATCCAACTTGAATGCAGTGTATACTTGAATACATAGGGTTGCTTTGAAGAGAGTTTCTTGAAGTCTCTGTGTTTCATTGGCTGTCCTGGTGGCCTTCATGCAGGTCTTTATGTGAAATCATATGCCCTTTCACAGATCACATTTCTTGGAAAGTTACCTGAATTTATTCACCCCAAAATGTTATCAGGTGAAATATAAATCAAAAGAGATTTTTTTTTTCCAGTCAGGTGTTTTTAATAAGCTAATGAGAATTCCTTCCTCACCAGATGAACACTTGATGCTTTGTGGGTGATTTGACTGCTGAGTTTGCACATATTTTACAGGTAGCAGTTTTATAATCTCTCTTCTTGCTGCTTCAAGTTGAAAAAAGAGAGAGTACCCATTCCCTGGAGTGTTGGAGCACTAAAAAGTTAACATTTGCCTCTCTGTAATGCATTACGTCAAGATTAATTTTAGCTTCCTTTATATTTTAGTAAACCTGAAACATTAATACAAGATATTTTAGTAACTGTTATGGACAGCATAGGTAAAATGCATTTACTTATAAATGCTTTATATTATATATATTCTTTAGAGGATCCTGGTTTTCTTGAAGTGTTGAATGCCTCAAGAGAAGTAACACTTTAGCTGCTGGTTACCTATGAATATTTATACACACTGACAACAGGCCGATGGTGTGAAGGATGTGGATGAACAGGTATTTGTCCATACAGGTTATCAGTCAGTATAGATTGCATAGCCTTTGTATAGATTCAGTTTCATGAATTTATTGTTGTGTCTCATCTGTAGCTAAAATTCTAGAAAAACAACAAAACTGGTAATATCCATTGCAGTGTGGATGAAAGTGCAAGCGTTACTATTAAATAAAAATATAGAACGGGAATTTCTGCATTAAAATATGAATCTACCAATTCCTAGCATTGGTCAGGAGAAAAAAACTCGCAGTCTTTGTAGAGATATATACAACTTTTCATTTCCCATATCAATCATGAGAACAAGTTGAAGTTCATATAATGGCCAGTTCCATTTACCCTAATTGTGAAGGACTTAGCCTGACTGTTTGCATTACAGACTGTGGCCACTGGGTTCTCAGTAGGGGTTTTCGGCCTACTCCATCCCGTAACAAACCCATGTTCATGCGTCGATTCAGATCCATCACCCTGAGATAAACTGTGAGTATTGCCCTTTGTCCCGCGCTGCATTCTTTCATGCATTGTGTAGTGACTATTTAAGGATTTAAAGGCTCATTTGCACAATTCTTTTGTCAGCAGCCTGGGTGCAGAATGGAAAAGTGATGGCTTCTCTGTCTGGGTTATGCCCTGAAGCTCTTGTGAGAGGAATCTACATACATAAGTTTTTCTTACACACGCAGAATGTCAACACTAAAAAAAAAAAAAAAATGACCTGTCTGTTTCTGTAGCTTAAAAGGTTATGGGTTAATATAAGATGTGATTTGTTTTCCTCTTTTGTGGCATTTAAAAAAAAATCAACACTTGAAAACAAACAGTAAAGGAAGGCAGAAACATTGGGTATTTAAAAATTCAGCTGATTAGGGTTGCTGGAATTTGCAGAAGAAGTGTCCTCCTCCGAATGAGATTGATAACATTAATAATTTAGATGCTCTCTACTGCTTAGGAAATGTAGGAGCAGATAATATTTCAAAGGTCCATCTCTTCTGCCCATTATGCATGTCTGTTTTGTTAATACATGTTTATTTAGACAAAAAAATCCTTGAAATTACAGTGATTTTGTATATAATGTGTGTGTGTGTGCATGTGTATAAATACATATACATTTATTTATTTATTTATTTATTTATTTATTTATTTATTTATACATTTATTTTTTATTTTAGAAAAAGAATTTGTTATTCTTCCCCTCACAGCCAAGTTTGTTGGAAGGTTACAGAAAAGGTTAATGTTTGGGAAAATCACCTCCTTGCACTCCAGCTGAGAGCTCAGAAGGCTGTGCTTACTCCTTCTGAACAATTTACCTGCCTTATTTATTATATAAATTATTTTTATTTGACAGAGATGGATGTGTCATTATGTTAATGAAATTTACAGTAATTTCTCACAAATAAGCAGGATTTGAAAGAAGATAGCAAAGTCATATTTTAGCTGCTTAGCTAGTACACCTGAACTGTGGAGGAATAGCATTGCCCTTTTCCATACAGCATTTTTCATTAAGGTTGATGACTCAGAGTGCTTAGGAATCAGCTGCACTTCTTTTTTAATGTTTTCTAAATAAATTGTTTTGTAATATGTCTCCTATCATTTGGTCTGAATAAAATTTGTGATGCAAGTGGCTCATGCTGTTGCTAAAAACCTTGAAACATGCAAGATTGTGGCCTTCAAAGTAAATATGGTTGATATTTTTAGGCTATTATAGCCACAACAATATGATTATTTTTAAAAAATACACTTTTAGGCTGTAACATTTATCTATTTCCCATCTACAAGTTATTAACATTTGACTGAATACTGAGTTCCAGTATTCAGTCCAAAAGCAGTGCAGATTGATTCTGGTTGGACTTGATCTGATTTTAATCAAACTCCAACTGTTGTTTAAAAATAGTTTACTGGGATATTCCAGTTCTTATATCAGTCATCCATCCTCACTGCTCTGCATATATGATGAGTTTTTCTCACCCCAATGTTCACTTTTTCCAGAGTTATTAAACCATTTTCTAACCTAATGTGTGTGGTCAGAGTCTCTAAAGATATACCATGTTCATCAAATATTGCCTTTGTGAAGCAAAACTTATCTTTGCTGGAGTCCAGGCACCATCTGGTAACAAATGGAGGTAAGTGATATGTTCAAAATTATGTTATTAGTGGCAACACTTGGTTAATTGACCTAAAACTAAGGCTTATAACCAGTGTAACCCTTGCTAAAACTTCTGAGTCTTATGACTTCCCCCTTCCTCTTTGTCTACCTGAATTATTTTGATTCATGTTTTATCTTGTGTTACAGATTACAGGTTGTGTGGCACAGGAGCAGATCCCAGTTCTGCAGGATCTCAAGGACTAGGAATCCTTGTCATGGAAAAGATGAGTAACTGCCTCAACAACCAGTTTTAAGTCCACTTCCAGTGAAACATCTGCCTGTTTGATCTTAATATAGGAATAGTTGCATTGTTTCTTTGAACCAGTAAAGACAAGAATGCAAATGCTTTGAAAACTAGGAATTAATAATTTGTAAGTACTTTTTTATGGAATGCATTAAAACTACATTTACAATGTAGTAAGATTTTTTCTCCTTCTATTTGTTAAGCTTTAAGTAGAATGTTGAGAAATAAAAAGCAGAGAAATTTTGAACTGGATACTTCTGATAGGATTGCAGATCCTTAGAAGTCATGTAGAGCCTGGTCTCTCTGTCTCTGAAGATTTCTCTGTCATCCTTAAGCACAATGTCAACTGCTGGTCTCCCCTCCAGGGAATTCCATGAACTTTTATGCTATGATACATGCTTGCTTAAACATTTGTATTACTCTTCTTTTTTTATTACATTCCTTAGCCTGAAGATATGCAAAATCATGTGAATCCCAGTGTAATGTGCTCTCTGACAGACTGATGTCACTGACATGGGGTAGCCTTTGAACTCTGGCTCAGGGTCCTGGCTGTGAGAAATGGCTATACCAGAGGCGATTATAAATATTGCCCCAGTTTCAGAATAATGGGGGCTGAGCTCTGTCTTGATCCAACCTGAAAATCTTTGTCTCCAATGTGTATTGATAGTTCATACAACATAGAAAATTGTCTGGTGTCCAAGAGAGTAATAAACATTTATTCCTGATTGCAACAGAAATGGTGAATGGTTCTAGACTCTGCCAGCTCCTAGACTGTGCATATGTTTGGGAGAGCACTTGCTGGCTGTCAAGGTCCATACTAACAATATCATTACATGGGTGATAGGGTTCTAGGGGCTTGGATCTGAACATTTACCTACAGTAGTATGGCCACAGACTGAGAACCATCTTTCCATGTGCAAAAAAAAAAAATAGTCAAATGAAGGAGAATGAAATCTAGGAATTTGTTGCAATGCTGTCACATTGCTGATGGGAGCGGGGAGCCAAGCAATGGATGGATAAAATGTAGGACAAAGAACAGCAAAGACTGCAAAATAAACCAATTATCATAATGTTACCCTTCTATTTTCCCGATTGCTTTTGGCAGCTCCCCACCAAACGTGACAATTTTTGATCACCAGTAAGAGTGCATAACTGCACCAGGTCTGAATAAACAACATTGTGTCTTCCTGTGTGCCCCACTCCCGCTGTCATCTGAAATGTTCACCTGATATGGATCCCTGTCCCCCTCACAAAGTTCTCAGGCCACTTTCTCAAAAAGTTCATGCATATTGCCCAGGGATGCATGCTGCTAATGGGTGTTTAGATGTGGCCAGGCTGTTTTAGAGCCAGGGACTTCCTTGTATCCATGTGAATCCTGGCCGTGCCATGCCCATTGGCCACTCTAGTGAACAACTGTGCCTGAGCTATTTTATTTTTCAGCTCACACATAGTCTAGGTGTCAGATTCAAGGCTGTGAATTCCCACAGCTATGAATTTTAGTGAATCCCTTTACAGCTTTTGCCCTAACTGTCTAATCCCATTGACTTTGATGGGAGTTATGCATTTAGACACTTCCACACAGGGCTCTTAGTGGAATTTTTTAGATGTTTATATATAAATATATATGGTTTTAAGAAAAAGGTCTGTAAACTGTAAATCTTTGGTCTATAGCTGTGGTTTAATTTGTCTTCAAAGCTGCAGTGTTGGTGACAGTGTAGAAAATATGTCAGCATAAAACATAGGGAATTACATTTATTATCCATGTCAGTTTACTTCATTATTCTTACACAGCAATGCCTTTAGTGTAAAAGAAGTTAACTAGAGGCATTAGTATTCATAAATATGTATTTTGAGGGCATTATTTAATTGATCTCATTTTTTTAATGTTATCTCTTCCACCTTGCCCTTTCAAACTTTGTTTTATTTTTATTCTCACTTTGGCACTTTTAACTGATAATATAACAATATTTGCACTTAATAATTTGCATAATATAATTGTAACAAACTTTAAAATAAATGAAAGCCTGCAGATTACAAAACTGCAGAGCTCAGCAATACTTAAGTATACACAGAGAAGAATGATGCTGATAAGGCAGTCTGCCTTGTTAATTAGTGGAGTAAAATCTGGTTCCTTAAGCCACAAAACAAAGCTAATTAAGACAGAAGAATGTGAGCACAAATTGAAAGTGATCTTTTTTTTTCCCTGCTGTAAAGAGTTTTTCTCTAAAAGTGGCATATATAATACAGTGTATCTTGGATTTATTCCAAAAAGGATTGTGAGCCAGTGCACAAGGCCACCGTGGGATTAACAAATACATAAAAGAATTGCACCAGGAGTACAGCTGGAAATAAACAGTGTAAGATGACCTGACAATTTATGTTTACAAGAGGAAGAGAAATATACTCACATTTAAAATGGAAGATGTCTAACTGTTCTCCTTGAAACTGCAAGCATTTGAGAGGCAATTGAAAAATTATATTTCATCCTCATTGCAAAATACTCTTTTGTGAGCAGAATTAAGTTCTTCAGCCCAGTATTTTAAACTTGCTTATGATATGTAGGGTATTTCTTACCTGGAGAAATATTATTCTGTGTCTCTTTCTTTGAAGTACAATAATCTATCTTTCCTTTCCTTCTTGTCTCAGCCTTATTATGCCTCTAGTCATCTCGTGCCACTGACACCCAAACCTG
This sequence comes from Zonotrichia albicollis, assembly GCF_047830755.1. Lineage (NCBI taxonomy): Eukaryota > Metazoa > Chordata > Aves > Passeriformes > Passerellidae > Zonotrichia > Zonotrichia albicollis. The sequence goes on from NC_133821.1 coordinate 87,351,929, forward strand.
GGGCCTGTTCAGTCTTCTATTACATTTTGACATATTTTTCCTGAACTACCATATAGGTGTCTCCTTCCTTCACAGCACCAAGTGCCCTCTCTGTGGTCCTGGAGGCCACATTTCCTAAGAACATTCCTCACATTGTTTTCCTAGACATTTCTTTCACTCCTTCTTGGACACCCTTACTGCTGCTTGTCCACCTCTGCCCCTTATTCATTCTCAGTTCTGTCCCTTAAGAGTCACCTACCCTCTACCATGGCATCTTCCTGCAATCCTGGAAAGACTGGTATTTTCCTAAGTCTTGGATTTAGTAAACCTAACCTGTCCTGGCAACACTGCAAAACCATGAATGCGCTTGCCAAAATAACACTGATCCCCAAACTTCCACAAGGTAGAGGAAAACCAAATTCATCTTCCTTTCAGTGAGGAAACACATGAATAAAATTTGCATTTGAACCCAATTTGTTGGCTTTCAACCATCCCTGTACTAATTTATATAGATGTACCCAGAAAGTTGGAAGAATGAACACCTTGGGCCATTTCAGTGGAGATTACTGTAAATCTTCATTGCTGCAGTTATTCTGGGGACAGACAGAAGTTGTGGCTAGCTTGGCATCACTTTGCATTACCACAGAAGTGAATTTTAAAATTAATAAAGGGAGTCAGCACAGCCACAGATAATTGACTGTGGTCCAATAGCAGAATAAACAATACTTAAGAAGAGGGCATTCATTGGGCAGGAAGCTCCTAAGACACAACAAATCTTCATCCTTAATTCTGTATCTTGCTAAATGAGTTAACAAAGACACAGAATGACCTGAACTTTAGATGCATTTGCCTTCAATTCTGACAGCAGTTTTTCCTCTTGCATCGCAGATTTAACAGTGGAAAGGGCAGTGTGACTTTAGCCACTGCTTCAAGCTGTACAATAAGGAAAACAACATGTGGAGAACCTTCATTCTTCTGTACCATTTAAGCATAACTCAGAGTAGTAAGAAATTAAGAGTCAAGGTTTGACTTCTCACACTTTTTACATGGTTGTATGGGTGTAGGCTTTAATATCATGGTATTTTGTCAATGTAAAATCAGCTAGTTCAAAATCCACAATATATATATATTTATCCCATTCCTGATAAGGGGCCAACTATTTATGGCAGTAATGTCAATAAATTAATTGTGGAGAAAACAAAGTTCTCCATCATTGTCTTGACCCCTAAACCAACTCCTCTCCAAGTCAATAGAGATTCCTTTATTCATTGTCTCAAAAAGTTACTGTGAGAGCGACAATATATAACATGAAATCTTTTAATGGTACAGGTTAGGTGAACAACAGGTGACATGACAAAATTGTAATCTTGGAAGAAATCCAAAATTACAGTGAATATCTGAACCTATAATCCATTTATTTGATGTTCTGTCCAGCTAAATACCATTACCATGTGTTTTCAAAAGGGAAACTCAAGAGAAAGATTAATATTATTGGCAGAAATTTTGTATTTAATCAAAGATAAATATAACTTTCATATAACTTTCAGATATAACTGAAAAATGTCTACTGCTAATCAGAGTCTATTTGGCACTATTGGCAAGTTTAAAAGCAAAATCCTTCATGTTTTCTAACAACATATCCACAACCTTGCCTCTTCCCAATAATTCACATGGAATGTGAAGTCCAAACAACAAAGAAGAGCTGTCTGAAATATTTTATCTTAAAATGTTACTGCTGTTTGAAAGATATTTTTAAACTCCTGTCCTCTCCAAAGACCTTATGGGGTTTTTTTCAGACTTTCACAACATATTATTTCAAGTCACCTTTTGAAGACAGAAAAGCCACGCGTTTTTGGAAATACACAGTCTGGCAAAAGAATGCATTCATAAATAGTATGTAGGACAAGAGTAACCCCAGGGGCCAGTCTGCAGTGAGCCTGTGCTGCCTTGGAACCAAGAGCAGAGGCAGAGCTGCAGCTGAACTGAGGTCTTGTCAGAGCCACAGAGGAAATCCCTGGAGCAGGCTGACTGTGGCTGACTTGAATTTGCTGATTTACATTCTCTAAGAAAATGTGTGGTTTCTTCTAATAATTACATGACCAGTTCTGTTGACTATTCATCATCTTTAGCATATGCTATTATGAGCTGTTTCTAAATGAGTCTTAAACATAAACATGATACTTTGTTTATTTTCCTCTTTCATATGTGATCCAAAAATAGACACTTGAAAGCACCCACAACTTCCTTTGCTTTAAAGGCAATTTATTTCCAAATTGATTAAATTAGTTATATGAAAAAAGGCCCAAGATTAAAAAAAAAAGTTGGAAAATACCACTCTAGATTACCATTTGTGTACACCTTGGGGAGCTGCCATGGGAAATGTTTACATAATTTACTTGAGCTCTATTTGAGAAGAAACATCCTTAGCAATGAATATCATCATCTTGTTAGACTGTGCCTGAAGTCTGGAAATACTTGTAAAAATCAGTACAAAAGATAAGAGGACTATATTAATCTTTGACATAGGTTTAAGAACATTAAATAAATGGACCCACCAGAGAAAAATAAACTTTGGATCTGATATAAATTTTCTTCAACTTTTCTGGTAGTAGAATGGAGGCAGCGTAAAACCATATCTCTTATCCTTAGTCACATGATAAAATAACATTATATCAATAATAATTCCCCAGTTAAGGACTGAAGTACATAGTTTGAACAGTAAGAATTAATTCAATAAATTGAAAAGCAGAATATTTAAGACTTGCAAAATAAATTATTGTTTAGTAAAATCCCATTGGGAAAATGATAATAAAATGCATGGGAAAAAAATTATAGACATGAAAATTAGATCATCTGCATCTATATTAATTTCCAAATATTTTTACCTAACATTTGCATCAATGTAAAGAGTTTTGTCCATAGAGGTGTAAGCTAAAAAATCGGTGACACACTAGGAGGATCTTTGCTATGACTTCTCTAATATAGAGATGTCAACAGGGTAGTGACAGTTTATATTGTTCTTGCTTTGATATTGCCTTTAATTTTGTGACAACTGCTGAGTAAAACTAATTTTGTGACACTGAGAGGGCCTCCAAGCCAAGTCAATGTGTTTCTGCCCAGTGTCCAAGCAGAACAATCAGCAAGTTCTTTCTCTCTGGCCACTTCAGGCCAGTGTGAAAGTGGAGGAGCTGTAGTACAACTATCTCCTACCCTGTGGGAATACACAAAGGGATGCACTCAGGTGACACGAGGAGCACAAAACACCATGGATGCACTGTAGAATATTAGGTTTAATTACCCAACATCAGGACTCCTTCAGGTATGGAGGACATTTTAGAAGAAAGACAAAGAAGCATCTTTGTGGTTGGTAGATTTCAAAGGGCACTTTATAAAATCATTCATGTCTTGATGATGAAAACAAATATGAAGTGAAAGCATACTGAGGTGTGAACCCCTGTGTTTAGTCAGAAAGTTACAACTCCTAGCTCCCTTATGGCTTTACCAGTGATCAGTTAGAAGCTGCTAGACAAAAAGACAATTCAGTAGTGCCATCTGTTTTCTGAGAATCCCCTCCCCTCACACCAGACAACAAAGCATACAGGTCAGAGCAACTTCTGCTCTTCTGGGCTTCCCCAGCTGTGTTGGAATTACTGATGGAATGTCACCTCCTTTCTTTCTTTTCCTCACTACGTCCTGCTTCTGTAAGAATAGATCATTCTTCATCAGGCTGCAAGCCACTGTATACAAGCTCACTTGTTCTAATGAAGGATTTTTACAACTTCTTCATGGCCTAAGACAAGTCAGAGAGGCTGTATCCCACATGATGGATATGCTACTTCTATTCCATCCCTGTGCCTTGGCAAATCCTTGTGATGCCTTGTTGCATGGGATCTTCCAGCCTTGACTGACAGTCCTGACTAGATTGTGTTTCCCTGAGCAACTCTTGAGTCCCAGTGAGTAACATGAACTTTCCTGTCTAAAAGCAAGTCCTGATCCATTTTATTAACAGTGCAGCATCAATTCCCTTTGGTGACTATTGCCTCTTCAGAGCACTTGGGTCAATTTTGTTCTAGAAATATGTAGTTCACCTCCCTGTGCTTTAAGAACATGGCACTTTTAATTTTGTATTAAATGACCTGAAATGGAACTACAAACACAAAGATTAATACTTGGCTGCTGAGCAGTGTGGCTGCAAGTGATCATGTTACCTTACAACTTATTCTGTTGCTGTTGGTGTCTTATGCTCTGTATCCTTGTCATGATTGTCTCTCTTTTTGTTGGTTTATGCTCCTTTCAAAATGCATTTTAAAAGCTCTTCTATTCACTGTGCGTCTGAAAGTTCATAAGTATATTAATAAGTAGCAAAAAGTAGTACAGTACAACATTGCATTTTTAAAGGTAATTAAAAAAATGAAATACAAACAAGGAAAAAAAACAACCAAACAAACAATTAAAAACCCCAAGAAAACCCAAACCAAATTGAAAAAAGGAAATTTCAATTATAAGAAATTGTAACAGAATGAGCATACAGTATGCATTTTGGTTCATATACTAGGAAAAAAACAGACTAACTAACAAACATTTATTAAGACTACAGCAAGTTTAGCCTGGAATTTTTTGAAGTTAATAACTTCATAGTATTTGGACTTTCTCATATATTTTACAGCTAAATTATAGTGACAATTCATTTCAGCACTTCTCTCCTGCCAGTTTTTGGCTTCTTTTCTGCTTCTGTCAAGGTCAGGATTGAAAGCTCTCGAGTCAATATTTCGTGTTCAGACTCAGGTGTTTATTATTTCTAATCCACATCACAGTCTTAAAAGGCATGACTTCTGCAGTATTTCACTGAAAAGGTACAAAATGGCTAACTACCTTTCTCTAAAAGGCCTTTTAAAGCTAAACTATCCAATTAAGAAATGATACCTAAATTATTTTCACTTTTAAGCCAATACCTAATCCCTTGTGTCCCACAATGTGAACTTTTCTGTCCAATTACAAAGCACCACCCAAACACATGAAGAAGAAGGTGAAGTAGAAAGACCAACCACCACACTAAAACCTCCTTCTTAGCTTTATATATATTGCTATATTCTAAAATCTTAAACTCAAAGTTTTCCACCACATGATATTACACACTTCTATTCAAACTACACACCCATAATCCCACTGCTATCAATAATTTTTGGAAGCCTTCTCCACAGCCTCAGGTCAAATGCAGTATTCTCTTGTGGGTCTGTGCCTTTCAGCACAGAAAATTTAAAATTCTCAACATCCAGGGTTCCAACACTATCCTTGTTCCTTACTCTCTAATAGGAAAAAATTGGCTTCTCTTTATGGATAAGTATTTACAGTCATTTAGTCCATAACACTGACTATCCCCCTTTTTAGGCATCATTGAAATACAAACTAAACAACCCAACCAAAATTATCAGATAACAAAGTGTTACAGAGTGTAGACAAGCTGTTACATGCTGGAAAAACAATTGTTCACGCAGGCTTTAAGTACATTTGTATTATGATATCTTGTAGCAGTAAGTTAATTGTTCTTATAGCTGTTTATTAAAGTGGCTACCATACAGTGACTACTGAAAAAACAAAAGCAAACAACATTTTAAAAAATTCACACAGCTTAGAACTAAAGACTGGTTTTTGTCAGTGTTACCTAGCTACCTGTTTTCAAAATTAATAAAATCTCTGTTCTCAGGGGAGCAATTGACTCTCCTATGTCAGTTGCTCCCTGTTAATAAATTAAGAGTGGAGGCTATTGGATTAACTACAGTGGCAGGAGAAACTGCAGGAGAAAGTTCTGCCCCAGAAAAAATTGTGGAACTGTGTCACCAGGACTGTCTCATGTGGGATAAGCAAAAAATAAAAGAAAAAAATAAAATCCCCAGCAAAGTCCAAGGGTTTTACAGAACCACTGATACATGGGTCTACAAAAGACCTTCTCACAGTCCACAAGTTTTAATTTCTACTCAGACATGAAGGTCTGCTATCTGTTTTGACAGGAACTGTAGGAGATAGCTAAGATCAAGTTCTGCAAATGCTATGTCAGTAAAGCCTGTATCTCTGTTCTAGGAGCCCACAAAAGAAAAACAGTGAATATTTCTAGTTTCAGGCCAACATTCTGAATTATGTCAGGGTCGAATATCTGTCCCATCATTCACAGATGTTTGTCTAACCTGTTCTTACAAAGCCTTGACAGGACAGGATTCCGCAAAAAGTTTTGAAAAAAGTTGTAGACAAACATCTGTTATTCCTGATAATTATGTGGGCTTTGCATTTGTATAAACCACAGTTATATAACATATCCCATTCAAAGCTATTAATTCCTTCAAAATCTACAATCACTGAAAGGAAATGGAAGCACCATCTGACCTGGAAGGCAGCAAAATGAACATGTAAAAGTCTACATGCCTGCAATGTTCGCAAGCAAATGGAAAAATGTTAATTATAATGAACATTTCATAGGAAAGTTCTTCACTTGCCTTGGGAAAAAAACAGGTGCAAAGCAGAGGTTGAAGCATGTCTACAGACAAAGTGGGGGCTGCAGCTAGTTGCAGAATTGCAGCATCCATGTATTTATCCCAGATCCTGGGATAAATATTTTTCTGAGGAGACATATCCGTTGGAACTCAAGCTAACTTGTTTAAGAGGATATGGTATCTAATTAGCTCCAACTTTTAATTGTAGTGCCCAGATGTTGCAGAACCTGCAGATGGTCAGGTTCATTCTTTCAGAATGTGGAAGTTTCTAGACTTTGTTGCAGACTAGTTCAGACAGAAAGTAGAACTTTGCCTCCACTTTCTCCTACCCCAAGGCAAGTTGCTCAATTGCTGAACTGTCTCAGACAACCTCTTCTTGTTTCCTATACTGGGATAGAAAAATACCAGGCATCTTTCAGACATATAATTTTTATTTTCCAGTTCTACTAAAAGAGGATGCCTCCTATATTCTTTTGGTCTGAATCCTCATATCTTCTGTATGAATTCTGAATCTTCTGTACGAATTCTGCAGGCACGTCTCTGGCCTAATATACTCTGAGTTAGTATATACATCCCTGCACTATATTCCTGAGAAAAACAGCATCTAAATCTGGTCTTAACACACTTAAATTCCAATGAAAATAAGACCACAGTTTATATATTTTGACAACTTGGTGGATCATTCAGATCCTAAATTCACATGCATGATACTCAAATTGATACTATTTACAAAGCTGGTAACTTTGGCACTTTTTAATATTTTCTACTTCTCTTTACTTTGTCATCACTTAAATACTGGTCCAAAACACTCTTTGTCAGAGAAAGAAAAATATCCAGGGAGCAGATAATGTAAATACATCTGCCTACGGTACAGCAAAACAGAAGTACATAGACCAATCAGTTACTGTATGTTCTTTGAAGATTTAACATTGAAGGGTTATTTAAGTATTTTTGGTAAATAACCATAAAATGCTGCTGTTATCTTTCCATCTACGAAAGAATTTGGCTGTGTTGGAGACCTTCTTCCCACAACTGACTTGTTTTAGTACCTAAATCTCTAGAGAAGAAGCTTCAATTATTCACATGTGAACATCCATATGTAGATAGCGGTGGACTCCTAAAGCTATTCAAAACATTTAAGTCATAGATAATGTTTTTCATAAGACTAAAAATCCTGCAGCTGGTATGACACAAAGTACATATTGAATGAATAGCTCTTCATTATCTGCAATATAGTTTCTAGTTTTGATTTTTGTACTCGTATTTTTTATCTGTATGCTTTTCATTTTCATGATGGCTTAAATAGTCAACATAGATCATGTATTAAATGAAATCTTTCAAGAGTATTTTAATCTTGTGACACAAAAGGCCTATGAAATATTTGGTATGAACTGGAAAGAGGATATGATTGTACAGAATTATTTCATATCAAGTGGATTGGGCTAATTTCCATAATTAGAAAGGGCATAAACAGATCACAAGTGAAAAGACAGTTCTGAAGAGTCTGCCATAAACACCTTCTTTTCAAATAAATGCAGTTTATTCAATGAGGTTTATTAATTAGTCGCTCCGAACAAGCTCAGTTTTGAGCAAGTTTCATGTGACAAATAACTGGTAGACTGTTCTGACTTAGAAATCCAGATCTATCATTTTCTAAGAACAGTCCCAGTTTGCTATCTGTAACCCAGCCCTCCAAATTTGGTGGGTATTAATTGCTGCTTCTTTGAAGTGAAGGTTTAAAAAGAGCCTCGTGCTTTTTGTCAGGCCCTTTTATTTTCTCTTAAATAATGCCTATTATCTTTTATTCACCTTACTCCTTAGACAACAGCAACTTGTCACTCTGTGTTGTGTTGGTTAAGTATCTTGGACTTCAATTATTAAACAAAGCCATTTTTTACCACATAAAAGTCACAATAACGTGGAATCTTCTGTTGAAGTATATATCATAGATAGATGATAGGTAGGTAGGTAGGTAGGTAGGTAGATAGATAGATAGATAATGTGAAACCATCATTAGTGTGATTTCATTGTGATGTGTTTAATTGGCAAAATTTCAGTGGTTTTTCTGTTACCTAAGGAATTATCCAGCCATGATGCTTTCTTATAGTCACAATTTGCTGAAGTACAGAAAGTCTTTTGCATCTTTTTCTTATGTAGCACCAATTAACCAAATTCAGGTGATCTCCATCGTGCATTCTGGATGAGTGTGGAAATTACTTGTTTAGCCTGCTCTGATTGTGCTGAAATGCATTCATATATTCCAGAGCTCATTTATTCAAGAACAAACTTTAGATTGTTCTCAATTTGTGGGAAGTGTTAAGTGTTTGAAAGAACTTTGTTTGTATTGTGCTTTGGTAGATGTTCTCAGTTGGTTAGATGTACAGGTAATATGAGTGTGGCTTGATCCTTTTTCTCTTGTCTTGTAAATACTTGATATTTCCTCTTTGAATTGCAAGTGATCTCTTTTCCAAAGAGCCTCAGATGCATATAAATTGTAGTGGCACTTGTTTGCTCAAGTCTTTGGGTGGCATACTCTGCATGTGAACACTCCAGTCTTCACTAAGTTGTTCCAATAATTCTGAGCTGCTTATTTTACCTTCAACTTTCAAATTCTACTTGCAATTGTAATTCACAGTTCTTCCTAGCACACTTGATTAGAATTACAGAATAATAGAAGGGTTTGATTAGAAGGGACCTTAAAGATCACCTAGTTCTAACCCCTTCACTATGGACAGAGATACAAGACCAGGTTACTCAAAGCCACATTCAGCCTGGCCTTGAACATTTCCAGGGATGGATGTCCAGGACTCTAATGGGAATCATATTCCAGTGCCTCCCCAGCTTCACAGTAAATATTGCCTTCCTTATATATAATCTAAATTTCTTCCAGTTTGAAGCAATTTTTACCCTTAGATCACTACCCAGGAGAGAGAGGCAATACCATCATTCTATACAGAGCTCACAAGAATAACTTCATTACATTTGATGTACTGATACACCTATTTTAAAGTGCTTATTTCAGAGATTATTAACTTCATAGCATTTTGGATGATTTACAGAGACACATTAGGACATTGTGATTAAAACACAGGGATTGGAGGGTCATTTAGAGATAATATGCATAGTGTGAGAAAAATACTTGCCTAATGCAGCAACAGTTAACACTGCTCCCAAGAGGTATTTGTCTAAGCAGTTCTCTAACACTATTAGAGCTTCTGATAAATTCCATTTCTGTGCTTAAAAATCCCTGCCTAAAAAAGAAAAAAGCTCTTTCCAAGTTTGATCTTCCTTGCTTCATCTTACACTATTTACAACAGATGTAGTGAACAATGTTCAACCTTTTTGCTACTTACTGTCTTAAATTTATAAAAATTTTTCAATCTTCATTTCTTTATACTAAATAATTCCAGTCTTTTCAGACTTTCCTCATAGGTGATGTTTTTGCCAATTTCACTGTTCTCCTCTGGACTCTTCAGCTTGTCCACATCCCCCTTGAAAAGCACTTGAGATTAGGCATAGATTAAATATCAGGCAGAAACTCTGTGCTTTGAAGGCGGTGAGACACTGGAACTGGTTACCTGGAGAAGCTGTGGATGCCCCATGCCTGGAAGTGTTCAAGGCCAGGTTGGATGGGGCTCTGAGCTGCCTGATCTAGTGGGAACTGGCCCTGTCCCGGGCAGGAGGACTGGAACAGGATGCTCTTTAAGGTCCCTTCCAACCCAAGTCTTTCTGTGGTTCTGTGATGCCGTGTCTCATGTCTGATGTGCTGGAGCTGTAGCACTGATGTGTCTTGTGGATGGAGAAGTTCAGCAGCAAAGCACAGCAGTGAGTGAGCTAATGCTGCTCTTACCCCACTGCTTTTCCAGAATGCATCCAGCATCACCCCAGAGAGTACCCTGTTGTCAGGGGGATTGACAATCCTCTATTTAGAGTCCAGGGAGAAGTTAATCTCATTTGTGTGGATGGAGAAACAAACTGAACACACATCTCCCACATCCGGCGTCAGAGTCCTGACTGTCAGTTACAAACCAAGCACAGAAATTCTCCAGTTTTGTGCACTCTGGCTCAGATGTCAGGCTCTCAGAGCAACCTCAGCATCCTCAGGATGCTCACCAGAGCAGGACCAGAGAGCATAAAGAGAAAAAACTTACCCATAAACCAGATAGAGGATTGTCTTACCTGCGGATTCTGACAAGCTTAAAATTCAACCATGACACAAAACTGCTAAAAAATCTTTCAAAGAGATGGAAGTAGAGATGCAGGTGCCTAGGGACTGCAAATGACTGAAACTCAGACTCTGTGAAGGTTACATAGCACAATGCCATATTGACATACCCATATTTACCATTGTATAAACTGGTATGTTATAGGCATTAAAATAAGAAATTCATTAATTTAACTCTGAGGGTCAGATCTATCACACTTTAATCTATTTTATGTAAAGAAAAAAAATGTCTGCAGAAGATGGAGATTTGGAAGCTCATGGTTTAAATACAGTAAAACATTTCACAAGGCAATCTACAAATGCAGCTCCCTTTAATGAATGTTAATGGCTAAAACAAAGTAATTTTCATTATGGAATTACTGGATAACTTTATTGCAAATTTACAATTTATGTTCATATTACAAATTCAGGTCAAGTTGTAGATGCTGCTAAAAGCAAAGAGCAGATCAGCCAACATTAAATTATGGTGGTTCCAGAGCACAGCTTTCCTATAATGCTTACCTAACCCGACTGAGGTGAGCAGGCAGCTCTGTCAGCTCCTGTAAGGTTTTTTATTATGTTACAGGCTTGTATAAACATTACCCATGAGGAAATTAATTCTGCATTTGATACAAAAGCTCAAACTGTAGGCTGTGGAGCATTACAAGAGTTATGGGCTACAGCACAGGCAATTTTACTGAGAGACAGATTTTTTCCACCCCTCCTGGTTTCTTTAGTACCACATTCCAGGATTCATTCACCTGACAAAGGACAACAGATAATTAACTCATTTTTCGTGGAAATCTAATTTTGTCAACAGGCAAGATCAATTTGGATCAAAAATTTGACAATGCTGACAGTCCCATCATGCTTTCTAAGTGAGCAACACCAGAGGTCCATTTCAGGCTGCACAAGGAACAAAGGCAATGCCTATCGGAGTTTGATTTTGAAAATATTAAAAAGTTTTTTTCTAAAATATGTTACTTTTTGATAAATTATTTAGGTTGATGTTGTTGCAACAAACCACAATGTCTCTTAAACTCTTAGGCTAAAGCCATGGTTAAGCAGCCTCTTGCCTATAACCCTCAGTCTGAGTTTCACCACTGCCAGTGCTCAGCAGCATGGCACTGGGAACTGCCAGATTATCAAGAAGGTTCCTTATCATTAAATGCAGGGGTTGCCTTTGACTGATTCCCTTCACACCCACTCCTCCTGGTAGCTGGAAGAAATGCCCTGGTTAGCCAAAGGATGGGTCATTAGAACTTAATGTTCTTAAAATAACATAGATTATTAATTATCATGAAGCCATAAGCTTTACTCAAAAGAGATTTGGTTGGTTCAAAACAAGAAGTAACTGCAAGGTAACAAGGTAACTTCAAAACAAGAAGTAACTGCAAGTAATTACCAAGGAATTTATAATGACAGAATGTTATCTGGTATTACAAAGTACCACAGACCTCAGCACCAAGGCCTTTGGGAAGTTCCATTTTCAGTTTACTCATTCTCAAAAGAGAATCACTCTGCTAATATCGTTGAGTTTCTCAAACAAATTTGATCCTCAAGTAAACAATTTACATTATAAAGGCATGGTACAATAGATGCAAAAATGCCATGAAAGATGGTGTTAATACAGCCTTTCCATTTAAAAAGTGGAGACAATGAGAATGCCAGTTTTTGCTCCCTCAAAGCCTGTGTTAATTCCTATGCAGAGATCCAAAACTACCTGTGACAGCAAAAGTATTTTAGAATACAATGACCCTGTGAAGCGTACATTAGGAAAAGATGTATTTGGAATTAAGTTATAATCAGTTTGCAGGGACATTGCTGCTAGCTGCCAAGCAAGACAGAATTCACCCTGGCTGTCCTGGTTTTCTCATCTATGAGCCAATATGAAACCAAATGCTCAGTGAGCTGGATGATTAACTTGTGCTGTAATTCACTTACAGCATGATACTATTTTGTATATAGTATTTCAGGGAAGGAAGGAGGGATGTCATTGAAGTCATGAATGTTCTTAACTGCATAATTTCATTCATCCCCTCTTTCCTCATTTGCACTACATGTAGCTTTGTTGCTAGAGAGATGCTGAATCAATGTCTAGCCCCAGATAGATCTTTGTGCAAGTGTACCCTGGCCTGTCTTCTGAACCTGCAAGAACAGTGTCTTGCTGAGGCATGTTTAGGACCAGATTTTGTAGTGGTTTGGTCTCTCTAGAAATAGTAGTGTAACTATGTGTAAACATTTCAATACCAGTACTAACTGAGAGAGAGTTATTCTCAACTTCCAAACCAGGACTAGGCAAATTTTAAATCCCCTTGTACAACACATCCTGGTTTTCAGTGTACCAGATTACCACTTTCAAAGCCTTTCAAAACTCTTAGACAGAATGTTCATTGCGTTTTTCTTCTATCAGATCATACATCATCCACTACTTCCTCCTTCCTCCTGTGGATGTCAGCAAGAATTGCCTGTCAGATTTGTTCTCCAATAAGCTTCACACTTATGTGCCTGTCTGTTCATGGAATAGCTCACTTAAAGAAAATAAAAAAATAATAACATCTTTTTATGACATCTCTTTATAACATCATATTTCTTTAACAGAGTAGTAGCTAGAGTTCCTGCACAGGGTGGGGAAACATGCTTTTTTGATTTTTTTTCTGTCAGAAAAGCATATTTCACATTTCAAGAGGCATTTCAAATTTAAAGAGAAAAAGAGAATCAGATTACCTTCTCCCTGTCCCTTAGTCTATGACTTTCTAAATAATCACTGTTTGATTTTCCAGCACCAGGAGGAAAGATAGAATGGAGCAGGACGTGGTGGGGACGTTGAAGAGCATTTGGTAAGGACAGTCTCTTGAATGATGAGCACAAAGTTACCAAATCTGAAAACAGCAAAGATCCTTACAGCCACATTTTCTAGGAATATGTTACAATCAGCAGGCTATTGCAAAATATAGATAATGACCTGACCTTTCTGTAGTTTACTGGGCAGGTAAAACAGTGGATTCTTTTAATAAAACCAGGGATTGGTGAATGCACCTTTAACTAGAATGTTAAGGCTGAAAGGAATAAATGATAACAAATTTAAACAAGCAGGATAAGCTACTGAACAACCTACCTGGGGAAACCTTCAGTGTGTTGAATTTCTGCAGGGTGGATGTCTGTACCTGTGCCGGTCACCAGGTTTTTCTTTAAGAAAAGATTGATCTAATCTAGTTTACACATCTATCATAGGTAATACATTGCAACTTACAAGTGTCTATTTCTCTCAGTTTATAAAAAAAGACTTGAAAATTAGGTGAGATGTAAATATCTACATGAACTCAAATAAATAAATTTAGAATAACAGAGAGTATGCTGTAGCACGGCCTAAAATTTTCTAGGAATTTTAGTGAAGTTTATTAGCTTCAGTCAGGAGCTGTCACTCTGATACAGAAAGTGCCAAAGCACTGTTTTGTAGTAGATGCTTGATGGCCCATTCTGATGTCATAATTTATGAGTTTAAGAGTCAATAATTTAAAAACAAAAAGTAATTCAGACAATTGCTATAGCAGCACAATGCCAAGTGTCAAACAGAGAAAGATTAGATGCTAATGCCAGGCTGTTGGTAGCACACTGTAGTAATCAGTGTGGTTTTACTATTTACTACATCTTTCAGATGGTTTGGCACATGACTTTTTTTACAATGCCTTAATTTTGTCACCCTTCTCCAAGTAAACATTTAAAAATAATTAACAGCAGTAATAGTAATAGTAATAACAGCAACTATGAAGCAACAACAACAACAATAATTACAATATAATTGGATCTCTTTCTCCATGCCTTGTTGCCATTAAAAATAGATACACCTACAAAACTTTTATAATCGTTGATACTGTTATTAATATCAACCCAATTTTGTAGTAATTCTTAGATTAAAATGGGTGGGGGTGTTTGTTTGCTTTTATCATTGCAGGAATGAGAGGTGAAATATTAAGATTCTCTTTCTATATATAAAATTGTGTAACACTGGCAAGTCAGTTTAGAACTGAACATTGAGGTATTTTTGTGCTCCTGCAAGACAGCTGTAAGACTTCCATTTATCATTATCTAGAAACTGCTGTTAAGTTCCACACATGGGAGCTGCTGCAAAACACCTGGTTTGCTTCAGGAAATGTCTGCTAAAATTTTTAGGAGTGAGATCTATCATCCTTATTTACAATTAGGACATGGTTGTTTTGCCTTCTTCGCAAGCCTTTCAGCAACACTGGAGCATGGCAGAAGCATATGAACAGTTTAAAACATATTCACAGAAATACACCCACATCACAGTATGTATGATAATGCAGCTCGGAAGGGACCTCAGAGGTCTTTAGTCCAACCTCCTGCTCAAAGCAGGGTCAGCAATGAGGTCAGGCCAGGTTGGTTAGGCTTTAATTTATTTATTGGGCTGGTTATTAGGTTTCCTGGCTTCAGGAAGAATTCTTGAGAAATATGGGCTTTTTTCACATGTCTTTTTGAACTTTTATCCACAGTCTGTCTATCAG
This sequence comes from Zonotrichia albicollis, assembly GCF_047830755.1. Lineage (NCBI taxonomy): Eukaryota > Metazoa > Chordata > Aves > Passeriformes > Passerellidae > Zonotrichia > Zonotrichia albicollis. The sequence goes on from NC_133821.1 coordinate 87,367,123, forward strand.
CTGCTGAGGTGTACTGAAATTTCTCCTTTGCCTGCAGGCATGGTAATAACTTCAGCCGTGAATTATTGAAAATATTTTCTGTTTCTATTACATTCGCTGTTTATTATATCTTAGTCAGTTTATATTAATAACAAGAATAATAACAATAATAACAATACTGAGAAACAGTATATGAAATATTAATGAAGATATTGGAAGAACAAGAGAGTGTACTTATTTCTCATGGTATTTTTAGAGGATTCTAAATGCAGCCCATGAAACTTGGGTGCTTATTTTTTCTTCCAATTTGTAAACATCCAGTTGAAGTGAAAAAAAAAAAAAAAAAATTAGAAACCACTAACAATAATCCTATGTTAGAAATATTGCTTGGAATATACAGTTCAAAGGGTGTCACACCTGTAATAGTAAAAGTGGCACTTGTAATCCCTGTTGTTAAAATGGCTCTTACGCCCCATAGGGTTATTGTGACAGAAAGGATCATATTAAGCACATCATGTCTTCATATGAGCAGAAAACAGATTTCCATAACTGCACAAAGGAACTAGTGCTGCTTAGCCTTTTTAAATAATTATAATTAATTTTCCTTCATTTATTTTTCCCAAAATTTCCTCTGTTTTTCTTAGCTTAACATAAGGCTACATGCCTTGATTAAGAGTACTGGATATAGCTGGAGTGTATTTATGGCCTCTAATATAGAAAGACCCTTCCATTTGCATATTTATTTGAGCATTTCATGAATTAAACATTGAGCAATACAAAAATCCCCATTTCACTATATTCTTATAGTTCATCACAAGAAGCTAAGGCCTACAGTCTATTGTGTATCATTAAAATGATCTTGGAAGGGAAAAGGGAAGTGGAATCTTGACCTTTTCATATTCCTTCAAACCACAGGTAAATCAAACTGCTTATTCTAAATAGCTGTCAAACCAGTTCTTCCATTTCCACTAAATTTTCCTCAGAAGTGTGTTTTATATCATGTGTTAGGTTAAAATCAACCAGAAAAATAGTGTTCTGGTGTAGCTACAAGTAAATGTTGGTTTTATTCATCACAGACTAATGGAATTGGGATTCTCTGGTGTAATTTCATAGAATGTGAGGAAGAGGCTCTTGTGCAGAAATCTTGTGGATTATGCAGTGTAGATACTATTAGGACAGCACTATGGCTTTTCCTACTTTTCACTCTGAATTTGCTTTTTCAAAGTTAGTTCCTATGAATGTAACCCAAATTAGATCAAATATCAAATAAAATGCATAAATTGGTTTGATGAATGAATGAAGACAACTTTATAGAGGTTAGCAATATTTAGCATGTTATTATTCAGTGCTATTACTCTAATCAAGAAAAAAAAAAGGCTTTAAATGTATGACATTGGTTTAGCAAAAAAACCCCCACATTTAATATCAGAAATGTCCAGAACATTAGCTTTGCATTCTGACAATTGGATTTAAGTGCTATCCACATATACAGTCTTTTTGGTAGAATAAGAATAGCAATTCCTAAATTGTATTTGCATGGGAAATTGCAACACAAGTGGGAAGAAAAACAGTCTTGTTAATTAAAGTTCTAAAAATTAATTATGCAAATAAACCTCAAAAGGCTATTTAAGCTCTTCCCAAGATTTCTCTACAGCTTTTAATGAGCATTTTTGAATTACTATATCTGCATTACAGATAGAACTTTAAAATCATTCCGCATATATATATGTTTTGATACTAACAAGATAATTAATTTTGCTTTAGCATAGAAAAATAAAATATTTTCTTGGGATTCTAATTCAAGATTATATTTTTTTCACTGTATGTCATAGGAAAGCAGAATAAATGCATACAATCAAACTTAGGAAGTTAAGTTTCATGATCAGCTTGGAAATAGCAGCAATAAAGATCAGAAGCACAACAGTTTTAACCAAGCTATTCCAAAAATGTAGGCAATGAAACAAAACCTTTCATGAAATCTTGTCAATCTCTGCAAATGCATTCAATCAAAAAGTCAATTATAGAGAATAAAAGTATGTTCATATGTAGATACAAGTATTCTTTCTCTGTATGTTCAGAATATAATACTTTTCCTTTTTGTTTGATATAATTCACATAATTACATGTTGATGGAACTTCAGAATTCAAGAAGACCCAAACCAAAGCAGAAATTGTTTTACATGATCCTGAACACTTCTGTTCATTGCTTTGTGTCTCAAAAAAATCTGAAAAATATTTTCTAATAATTCCAACATATTTAAGTAATTGACAAAGAACTGGTAATATATTTTCCATGGCTGAATATGTCAGAGATCCAACAGGGTATGTAAAAATATAATGGATTAATAATTAATTTCATAAGATATTTACCTAAGATCATTTGATTAAATCTCACTGGGACCTTTAATTAATTAAGTAGCTCTAATAGCCCATAGGTAAGATGGGCAAGGACATCAGGTTGCTCCATGTTCCTATTATAAAATGTAGAGGAAAGTTTGTTAAAATGGGGAATATGCTGGAATAGAGCATCTTCTGTGAGACCTGACCTTAGCAAAGCCTCAGCCAGGCTGCACAGGAGCTGGCTCCCAGGGGGCAGCAGGAACAGCGGCAAATCCCTGGAGAAAGCAGCAGCTTTAAAGGCAAAAGGGTAAGATTTGAGACTAAAAAAAGCTGGAAAGTCTTATTTGTTGTGTATCTATATATACCTCCAGACCTGTGGGATGTTACCATACCTGTGTATCTATGCTTGAGTTCATTGAAACAGTGTAAGACAGATATACTAAGGAAAAGGGCAATATTTCCACTGGAATGACTTGCAGTGAACAATTATACATCCTAACGAATTGCAATTTCTCTTCTTTTACTCAGTCCAGAAAGTATAAAGAACTAAACAAATGGGAACAGCCCTGAAATTCTGGAGGACAGAAAGGCAGCACCATTTGAACCCACTCAATAACATTGAGGCTCAATAACAGAAACATGGTTTTGTGCTTTTATTCCCATGTTTGGTTCTCACCATGTGAACAAGAATGTGGCAATGAGGAAATAATTAATCTCAAGTTTCTGTTATAAACTCTAATTTATTGAATTAGAATTACTTCCTAACTAGTGCAGTCTTTTGGACAGGTATTATACATATATCATTTATTTTCTGGTAATGTTTGTCAACACTTTACTAAGTAGATTAATGTGCAAACATCCATACAATACATAGTCCCAGTGACATCTGATATGGAACATTCCCACTTCCAAGACATGTATTTTTTACCTTGCCCTTTTTACCTTGCCTGTGTCTCTTAGAACAAAAGTTATTTTCATTCACATTGAAGCACTTTCTTAAATAGTTGTCTGTTGGCAATAAAGCTGGTCTTCTGACTTCTGTTTCTTCAGCAATTAGCAATTGCATACAGAGCAGTTCATTGGAAAGTCTCTACAAAGTAGTCAGTTAGACTCTACAAAAATTTCTTTATTTCAAGATACATAATTTCAGTTTAAGGATAATATTGCATTATTTCCAAAATCTGAAAAAAAAGTTTAGTTAGAAGGAACTGTATGAAGCTTTCATGAACTTAACGGGGTCATCAGCAGCACAAGTAAACAAAAATTAACACCTTTTTATTTAGCAACCAAAATGTCCCACAGGAAAACCACTGCAACCCAACAGAGAGAAAAAGCAGCACAATTTGACAAGCTTTCTGCCTTCTTCTCTGTGGTGTTGAAAGCAGAAAATCACACCCACCCTTGTAGTGGTAAACCAGTAAGAATGGCCTCCACAGAAATATAATTGTCATTTTAATTCTATATTTACAAGACAATAAAATGCCAAGTCAGCGTTGGCCATTCCCTTTTTTGATCATTACCTGTCAGCTTTTTGTGGCTTTATCACATGGCCTCCAGTTTCATTAAAAACAAAACAAAACAAAACAAAGACAGCCAATAACAAAAAGCCCAAAACAATGCACACACAACAACAAGCCTACACATCAACAGCTAAAGGGAAGTCATTCATCCCATAATTGCCCTGGCCTCAAACAAGCCATGAAGTAGTGCACACAATAAAGGCAATCTGTCCTCTTTTAAAGGGAAGTTCAAACAGCTGCCTTGAGTTTTCTATTGCATATTCAAAGTGATAATGTATGAAATTATTAACTTCTGCACTGGGGTTTATGGCATTAAGAACCCCCCATCAAGCAAACAAACGAAGGATGTGGCTGGTTTTAAGGATTGCTTTGTTGGAGACTTCTGGGTCAATTGGGCTTTCAAAAAGAGCTTGGATCCCTGAAACATTTCGGAAGCAAACTTAATTGAAGACGGATGGTGTCTGACATCAGAAATGCCCATTTTCCTTTCTTTGCATGTCATTCCCCATGTTGATTTGTAAGGATACCTAAGGGTTACATGCCAAGCTACCCAGGGGAGAGACTTTTTGGTTGTTTGACAGCTAGCATAGCTCAGCTATAAGCCAGTGAGCTGCACAATTCATCAGGGGCTTGATCCAAAGCTTGGGAGAGTTTCTTTGACTTCTTTGACTTTATTGCTTTGGGTCAGAACCACTGCAAGAGTCACTGCAGCCACATCTTGAGCCCACCCAAAGGTACATGGGTTAGGCCATCTAAGACTGCTCAGCTTCTAGTTTATTTAATAAAACATTTTCTGCAATTCTTCTTTCCTTTCTAAAATAAACATCAGTGTTTACTGTCTTTTCTGTGCTTCTCTTGCCCCCTGCCAGCCACCATGCAAATGTTATCTTATTGCTCAGAGGTGTTGACCTCTTTGCTCTTCCTCCACCTTCACACTTCCTTCTTCTAAGAGTCTGAAAGCATTAAAAAAATTTTATAAAGAAAAAGAGGTTTTCTTCTTCCAAATCAAAGTTCACTGGATTTTCCTGTCATCCTTTCCTCCCTGTGTGATAGCGAACAGAGCTTGCTGCTGAGATTTCTGACTACCCAACCCCTGTGCAAAGCTTCATGTAGCAAATGCTTTATTCAACTTTTAATAAACAGAAGGAGTTTCCTTTATCACTGTCATTTTTCATCTCTGAAAAAACCCTTTATTTATGCAAAGGCAGGAAGCTGATAAACGATCATAGAATCATAGAATATACTGAGTTGGAAGGAATCCACAAGCATCATCTAGTTTGTCAGCTCAGTTGACCCAGTAAGGACAATGTCATCCCAGGGACCAGACTCTGAGTGAAGAGTCCAGCTGTAGTCCCACGAAGGGCCATAAATGTCTGGCACAATTTATGAACTCCACAGTTCAGAATAAAGTGTGATTGTGGAGGACCCTTAAGTAATTTACAGGGAGATTGCCCTGCCTCAGCCTGGGGCTTACCAAGAACCAAGCAGGGAGCTGTCCAAGATAGCCAGTACAAATTCCTCAGGTTAAAAATGGGCATCTTAAATCCCATTGCTTTGGGGGCACTCATGTGTTCCCCAATTTCCACTTTTATTGTAATCTCACCTGTGTTTGAATGTCTAAGATGCTCTATTTTCCATCTGTGAGGCATCCTCTCCCCTAACTTTGAAATGGAATAATTTGAGACTGTTAATTCCATATAGTAACTGAAGCCCTATACTTTGCTGACCCATGAATGACATGCAATGGCAATTAAGTTAGTCTTGCCTGTAGTTCCCTGAATACCTCAGAACCCATCACTTTCCATTAGAATCATAGAGTGTTTTAGGTTAAGTTCAGCTCACATATCTCAAAAAAATTCTTGAAGCATTGCTTCAAGAAAAATAGAAAATCCACTTTATTCCATTATTATTATCAATGGCATTCTGAAAGAATACACAAATTATTTGCCACATTCAGGTAGCCTGCATATTTAAACAAAAATATGCTAAGACTGTAACCTCTGGGGCAGAATGTCTCCCTGATGCTAGCACTCATTCTGACACAACAGCTGGAGGAATCTCGTGGCACTAGTTTAATATAAGCATAACCTAAAGTATATCTGATAGAGAAATAACCCACTTAAATGGTTTACTAAAGATTTTATTGATGAATCAACTTTTGCATTCTCCTCTGCTGGTCTGACCCCCCCTTCAGTGAATACCTGAAAACAATGCATTATTCTGGTTGACATAACAGGCAACACAAAATCTGTTCCTGGCAGGTTTAAGTGACAGGAATTTTATGGCAGCTTAATAGTTTTAAAGCATTTTGTTTCTAAAAGTGACTTACACTTGTAGTGATAATATAAAGTGATAAAAGTGTACAGCAGAAGCTTCAGAAGAAACAGTCATGTCCACACTATTGGGTCCTTGTGCCTGGGGTTGTACTGCTTCAGCCTGACAACTGAAAACTCACCCTGCTTGGGACTTAGAGCCATCTGAGTGAGCACTACTCACAGAATGAGCTTAATTGTCTGTGTGAAACAGGCAGGGACATTTGCAGATGTAAATTGAACACTGCTGAAGGTAGCAGTAGAGTTGTAACGTTCTATAAATTACTTTCGCTGGCCTGGCTCAGCACCCCTCACAGAGCTTTCAGCTTGATTCAACAGGGCTCTAAGCAACCAGAGAAGAAAATTTCTTTTAAAGAAATTTAATGCAGCAGAACTGATTAACTGAGAAACAGCCTACAAACAGGCAGCTGAGAGAATGTTCTCGGCAAGCCAAATAGCCCTGTTATGTTGGTTTTATTAATTAACATCTGGCTTCCTGCCTCTAAATCGGGTCCCCTTCTTTGCTGCTTTAATGCCATGTTTTCACCACTTTTACTCTGAAATGTACCCCTAGAATTTGAGATTAAATCCTTTGGCTGTTCAGCTTCTGAAACACAAGTCAATCCCCTCTAAATAGCATACAGCAACACAGCTCTAGTGGTCTCAGCAAACCTCATTTTCTGCAGGGACTGGGTAAAGAATGGCGAAAAAGAAGAGACAAAGTCCTGCACCAAAGAGAGAAAAATAATTAGTGAAGTAGACAGGGTATAGAGGAGACAGCTTTTAACTGAAAAAACACTCTCCATCATTAGGAGAGCTTGGGTAGGCATACCAGAACAGCATTATATCTGTGGGCTGGGCTCATCCTAAACGGGAAAAATAGCTATGTATTATGGTTGTGGTTTTGAAAAAAAACAGGACCAAACCTTCGCACAAGTTACAAAGCAATGCTGGCCGCTGCAAGCTGCTCCTCCAGTTTCTGAATGCTACAGTCCACAGCCTGCTAAAGTACAGGCTTTAGTCTACTCAGAAAAGCCAAGGTCTTAAAAGACATAAATTACATGATACAGACTTTTAGTTGATGGTTTTCAGAACACATAGCAGAAGCCATACATGTAGTTGAAGGCCATAACTTAATCTGAACAGATTTGAAAATTCTGCATTTTACATCTTCCCAGTTGCTAGTCTCCTTCAGACTGTGTTTCCTACATGCTGGTATTTTTTAGTACCTATCTTGGCTGATAGTTGTGGAGGTTTTTTTAATAATTACATTCAAGTATTGAAACCGGGGTTTATTTTTTAATTTTAATTGATCTTCTTGTACTTCTTTGTCCGTTTTTCTGCTACTTAGTTTGTTAAGGTGTGTGTTAGTTGGATCCCGGAGAATAATTCTTTGGAAGTGACTGTTATATTGCATTCATTGTTCCTCAAAATATGCTGCCTCTTTGAGAATTTTTATTAACCCTTAGGCTATCTTTAATTTCACAAAATGCTTTTGTGTTTTGTTCTTCTCATAGTTTCTGATCTATCACCACACATTCTGTCATCCAACACACTGCAAAATTACTGACCAGCCTGACAATAAATGGCACCTTTATTTTAAAAGAGCTTTTCTTAACATGTGCAATTGCATCAAGTGATAGAACATGGTTGTCAATGGGTTCACATAACTTGTCCCCAAGTGACATGTTTACTTACTGCTGAGCCACCAGTTCAGCGCCTGTAAGATTAGTAGAGATTTACAGAAAGAAAAATATATCCTGTTAATGCTTCACAAGTTAAGTTTTGTAGTTCAGTGTTACTAAATCAACTGTTTTTACAGCATTAATGCACAAGTTGAAGAAGCTTATTAAGTGTCAGGGGGCTGATTTTATTCAGTATGTGAAAGTATACTGTGCTGATTTCTTCACATCCAAGGGTTTAGAACCCTGCTTTGATAAGACCTGAGCTGATCCCACTTTTTAAAGAAGTCTGTGCATACGTCATGGCTTTAGTCCACTTACTGCATTGCCTAAAGCGGCAGCTGATGTCATCTGATGAAAAGAGTGCTCCTGGGTCATGTGCCCAAGGCTGAGCTTCGCCATCAGCAGAGCTGTAACTGTGATAATCTCCTGCTGCAACAGATAAAGAAATCTGTTACTGGCAACTCTACATTAATGCAGAAATCCTGGGCCAGCACAGCTTCTCACTTCAATTGGTAGAAACTTTTCTTGTGATTTTATTGAGCATTAGGTATAACAAAGAGAAAAAAAGTCAAATATTCTTATGAATGGAGCTCCAGAATTTTCAGCTCACAGAATACAAAAGGAAAGGATTATCCCATCTATCTTTGGGCATCTTAGTGTTATGTTCAGAGTCTAAGTTAGTCTTTGTTTCCCCTACAGTCAGCAGGAAGAGGTGGGTAATGTGGATGAGCCCATTTCCTACAAGGTTTGACAAGAGAGCACCAGTTTATATTGGCTGCACAAGATGTGGACTGCTGAAGTTGACACGAATTTCATCTAGTGTTATGAATTTCTAGGAAATGAATGAGATAATGAAATGCTGTTCTGAGGGATGTCTTACTTCTCTGTTATTTTCTTTCCTGCTGATTTCCTTTATAACAATAAAATCAATGCATTTTAAGATGGCCCAGCTTTTTCTTGGCCCAACTTGATCTCTGTGTGGGAGGTCTGTGCCAGGCAGTACTCAGTACTCCACACAGCCTCTAAAATTATTCTTCTTCTAATTGATATTTGGAGAAAGAAGGCTTGTGCATCCGGTAATCTTTCATGTGTAACTATTAATTACATCTCATAGCCAGACTGAGGTTTGATTTGCATGGTGAGCATGCTGGGGAGCCACGTACATTATCCTATAAAGACAATGAAGCTTCCTGGACTGTCTAAAAAAACATCAGATTTGTCAAGCAAGCATTGCCACTACAGCTGCTGCATATTGTAAACCATAAACATCAATTTAAGTAAAGCATTTTATACCATTCCTGAGTTCACTGAAACTACTGGTAAACCAATTTTGACTTCATTGGTGGTCAGGCAAAGTTTTAAAAGTACCTAGCAAGCTTTAAAGTGAAAGGAAGTTATTCTGTGGTTTTGGTCAATATTTTCTTTCAAAATCACTTCATGGATGTTAATGTTGCTGAATTTGGCTGAGTATACAGAGTTTTCTGAATTTCTAAGAAATTCTCAGATATTTCATCTTTTAAGACAAAATCATCAAAGGGAAACTGTTACCAAATTCTATTTTCTTACACACAACTATTGAAAAAATGTGCCTACTTACTACCTGATGAAAGCAATCTTCTTTGATTTTCCAAAAGATATTACAATGAGATTCAGTAATTTTCAGGAAGTTAGAAATTATTCTTCACTCCTTTAAGTAGGGGGATTTGAAGCATTCAGCATTGCTGCCTGCAGCAATATCTTCATGCAGCACAGGTATTTGAAAGCTTAGACCTCTTTAAATAAATAAGGCGAAAAATGTTATTTTTCTATTTGTGCATTCAAATCCAGCAAAATAACCCAGTTTGAAATATTATTTAGTACTTGTGTACATAGGGCATTTTTGGCTGGAGGTCTTGTAACTAAGAATGGGGCTCATACAAAGTGGGATAATAATTAAGCCTACTGATTTTAGTTTGTTACATGTGCTCAGATAAAATGCTCATCAGCACCTTCTAGAAAAAGACTCAGAACCAGGAAGGTAAATTTTCTTCAGATTTAATTACCTTCTTAGATTTGTCCCAACTCTTTCACAGCTGTGATAGGTTGCCAGTTTTGGAGCACTTCCAAAGACTTCCCTGCCCCCTGAAGTCACACAAGTCCTTAAACACCCAGATATGAGCAGCTGCACAAAGAGGAATCCAGCAGCTGTTCAGCTTCTCTGTCCTGCCAGCTGCAAGCCAGCACCACTGAGAAAAGGTGCTGCACTGGAAGAGCTCATCCCAGAGGGCACATTGGCCTCCTGCCCCATTGGCCAGCCTGGGGATGATCTGGCTGCAGCCACTCAGGGCTCTGAGCACTAAGCAGGGCCAGCAGGGCAGCCCTCCCCGCCTGTGCGATACCAGCCATTAAACCACTGTTATTTTATTCTCCTGTTCTTTCTCCTTAATACATCTTCAATCACAAGCTTTCCAGGATAAAGTTTCCCTCTTATTATGTGTCCAGTGCAGAAGAATTGCCTCATCTTTGCAGCACTATTCAAACCTGAAATTTGTACATCTCCTTGGGAAGGTTAAAGGTCTAACTTTTTCCACTTTGGGAAATTCATCCTGGAATCATCCAGCAAGTTCTTAAGGACTGATCTACCTTCATTCATAGATTTTTGATGTATCACTCAGCTTCTTTCCTTTCCCCATGGGAAAATGGCTCATGTTCATCAAAATGCTATATATAGTTTTAGAATATAAGAACTATGTTGTGTGGATTAGTGCAGGGTTTTTTAATTTTTTTTTTCTAAAATCCATGTTCTATTAGGAGGTGCGGAAAACAGGTGATTTGCTTATTTTTTTACCATTACTGTTTCCATTTTTTGAGATTTTAAAAATAATCCCTAGTTTCAACATTTAACTTTTTTTTCCTTTGTTACTACATACAGAAAATATACACAGGCTGTTGCTTTCCTCAGGGACAGATTCAGGCTCTCAACAAACACAGTCTGACATTACCAAGCGTAGTTACCCTTCTGCAAAAAGCTCCCAAAATTAAGCAGCATGTGACTTAAGGAACTCTGAAGAATTGCTAAGGTGTCCCTCAGTATTTCTGTGATGGAACACGTGTCCCACTGTAGAAAAATATTAACTCAGTACAATAAATAAATATCCTGTAATTCCTTCTTGCTCTCTGCTTTTCTAAGTTTATTTTTCCTTAAGAATAAGCATTTTCCTTTCATTTAAAGGAAGAAAATAGAACCATATTTTGTTAATACAATAAAATGGAATATTCACTAAAGAAGGGAAAACAAATGGTTGAAGAAAAGAAAGAAGGGATTTTTACTGTGAGGGTGGTGAGGCCCTGGCAGAGGTTGCCCAGAGAAGCTGTGGATGCCCCATCCTTGGAATTGCTCAATACCAGGCTGGATGGGACTTTGTGCAGCCTGGTCTAGTGGAAGGTGTCCCTGCACATGGCAGGGGTTTGGAACTAAATTATTTTTAAGGTGCCTTCCAACCCAGTTGTGATTCAAAGTCTCCTTACCCACTGTGTCCAAATCTGAAAGTGAGAAACTGCAGTAAGTAAAAACTGCGCTGTTAATCAACGCATTTTTCTTTTATCCTGGAATGAATAGAAATGAAATGTTTGAAACCCTACATCAGTAGGGTGATCCAGGGTGTATTTTAAATATGGAAAAGAGATGAGTGTTCAGCACAACTGGTTACTGCATGTCAGCACAGCCCAGGCCATCTACCACATACCCTCAGAGACCCCACTTCAGTTCTGGCATAAAACACAGTAAATTAAAATCCTGTCCTTGAAAAAGTTTGAGAACATGAATATGAATATTTGTCAATGAATCAGTAGCCTTTCTGGTAGTTCATTAAATAATCATAACTCCCTTTTACCACCAGTCAATTCACAGCTTTGATCCTGTAGATCCCTGCCAGCAATGAGCTAAAGTTTGCAACTCTTCTACAGTGCTGCTCTTGAATCAGGACTGAAAAGTGTGACCTAGATTTAAAACCCTGAGATCTCTTTCAAAATACTGTTGTTCAGGACTCATTGCAGTACTATAAAGCATATATCAAACCAGTTAGTGAGATGAGTAGCCTTTCAAGAGCTAGATAAGATAAATGTCTCTTTCCAGCCACCCCTCTGTTGACACTTAGATCACTGTCATCACAGAGAGCTCATCACTGCTTCAAAGGGTAGGGAATCTGCCCCCAAATTTTTCAAATATTTCCTCTCTCAGCTTGTTAATTTCATAAATATGGCTCAAAGGAAATTATTCTTTCTATAAGAAAAGTATGCTCATTTTTTAAATCATCATATTCTAACATAACTACAAAGATCAAGATATAACAGTTAGTTAGAAGAAGAATGAAAAGGGCACCCACTGCTGTGCCCTGCAGAAAAACAGGAGGCTTTGTCTTAGAAAGAGGAATTTAAAAAATCATCGCACTGGAAGGGATACAGTGGGTTAATTCACTGCCTTTTGGAGACCTGAAATGTATTTGTGCAGCAATTGTGTTGTTCAAATGCCCAAGGCACCAGCACACATCTTGGCAGGGAGGGGAACAGCTGCAGGGCTGCAGCTCAGGGACGTGGATTGGCAGGGGCTGAGGGGGAAGCCTGTCCAGCACCTGCCTGCATCGTGCCTGGCTGGGGCCAGGGCTATCAGTTTCTGACTTTGTTCAAATCCTCCCAATCCACCACACTCACAAATCTTTCTGCAAGACAACTCTTGCCAATGGGTGACTGCATTTGCCTTCGTGCCTACAGTTTTCCCCTCTGCATGTATTTTCAATTTTACAAGAGCAATAGAGAGAATGGAAATGTAACTTGTTGTGTAATTTAAGTGATGAAAATGCTTGAAAATATTACATTGTTACAAGTATTTAAGAACTGAATTAATATAAACTACATCAATAGACTAGATCATGCAAATAGTCTCATCAAAACCAAAATCCATTTTATGAATCTTGGATTGTTATGGAATTTCAATGACAAAGGAATATTTATATGGGATCTGAATAATCATGGAGTCATAGAAGAGCTTGGGTTGGAAGGGACCTTAAAGATCACCTAATTCCAATCCTCCCACCTTCCAGGATCAGGCTGCCCAGGCCCCCATCCAGCCTGACTGTGAACATTCCCAGGGGTGTGGCATCCACAGCCTCTCTGGGCAGCCTGTTGCACTGCCTCATCATACTCTGAGTAAAGAATTTCCTCCTAATATCTAATCTAAATCTCTCCTCTTTTAGTTTAAAGTGGTTCCTCCTTGTCCCACCACTATCTTTCCATGTAAAAAGTCTCTCTCCATCTCTATTTTAGCCCCCTTTAAAAGCCACAATAAGGTCTCCCCAGAGCCTTCTCTCCTCCAGGCTGAGCAGCCCCCCAGCTCTCTCAGCCTGTCCTCAGGAGAGGTGCCCCAGCCTCTGGTGCCCTCCGTGCACACTCCAACAGGCCCATATCTGTCTGGGGCTGAGGGTTCCAGACTTTTCAGACCTGATCAGCCAAACCCAGGCAGCCCCTGGGTCACTGTCATTAAAGCACATGGGATCCAAGACTCCATGCCAGAAGGGGTGAATGACTCTCTCTCACTGTCCAAAACTGTTTGACCCGCACAGCATACATGGCTTTACAAGGAAACTGAGCTGCTCACCTTCAGTTCTGTGTAACAAAGGGAGAATGCATGTGATTAACTTTAAAGACTACAGTAGATTTGTTTAAAAAATATGTATAAAAGCATTTGATTGCACACTTGTGTGAAAAGGATATAAAGCCAGTGTAACATTTCTTCTACAGACTTTTCTTCTACACACAATCTGTGCTCTCCATTAAACTCATCTCCTTACTGGTGTGTACCTGTTCTGGTTCTACTAGTGCACCTGACACCTGGGAAATGTTTGAACAGATTGGTTTAAGAAGTGCAAAATTAACAAAAAAAATGCAGTTTATTACCTTTATATTCATTATCCTGTAGGCCAAAGGTATGGGACTTAGTCGCCAAAAAGACAATATTATCAACCAGTCAACCCAATATTCTCATTAACAAGTTCTCTTTTTATACAAGATGTCATTTAAATATGAAGCATTTATTTAGCAATCAAAGACATATGATGCCAACATGGAGGTCTTGGAGGAGATGATAAAATATTTGGCTGCTAACAGTTGTGTGTACAATTTGACAGCCATAATCCTTGGTCATGGCTTATGAGAGCAATGTTCAGGGAGTGCCTGGTTTAGATCTTCTCAGCTAAATATGAGGCTTAATAGAAGGATTTACTTTCTGGATACACATGGTAGAAAATCAACTATTGCACAGAAGAAATTAATTCATTCCAAAGCAGATAAAGTAGACTTCATATGTTAAAAGAAAAAAAAAGTAAGAAAAGAGTTATCTCGAACATAACAACATTTTCATAAGTTTAACATGTGTAATGGAATTTTATATGAATTTTCCATAGGTGAAACTTACCTATATGAAACTTACATATTGCAGCAAGAAGCAGTTAAACTGGTCAAATGACTCTGTTCATTCCATAATATTTTTACAAGCTATAGCCCACAACTGCTGCAGTTGTACGTGCCACTTTTCTCAGCTGCACTTAGGAAAGTAAAGTAATCATTTTGCAGTTTAAGTGTTTATTTGGCCCACTGTTCCTGGGTAAAACCAGAACTGTGTTAGTTTTATATTACACCATTCATTTCACTGTGCAACAATATATATATTTAATGGAAAGAAGGTTGCTATCATTTGGCTGCTGCAGCTAGTACTTCTGTGCACTTTACAAGATAAATATTGTTTTCTTTTCCCTCTTTAGAGCAGATTCTTATAACTTTACTCATATCCACCAGTATATTACCATATAAATAATTCCAATGAACTCTATATAATTGCTTTTTTAAGTGTTATTCACTGAAAATGGATCAGCATTTTGTCCTTTGTTTAGATCTTACAAATCAATAAAATTTCAGCCCACAATACTCATATGATATATTATCACTTTATTTTTTGTGTCATAACCACCAAGTTTCATGAAGTAAATTAACAATTTTGTTAATCAACATCAAATGGATTTGGGTTGTGCCATACACAAATTTAGTCATAGCCTGGCTTCTTCAAAAGCACTCAGCTTTCTTCCTAATCCTGCTCCAAATTATGTCAAAGTAAAAAAAAAATCCCAGTAATTTCAAAGGAAATACATATAATTAATATGAAGTGCTTTTGAAAATCTTACATATAGTTAATGTTTCAACTTTAACACCTCAAGTACATCTCACTACATATATTCACAAAAATATATCTTGAGATCAGAGGTGTTTCAGAGACCTTTCAACTGCTCTTTGACACAAATATCAGTACAAATGAGTAGGAAGAAGAGGAGAACAGCCTTGCTACATTTGTATGAAAGAAGGCATAAAGCAAAAAGAGTGATACTCTGCTCGTCTTTAATCAGCAGCACAATATCTGCTGACTTCAGCAGCTCCAGGATTTCCTCCTAAATGTATTTCAAGTTACTCAAAAGCTTCAGAGCTTTCCTTCAATGAAGCAGCTTATAAAAATTATAAAGTCCTATTTGGATATTAATAGATGACTGTTGCACAAATAACATATGTCACCAAAAATATAGCAAAAACGTATACAAGCTTGAAAGTGTATTTTCCCAAAACCATGTTGGAAGCATATTTCTGACAGCTAATTAAAGCTTTTCCATTCTATCAGTCATGTTTGTGTGAGGTCCAATGAAACCTGAAATGAAATGCATTATGAAGGCTATGCTTTAACAGTCAAATTCATTTTTCTCGGTACATCCAGAAATTAAAATCTTGGTATCATTGAACTCCAGTGGAAATTTTCCACTTGAATTATTTAAGTTTCTTTATTTCTAAAACCATGGAATTATAAACAGGATATTCTGGGAAAACCCTGGATGCCCTTAAGCAGGCAGATTTTGAATGTATTACACTTTATCTGAGCTGAATCTCATATACAGATTAAAATGTCGCCCCAGTTCTCAACAAAACCAATTTCTTCCTTACACAAAGCAGATCGCTTCTGAAAAGGCTGTTGTTGCACAAACACCCCAATGCTCTTACCTCTAAGTTTAAGCAGGGGTTTTCTGCGTGAGGGCTGTTCCATTCATGCAGCCTCATCCCATGCAAAATAAAAGGAGGGAACCATCCTCCCATGAAGCCCCAGGCACAATCTTTCTGCAGGTACATGGAATTAAGCTGATCAATATCTGAATCTGCACCCTGACAGGAACAACTGTTTCATTCTACAGCACAGTCTTTAGCCATGGTCCCTTCTCTGTAGACCATATGTGGTTTTTTTCACAGAATCTCCACTTTTCAAGGCTCTCTGGGCTTCATTCACTTTTGATGGAGCTGCAAGATGTGGAAAATTTTTGGGTCTTGGCATTTGTTTCTGTTCACAAACAGTTATAAAACAAATCTGTATGAGTAACTAGAGAATGAGAGTGTGTCCTGCAAATACATGGTTGCATCAGCAAGAAGGAGAAAGGCAAGAAGAAATATTCCAGTAAAGAAGTTAATTGAATTTAACAGCAAATGTATCAATATGGAAGCCTCTAGGACAAACACAGATTGTTTCAAAACGTAGTAAAACCAGCCATGTGTTTTTACTTGGGTATAGAAAAGGTGGGGTTAAATGGGCACCTGTGGTGCTATAAGAAATCATCCTTACTTCTGATTCATGTGCTGCAGTTGAACCTGATGGGTGCTGAGTGTCACTCAGAAAAACAGAATATGATCTGTTCTCATGACCCTTCATAGGTGGCATGCGATTATTTGAGAATGCACAGAAGAATTATAATGGGATAAAAATAGAAGCAAAGATTATCCTTAAAAGCTGTATTAGGAAGAGATTTAAAATTAAATAAAATTAGCCTATTTTGTGCTTTGGGTTAGAATATGGGAGTTTTGATCAGATGAGTTAAAGAATAAGCCCAAGAAGACAAATTTTCCTTTAGAAAAAAAAAAAATTAGGTCAACAGAAGTGGATTTGTATCGCAAAAAATCACCTACGTTAAATTTTACTGTAACCACTAAATTTAGTTTCTCTCTTTTTATTGCTATATTCCTCAAATAATAGCATCAAATATCAATGTGTGCAATGTGATATACTATGATGTATTTTAACAAAAGTAAAAGCTTAGATCAATTAAATGTTTATTAAAACTGAGTGTTAGCCAGTGATACCAGAGATTTCTTCCCTTTTTATCGACACACAGGCCTCATCAGAGAACAGAGGCTCTTCTGTCTGTGGCTGGAAGGAAAAAAGGAAAACAGTGGTGCTACAGAGTCTTCTCTTGATCAGTGTCTAAATCAATGACAACTCTTGCATGACTGCTAATTCTTGCATCAACTGACAGTGCATGTTCACTAAATCCATGCATGTGATAAGATTCTTTCAGAGCACATGAAAGAATTTACCTATTAGCATTTTCTTCCTGACAGTTTGCTGACAGATGTACCATTTGGATTAAAATATTTCTTTTAATTGCAAGAGAGAAGAAGAGGTAGCAGTACTTGAACCAGTCATTCCACAGGACCACCATAAAATGACTTCTATTTGTTAATGTCATTTACAAACTGCAAAAGTAACATTAGTAAGTGGAAGCACTTGATGCTAAGGGAATTAACCATACAGTAAAGGAACTTTATGGACAGATCATTAATCTCTGACTGCAAAGAGTTAGACTTGATTTTATGCCAAATATTTCACTGTAAAGACTTTGCCAAATGGCAAAAGCTAAATTAGAGAAGAAATACATATTGAAATAAGACCATTTAAATTTTATATCTACTGTGAAAATAGGCAAATGCCATCACATTTTTAACATAATCTCAAAATTCAATTCCTAATCCAATAAAAATCTAATAAAAATTGGCATAAAGTTGTAATAAAATTAATTAATGAGTTGTGTACCACACTATGTTTTCATTTCCAACTTGTTAAAACAGCAGGTTTCACCACTCATTCTCATGTGCCACATTTCTCTCACTTTTCTTATTATTTGTGTGTGGGCTCAAGAGT
Source organism: Zonotrichia albicollis (assembly GCF_047830755.1). Lineage (NCBI taxonomy): Eukaryota > Metazoa > Chordata > Aves > Passeriformes > Passerellidae > Zonotrichia > Zonotrichia albicollis. The sequence goes on from NC_133821.1 coordinate 87,384,992, forward strand.
AGTTGAAAAATATACCTGTTCTGCTATTAACACCAGCTGACAATCAGAAAATGGTTCAAGGAGAAGGAAGAGCAGTATTTTTGCACACTGTAAATGGGGCGAGAGAGGCAGAGAGCTATTTTCAGGACATCTATTTAAATTGGCATCAATATTCCTAGGACAATAAATTTTGACAGAAGATGGACCAGGTCTCTGCCTGGCCCTGGTTCCATGCACAGGTAAAACTGGAGCAGTGGTGTTGTTTCCCAGGAGAAGCTGTCTGCAGTGACTGAGCCGTGCTCCTTGGCATCCCTTGGAAAATCTGTGATGTGCAGAATTCCTGTGAGCTGCCCAGGCTCCCGGCGCAGAAGCCAGGCCAGCACTGAGAGCTGCCTCATGGGCCAGTCTGCCTGAATTGTCCACATCTAAAGTCATGAGCTGACAGAGCTGGGGGTCACCTCCCACCCTGGGAGGGACACAGGTACAGCCACCTGCACCCATACAACTGAACTGTTTCATCACCTACAAGCTGGTTTTGAGTCCCTGGGCTTTGCTATGCTCCAAACCGTGTCTGGCAGCTGTTTGAGAGAGGATTGTGGGGCACAGGGAGAAAGCCATGCCACAGGTCAGCACTGCCTGGTCCCACAGGCTTCCACATTGGTTCCTGAAGTGTAGCAGGACACAGCCCATAAGCCTTCAGCTTGCCAAGAGGATGGGAAGCGACTGCACTTGAGGATGCAGCAGGAATGAGTGCCCATCTTCCTGCCTGAGGGTGCCAAATGACTGATGGCATTCCACACTGACCCTTGTGCCAGGCTCTGTGCACACAGCAGTGCCCACAGAGAAGGGCAAGGCAAGCTCATCGGCTGACAGGAAGGGCATGGTGCTGCTAAAGCAGGTGCAAGAGGAAATCACCAGCTCTTGTCTATTACTTGGGCCAATATTGAACATGTTGCAGAGAACAATTCTTTAACACCAGTAAACTGGAGATTATTAGGTGCCAGGTATGGGATTTACAATGACTGGCACTTCCAACTCAGAATGAATTTATAAAAAGGGGCTCAACTCAGAGTAATTAGATTGTTCACAGGTGGTTGCCTTCATTTTATTGTAAATAACTGGCATGTTTAATATTTACATACAGGAACTGCTATGCTAAAACAGATCTATTTTTCTGACAAGGAAAAAATTTCAAATTCCACAAAGCATGCATTACAAAAAACATCTTATAGGGATTGCTCTTTTCATCAGATGCTTAATAGGAACCTACATTAAAAAAAAATTATATAATTTTAATGTCCATTTCCCATAGCACTTTATAATACTCTTATAGGAATCATACTTATTTGTCTTTTTCTGGTAAGAAACAGACACTTAAGAAATGTTATTTTGCTTTTGATACATGTGATAAACTTTTTTATTTTTTCATATTTTCCAGTGATAGCACAAACTCCATTGTTCTATAGGCTAACACAGTAAAGGAGACAGCAGCTTCCCTGGAAAGCTTCTCCTTTAAGGAGAGAGGTTTGGTCCTGGGACACAGAATGGATTTGACAAAGCTGTAATTGGAACCTATGTGATTCTTGCTTAAAGAAAAAATCCTGATAGATTCTAATGATTTATTATAATCATTTTGGTTAGTCTTCCTTGGATTCTGATGAAGTAAATCAAGGTATTGTATTTTGAGAAGTTTCTTTGTGTTGAACTAATGTGTTTGGGGACCTGGGGAGGTATTCAGCTGCCAGCACACAAGCACACAGTGCCACAGGGCATCTGAGAGGCACAGCACTGAGACCCTTCTGCATTGCCTGGAAACACAGGTGAGATGCCATGGGCTGTGCTGATGGGTCCTATTCAGCCCTGGGTGAGAGGTCTCAGCCTCAAATCCAGATCCAGCCTGACTGCTTTGCCATTTTAAATAAAAATCAGTCTGACACTGTGCTGGGTTTTGATGCACCTTGCATCAAAACTCAAGACGGGGCCAGCAGCTTGGTTCCAGCCTGCCCAAGATGTATAGAAGACTTGGGAATGCACCAACATGGCTCTGGAAGTTCCCTGTTTGCTTCATGCCATTTGCCTTCAAAGATCCCAAAGGTTTTAAAAATGATGAGCAGACTCTACAGTGATACACCGAAATTTTGGGGCTGGCCATAAGGATGTGCAGTGTTTCCAAGGAGAGGTCTGCAGGCAGGATAGCCCTTTATCAGGAGGGAGTTGTCTGCAGTGTGGATGTGAGTGTGAAAGAAAGGACTGGCATCTGTTCATAAACAGTTGAGTGATAAAGTGCAGTTTTCTACAAGGGTTTTTTATAAGGGTTTCTGTGAGGAAACACAGCCAGCTGGAGGAAGTGTACTCATGAGCCTTAAGGATTTGGTAGGCAATGTTAGAATAAAATAAATTTCTAGCTCAAAAATAGTGTTACCTGCCAAAGTCACATCTTGAAGTTAGAAATCAGGATTTTTAAATTTCTGGGGTTTGGGCTTGCGGTGAGGATTTACTGGGATTGTGTTATCAAGATTTCCCTGATTTCCCTGTAATCATGAAAATGAAAAGCATGCAGAGAGACAGACAGACAGAGAGAAAGAGAGAGAAATAGCAGATTTTTCCTTGTTTCCCTGTGAGGGCTAAAGCCTGAAGTATTGAATGCAGTAAGATACAGCAGTGGAAAATGGAAATGAGGGAGGGAATGAAGGCAGGAAGGGAGGATAAATCTGAAAAAACAGCTGAAAGCTTTAGGGAGAGGGATAAGAGAAATAAAACCATGAAGGATCAAGTATAAAATAGAAGGGAAGTCCCTCAGGGTTAATCCAGAACCACAAAGTAGCCTTGCTATGCTATTAAATACCAAGTTTTGTATAAGTATCACTTAAACCATCTATTTAATGGGATATGGCAGCTGCAAGCCAGGGCACAGTGACACTTTAAAAACAGCTGAGGAGAGGAAGGACATAATACTTTCTACAGGATGAACTTTATGAGTTTGTGATGTAATGAACTAAGTCAGAATCTGGCTAGGATCTTGCAGTTAAGCCTTTTAGTCTTGTAAAAAAAAAAACTCTAATAGTTATTTAACAAGCCCAATATTAATTTTGCATTTCACCTGGGAAAAATCCTGTGCCCTTTGCCAGCTCACTGCTCTAGTATCAGCTTGGACCTAGGTTCAGAAACATCTCCAAGGGGAAAAAAAACCCATTAACATTGTTTCTCCCTGCTGTCTTTTTCTTTTATTGGTGTTCCTCAAAGTACAGCTGACCTCAGGGAACGCCACCGACTCTGCAAGGTGTGAGAGGGTGGCATTCAGTGCTGGTGTATCTCCCAGAAAAGTCCGCCTAACAGCAAATATGACAAATTCTGCTGCTCTCAGATCTTTGAACTTGTACAGACTGAAACAGTCTGGGAATGGGTTTCCATGCTGTTGACCTTGTGCTTAAATTGTTGGCTTTCGTCTGGCTTAGGATGAAAGTTCACATTATTTCCCTCAGGAATACACAGCAGTACTTGCCCTCAGTTATATTTCTCACAATTTACTCAGTTTGTCTCAATGGTATTTATGAGGAAATTGGGAGGAAATATTACAAAAAATAGATATTGTTATGTAAGTAAGCACTGGTGACTACTGTGGCTGTAACTACTGTGATGACTATTGATATTTGGTCAAGAGGCAACCTAATTCCAACTTTTATCCTCAGATAAAATTGTTATTTGAGAACTTTCCTGCAGTTTAAAAATGGCCATTATTAAACTCAATTTGTTCAATGCAGATTTCACATGTAGATTTATATCATTTTAAAACATATAAAGCAGCACTGGTTTACATCCATTCTAAGATGTTGTTTCTTTCATCTCATAGATGAACTTTTGGTTGGACACAGTAATGGTCATGCAGCAGCATCTTTGAATATTTTTTCCAATGTTTCAGTTGGCACAAACACATGTTGTTACACCCTGTAGAGGTATTTCACTGCATTCCTGCATTATTTTTGGTCAAAAGCTTTTAAATTTTAGCTATCTTTTCCCTAAATAATTTAGTTTGTTTTCAGGAATCAGGAGTGAAACCAGGATTCAGTTCTGAACAATGTGAAATTTCCAATAGGAAAAATCTCCATTTCCTAGCCAAACCTTGCTAGACCACTCACACAAATGAATTGTGTCATATTACCCCACTGCAACCACTACAGATAACACAGCATTAGTTAATGAAAAAAACTGCAAAGAATAAATCTAAAAGACATTTCTTTTCAGAGGATTGAAACATCATATTTGGACCACTGCTATGGCTGGTGCATGACCTCATCTTAAATCCCATACACTTAAGGTACCTTTCCTACTGTGTCCAGGTATGGTGCTCTTGACTAAAACATAAAGGCCAGAAGGGCATCTAGTATTGATCTGAAAACACCTTCAGGTAGATTTGTTTCCAAAGTTTATCACTCAAATATTAAAATCTAGCTATCCTATGTTCAGCTCCCAGTCAGAATTTCTTATGATTTAGTACCACTACTTTCTCAGAAGAATAAATTTTAAAAGAGCCTCCTCACTGGTGTATGAAAAAGGCTGAGATCCACAAGGCTGGTTGATGGTATCACTCAAAGATTTAAAGCAGGGAGGTCAGCATCCACCTCAGCAGCACAGAGCCTCTTGATCAGGTGCTTCTCTGTGCACCTGAATGGGTGCCAAGGATCAAACAGTGCTGAGATTTCATGGAGCACTTTCAATGATATTGTGACTATACTGTTATCAAAGAAAAATGCCAGCTTAAAGCCAGGCTAGCTGGGCTAAGTGCAATTGTGTTTAGATTACCAGCTAAACATGAGCCAATGTTAACTCTTTGACCAGCATTCTTTTCTCATCCACAAAGGATTTTTGTGATTTTTTTAAACTAAAAACCCACGTTAAGATAGACACTAAAATTAGATTTTTTCATTTGTAACACATTGTTTTGCATTTTACTGAACATTTCCAGGCCCATCCTAGAGTCACCTTCTGTTTAGAATTTGTGTTGGTTTAAAAATAAAACTGTGAATTAAGAAAAAGAGGGAACAGTCCAAGTATAGTTTTATTTATCTGTCAAGTCATACTAATGAAACTTAGTTTTATTCATCACAGCAGTGGAAAATGTGTTTCCCATCTTTATAAGAGAACAGAAATAATACAGAGCTAATGGCTTTAAACTAGAAGAGAGTAGGTTTAGATTAGAAATTAGGAAGAAATTCTTTACTGTGGGGGTGGTGAGGGACTGGAACAGGTTGCCCAGAAAATTGTGGACACTCTATCCCTGGGAATGTTCAAGGCCAGGCAGAATGGGACATTGAGCAGCCTGGTCTAGCGGAGGATGTGCCTGCCCATGGCACAGGGGTTAATGAGATGATCTGTAAGATGCCTTCCAACCCAAGGAGGAGACCTCAGAAATGACTCTCTGAGTCTATGATCCAGTGAGATTGTACGGATAATGCAAGCCTCATCAAAAGGGAAGGACTTTGCCCAAAGAAACATTATTTTTATTCAAGTATATAACAAAGGGAGATGCTATTACCCACAGTTCCATGACTGTAACACTGGGTCTTATTTTCCATAATCTTTTTGACCCTTATTCACAAATAAATGCAAACAGGGTTCCATATCTAGAAATTCCTTGCAAGGAACCACACCTTGCTGAGTTTTTGTACAGAGATACCTTTTAAATTTTCCTTCTTCTTCCATTTTATTGAATAAAGATGTCGAAACTCAGCGTACTGTCTACAGAAGAGTATATTTTTAGGCAAGTTTGGCAATAGAGTGAAAAGGATTAACAGAGGCCCCTTTTAAAACCTTTTATTATCTAGTTCTGTGAAAATTTCTTCTGGTCCATTGATGTCCAGTGTTGCATCAGACTGTGTCAATTAACATTTCCTTCATACAGCAGAGGGTCAAATGTGGTTTTATAACTCATACAAATTTTATTGTACTATAACTTTGTCTATTCCAAAAGACTCATCTCTGAGATACACAAGCACCAATGAAAAAGCAAACAGACCCATTTTCTGGAGATTAGTTGACTTTCGTTTCTTTTCATTATGCATTTCTATTCATTAGGCTTGTATCCCTGCTCCCTGTGACAAATCCCAAGAATTCAAACAAATATTTTAGAAATTTAAACATTTTTTTTAACTAGGTGGCTTTTCAAGTTCCCCTCAAACACATGATTCTATGATTTTCTTTATTCATGGAAGCAGAGACCAGAAAATATCAGAATGCATCAGCAGTGTTCAAATTCTTATCTACCTGTTTCAGTGGGTATTCTGTCAGTTTTCCATGTTCACAGACTTCCTAGCACTTGAAGTAAATATTTCCGTTAAATCTTGAGATGGCTCTCAATTACTATTGATTTTTTTTATATCATTATTATTACTTGACATCCAGGAAATGAAAAAGCATGGGCAAAAGTGGAAGAGACAACACAGACCAACCCTGAATCCATACTTTTTTCTTTTTTTTTCTTTTTTTTTTCTTTTTTTTTCTTTTTTTCTTTTTTTTCTTTTTTTTTTATAGCTTGTCTGGTTGCATAATGACATTCTGGACATTGTGAGTATTTAAATGCGCCTCAAAGATGAAAATTTTCAGGCATGAGATCATTCATGGATAAAAGTGCATTTTAAAACAAACATGTTTTCCTGAAAAATATTTTTATGAGACAATTAACAGCCCTTCCCTTCACAGCTCCTTTTGAAAATAAGCAGACACTGATTCACTTCCAAGCTGCTGATGAAAAAATAAGGACCCAGAGGAAAACAAAGCAGACAGGGACAATACTGTTGATATAAATGAATGAATACATTCCATTGACAATTCAGTTTGTCAGTGAGACTCTAAATAGTCAAAAACCTCAGACTTGCAGGGAACGTAAGTTTCCTGCTGCACTCTGGCACTTCCTAGAGAATGAAGGTTAATATCTGAAAATATTCTCCAGAAGCCAAAATTACTAAATTTTTTTGGTTAATAAATGGTAGACTTTATTAAATGCCTCCTTTTTGACAATGTTGAAATAAAATATTTTGAAATTATTAAAGCACTGTTGTATTATATTATATTTTAGAAGCACGAAACATAGTGCAAAAATAAAACGCATTACATATTAAGTTATTTAGTAGCCTTCCTTAAATCAAACATGAAATTTAATATAATAATTGTTGTAGTGTGTTGTTAAGTTTCTTGTGTTATTCCCCCAATTTATGTATTGTTCTCCCCGATTATGTGTAAAATGGTTTCGTTCCCCCTTCTTTCCCGCCACCGTTAGCCTGCCAGCTAAGTTGCTATAGTAACCGCTATTCATAGTTGCCGATATGTAATTGCTCCTCCCCTGGTTTCCCTTATAAGTGAAAGTCGTTTCCTCCCTGGGTTAAGTCAATCACCCCCTTTCTCCTCCCAGGTTTCGAGAACCTTCTTCTCTCTGGGGGTTATGGTTGGCTGCCGCCCCGGAGCCCCTCCTTTGCTTAATATTAGTTGGTTATTTAGGTATGTCAATTATGTTTAGGACCTCAAAATATGTATTATTATTGGCTAGCTGGGTTTCCCTACCTTTTCCCCCTTTTTTCCCTTAAAAACCCTGTGTGGCCCCCTGTTCAGGGCCATTTGCTGGGTGTTTCCCCTCCTTGTTGGTGCCTCTGTAATAAAACCGACAGCCTACCTTCAGCAAGTGGTCGCCTCCTAATTCGTCTCACACTCGTGCCGCTCCGAGCCACCTCCCAGCTCAGCCCAAGGCCAAAGACGCCGAGGGGGGCTGGTTTTAGATGTGCAGGGGTGCTGGCCTTCGCCTCTCACTAGCTAGCCGGATCCCGGGGCTCAGTACGCCCTCGCACAAATAATTGACTTTATTTAAAATTAAAGGCCTGTAAAATCCTTTTTGCTAATCTATAAGTTAATATGACAGCAGTTTGAAGTAATTCCATTGGAGGTAAACATTGACATAATAACTGGAAACATTTTTATTTGGATAGAACAGTATTTCACCTCAAAGAGTGTTGATTAACTCTATAAGAAAACAGCCTAATGTTGGCTTATGCTTCATGATAACTCATAAATTCATGGGAAATCTCATTTTATACACATTGCAGACAGCTTAGGACTCTGCTCTGCCTTTGGTAGTTACTCACTGTGACACACACACACACACACACACACATCTGGTATTTATAGTTTCTTTTGTCCCAGCTTTGGTTGTCTTTGCTCTCATGGCAACTCATAAAGATGCTGAGACAATATAGAATTTCCTGAAAATAGTTTAATTGCTCACTGACATTATCTTGAGTGAAATCTAACTTCAAATGAAGACTTTGCAGGTCTTGCCAACTTGTGAAACATGCAACACTACATTTATTACTGAGTAAGAGAGTATGTGTCATGGCATTTAATTCACTCAACATGAAACAAAAGGGCAATATTCTTCATTTCCAGCTTTAACCACATAAAAATTTGATGTCTAAGTCCAAGCTATCGACCTTAAGCTGCCTCAGTGGTCAGCAGAGAGAAATAGCCATTTCACATGACAATTCATCTGACCTTTCTTAGGTACATATTTTAAGATGAGATGAACAGTCCTCCAGGGAATTAAAATGAGATAAACTGCCATGTAGAAATTTGATATCTATATCTAACCTAATCACCGGAGGCTTCCTCTGCAGTCAGTAGAGAGAAATAGGCTTCCTCACATGACCTTCATTGTCCCCAAGGCATCCAACCTCCTGAAATATGCCTCAGCCAGGCTGCAGAGCTGGGGGGTATGGCAGCAGACTAAAATCTCTGTTTCCCTGCATGCAGGATAACTTTGTACCCATCTGTGAGAGGGCAGCCCCACATCAGTCATTGCCAGCATCTGGGGCTGACACCTGGAGTGGCACCGGGCACCTCGCTCCCTGCCCTGCTGCTCCCAGGGCTCACACTGCTGGGCTGATACAACAAAGGAGCATCAGAAACCCCCAGCAAGGCAGGAGCTAGGAAACATCCCATCTGGTTTTTGTACTGGATTAAAACTTAATGCTACAGTGGTGTAGTTCTGAATTAATCACATCAACTTCAGCGCAGTTATTGTGGCCTGGAGCCAGTAGGAGAGCACAAAAGCGGTGTTTGTGAGGCTTTCTTCAGCTTATGGCAGCTGTTTAGCTCATCTTTGATCACACTTACTTTTTCTGCAGTTAAGCTTTTTGGTCACACTATCTTTGCAGAGATAGCTGTTGGAACAATACCCGTGTTCACATGCCAGCGAAGGTATTTGTGCATGTGGATTAGCTGGTTTTTGCTTGTCATGCACTTATTCGCCTTTGTGTTGTTTTTGTTTTGTTTACAAAAAGATATTCAGCTACTCAAGGAGCATGAGCAGCAGCATATGACCCGGCAGAGCAGCTGTACACGAGAGCGAGCACTGGTGAAATGTTCCGCTGTGGGGCAGGAGGGCTGTGCCACCCTGGGTCAGCCAAGGCTGGTAGCGAATGTAACACAGCAACGAGCAGCAGATGCTCTTCGGCAAGGCCAGCAGCACAGGGCATGCCTCTGGCAATGCATCCCTGGAATACACATCCAGTTCCCAGAGGCTCAAAGACTTCCTGAGCTGGTGTGAATGCCCTCGCACTCAACAGCCCTGAAAGGATTTGCTTCCGAGTGAACTTATTACTTTTTTAAATCCGTGTAAATTTTGGGCATTGCAAAGCGTCCAACAGCACAAAGTTTCCCAGCTTAATTATACACCACATGAATGATCTTGTCCCTGTTTTAAGTTGCCAGTTATTAGTTTTATTTGATACTGCCTGGGTTTTATGGCCAAAGAGATATAGAATGATTGTTCCTTGTTATTCTTCTCCAGCTCCTACACGATTTTGTAGACCTGCACCGTGTGCCCTCTCATTCATCTGTTCAAAAGGCTGGGTGCCAGTCAACTGAGACATTTTTCATTTCCAGAGCTTCCAGATCATCAATCACTTTAGCTGTCTTTTTGCACCTTTTCCTGCTGTACTCATGTGCTTGTAGGCAAAATACAAACCCAGAGAAATAAGCCTTTATCAGAGTAAAGGGTGAATAATACAGTATATATTTGTAAGAAGTGATTATTTTAGGGATATTCAATGAGAAGAAATAGAAGCCTGACAGATTGTTTTTCTTCCTAGGTGAAGGTAGCAGCAGCAACTTAAACAGATCAATACACTTGAACATTTTTAACAAATATCTTCATCTTATTTGGGTAGAATCTATAAAAGCAGATCTCTTATTGGTTATAATAAAACACTTCCACAGAAATTTAAGAAATGTTTACAAAACCAGTATGAATTTTAATCCTCTCCAAATCACATCTCAGTAATAGGGCTATCTCAGATCTTTTTTGATGCTTTTCTATAGAATGTAAGGAAATAAAATCCTATGCAAGTATTTGAAAAGGACAGCAAGACTGTTGTCATGTTAAACTGTCAGGTTGACATTGAACTCAGGAAAACTGGCATTGAGTCCCACCTGATATAGGATTAGGCAAAGAGCTAAAGGAAGGAAATACAACCAATGTCAATCTAGAAAACTACAGAAAATAATTTCTGCCAAAGTAGGATTATATTTTTGAGAGATTATGGGCCTACTGATGAAGAAAATTGTATTAACCCTGATTCCCCTTTTAGACTTTAAATTATCTTACATTTAATTAGATGATGTTAAATTAGAGTGACACATTAAAATTTAACAGAACATACACCCATGGATCAGAAACAGAAAACACACATCTCTCAAAATATTTTTATAGAATCAGACCGTTTCTATGGAATTGTTCTTGACTGTATTTTACCAAATTATTTATTAAAAAAATCTTTATTACACAATAATCAGGTTTAAACTTTGTAAGTGATCACTGTCATAGTAATAAGTCCTCAGGCTCATGGTACACAGCTGGGAGGACTGCATGCAGATTTTATTTTAACCTGGTCAAGTGTGAATGGTAACATTGATCAAAGCTCCCCTGTGTCAATCTTTTTAGGAGGGATAATACAATCTTTCCATGTATAAAATATCTTGAATAGGTGTTCAAAGTTTGTGTTATCTCAGCATTTGACCTTCCTGCAACTTCTCCTGTAGTATTTTGTTTGGTTCTTGTGTCATTGTTTCAATGGCTTTTGAAGGACTAAAGGGATTCAGAGAAGAATCACTAAAAGAACTTTCCTTGTACCAAAAGATTCCCTCAGTCTGTGAGGGAAGGCGAAGTTTATAAGGGCACAATTAAAACTCTGATTACAATTTCTTAGACTGAAGACATAAAATACAGAGGCTGTAAACTGAAGCTAAAAAAAATCTAATGCTAGAAATTAAGAAAATTTTTTTTTAACAATTAGGGTAATTAGCCAATGAAACAACTAGCAAATGCTTTCAATCAAGACCAAACATTTTTCAAAATATTTTCTACTCAGTTTCAAACAGAAAATCTATATTTCAGGCTAGATGACTGCAAAGATGCCTGTGACTTCATAATGGATAGCTCTATGGATCTAAGTACACTCAAAAGAATAAATCTGGAAACAAATACAAAATAAACAATTTATGAATAATTTTAATAGTATGCTATTCACAAAACCAAGAGTTTCTTCAAAAATAATTCAGAAACAGAAAAGGGAATAATAATTTTTTAATAATTCATTATTTAATAAATCATTTTACACTACTCTGAATGCACTTTTTTCTATTTTTTTTTTTTTTTTGAGTCACTGGAAGCTGAATAATGCCCATTGACTGTAAGTAAGAGTTCAGTAAAATAAGAAAAACAGAAAAAGCTCCAGTGACTTTCTGAAGTTATTTTTACATGATATCTGGCATTTTTATTTGAGTGTCATGTGATTTTTCCTAATCATTGTCAAAGCAAAACTGTCCAGGTACAGATAACATATAGGATGTAAAGATGTTTCCTGTCTCTTTTGGAGTCTTTATACTCACTTGAAAAGTTTTGTGTTTGAAACCATCTGCTGATTGCTTGCTAGAAAGATATTGTAGGTGAGTTAGAGGATTTCCAATGCAGACATATTATTGTCTCCCTTTTTCTGTTCAGGCAATTTTTCATTAGCACTGTCTTGGTTTAAGTATGACCCATCTTCTTTATGGCAAAACTGGAAAAACGATGTTTTTCCAAACTTTAGATAAACGGCAATCCTTACATAATGGTGGGCATTTCCTCTTTGGAGCTCAGCTCTGAATCGGGACATTCACACAAACTCACCGCTAAGCCCTTCTCTGGGGCCAGGCTCAGAGTGCCCAAAGCCGGGCTTATTCCCCGTGCTTTGGTCAGCAGATCTGCATCGGGAGACAATGGCCTCGTTCTGCAAACAATGCCCAGCGTTAGGAATGCCATCAGACAGGGGGGCAGCCAGTGGGACAGCTCTGCTTTCCTGTAAAAGCGTTCAGAATGGAGCGGCCACAGCGTGCCTGTGTCTGTGTGTCTGTCTGTGTGTCTGTGTGTGACTCTGTGTGTGTGTCTCTGTGTGTGTGTGTGTGTGTCTGTCTGTGTGTCTTTGTCTATGTGTCTGCGTGTCTGTGACTGACTGTGTGTCTGTCTCTGTGTGTGTGTGTGTGTGTGTGCCTGTTTGTTTATGTGTGTGTGTGTGTGTGTGTGTGTGTGTGTGTGTCGGTATGTGTGTCTGTCTGTGTGTATGACTCTGTGTGTGTGTGTGTCTGTATGTGTGTGTGTCTGTAGCTCTGTGTCTGTGTGTCTGTATGTGTGTCTGTGTGTATCTGTCTGTGTCTGTCTGTGTGTCTACGTGTGTCTTTGTCTATGTGTGCGTGTCTGTGACTGACTGTGTGCGTCTGTCTGTGTGTGTGTGTGTCTGTCTGTGTGTATGACTGTGTCTGTGTGTCTGTGTGTCTGTGTTTGTGTGTCTGTAGCTCTGTGTCTGTGTGTCTGTGTGTGACTGTGTGTGTCTGTTTGTTTGAGTGTGTGCATCTGTCTGTGTCTGTGCCTGTCTGTGTGTCTGTCTGTGTGTGTATGACTGTGTGTGTGTCTGTATGTATGTCTGTGTCTGTGTCTGTGTGTCTGTGTGTGACTTTGTGTCTGTCTGTTTGTTTATGTGTGTGTGTGTCTGTCTGTCTGTCTGTGTGTCTCTCTGTCTGTGTGTCTGTGAGTGTGACTGTGTCTATCTGTTTGTTTATGTGTGTGTGTCTGTCTGTGTGCGTCTGTGTCTGTGTGCGTCTGTGTGTGACTGTGTGTGTGTCTGTTTATGTGTGTGTTTCTTTATATCTGTGTCTGTGTGTGTCTGTGTGTGTGTGCCTGTGTCTGTGTGTCTGTGGGTCTGTGTCTGAGTCTGTGTGTGTGACTGGGAACATCTCTGTGTCTATGTGCAGGTCTGTGTGTCTGTGCCTGCAACTGTGACAGTCTGTTACAACAGTCTAAAAAACTGTGTCTGTGTGTGCCTGAATCTTGTGTGACTGTGTCGGTGTGACTGTGTGTGATTTCGCCTGTGTGTCAGTGTCTGTCTGTGCTCTATATCTGTGTCTGTATGTCTGTGACTGTGTCTGTGTGTCTGTGCATGTTTTAGGAAAGATCCACCAGCACACTGCAGAAAGCAGCCTGCTGGGCTCAGAAGGGCTGGTTCATGAAAGGTGCCATTTATAGTGCTTTCATAATACCTTAGAATGGAAACATTAGGTAATAGTAAAATCCCAGAACTAGACTTACTAAATTCTGAAAACTTACTCACATTACCATGCTTTATAGGGCTTTAGGGACTTCATAACAACAATCTGTGCAACTGCAGACTTTGTTTAATGAAAAAATAAATAGAAATAGTTACCCAAAAATTAGCCTAAAGACTGGTATTCCCTTGTTAGTGCCCTTTAATAATTTTCACTATGCCTCCATTTGCGCCCTGTCTAGAAAAGAAAAGGCTTATTCATGCACAAAAACACAGGTCTGCCTTCTCAGTGAGAAATTTTGTAACATTTCTGAAGTAGAATCAAATGCAGCAGCTCAAGGTCTTTTTCTGAAAGAGGAAAAGCAGTTAGCTGGATATTGCATTACTTTCAGGAGATTTCTTCACTGTTGTGTAATTTATCTGACAGTTGCCACAGGGCTTACATGCCACTTTAGTTACCCTACTGATTTTTAAGAGACGGATATGCATGTGGAAATTAGGGGAGCATTCATTTTTCCCCCTAATTTCATCAAATTACATGCACTGTGATTTTAGATAAATCACACTATTGCACTGTTTCCCTTTCCACGTTTACAGAGTCTTGGGGGTTCTCTTTGGTTTGCCTTTAAGCGGTCACCATTTGCATCAACACCAGTTTAGTCTGATGTGTCCTCTAACTGGTGTCCTCTCACCAGCTCTCCTTAATGCTCTGTCATGAATTTGTTTGGGTTTTTCTTATCGGGAGGTATAAGAGCCAAAGCTCCAGAATGTCTCACTTTCATACAAGGCTTCCTGTGTATTTTAAATGAAACAGATATAACAAAGAAACCAATGTGAATTTATGCAGCTCCAGTGTGGTAGAAACAAAGACGTTGGTTGAAAAGACAGACAGAAATATATCAGCCCTGCAATCTCAAGCGACCCTCAGGCAGGTACAGCACATATGCCTTCTGGCTTTAGAGCACACAGAATTCCAAAGATCAGCCTTTTTCTGACCCCAGATATGAGCATCTGGCGAAGACCAGCATTCTTCACAATTCTGGCAGTTTGCAAAGACACAGACTAGCCTGGATTACAAATCGGAAGCACTCATCGCAGCTGAAAAGTGTATTTTTGTATTTTTTGCCATCAGGGTAGTAGAAAACCAAAAGAAACAGACACACACTTGGGAGAGGAGGAGGCAATGTAACACTGCTTTTTCTCTGCTCTTGAAACCTATGATGCAAATATTTATGCATGAGGCCGAGAGGAATTCTTGGGTCATCTTTCTGCCCTGTCTAAAAACATACATCTAAAAGGAAAGCTCACAACAGTGCCTAAGTTTGAAAACGTGCTGATGTCAGAATTTTGTTCTATTTACATGCCTTTGGCAAAGAGCAGCCAACTACCTGCTAATCGTAAATCTCTCCTCTCTCTGCCTTCATCCCCTCCACTGAAACCCCTCTGATTTTCAGTACAGAGCACCAAGCACAAGTAGGTTATTCTGTGCATGAAAGCCGCGCTTGTCAAAGATGCTGAATGCACAGTCCCAGAGACCCACGTCCTCTTCAGCACAGCACGGGGAAAAAAAGATCCATCATGGATAGCTGCACTGTCAGCTCCCTCACTCCAACGTACCAGTTTCGCTGAGCTTGAAGAAACACCCACTGGGGCAGAAGGATCATTCATCCTTTATAGCCAAGTTGTTGTCCTAACTGCTAAAATTGCCACGTAGGCTGCTAATTAGAGCCAGTTATGGTTATGGCTTTTGCAGTGCTGACAGCTGTGAACTGGTCACCCAAAGCTTACCCTGAAGGTTGGGCACTTATAAAAGCTATCAGATATAACAATCTGCTACACTATGGCAGATTTATACCTGCCAAAAGATGAAATCAGAGTGAATAGAGCTGAAAAAGCCCTCCAGAGATTGCTTGATCCATCTCCCTACACCAGAGGATCATCTCTAATTCATCTCTGGGAGCTGTTTATCTAACCTCCTTATATAGGCCTCTTCTTACAGCAACTCCAGAGCCTCAACATGCAATTTATTCCAGTGCTTTGTGAGAATTTCCAAGAGAAGGATTGTTTTAATGGTTGACCTAAACTATCCCCATACTTTCTATTTGTCACATTACTTTCCTCTCTGCACAGTCCTGTCACACACCAGGTAAATATGTCCCTCTAGTCTTTTCTCAGTTTATGATTCTATCTCTCTCCAAGTGTGACATTTTCTGGATCATTCTTTGATCATGCTACCATTTTCTTTGGATTCTCTACAGCTGGGTTAAATCATCCATTCAACACGTACCCCAAACCAGAATGGACACTGCCATAGCTAAAATTTTGCAAACCTGATTAATTCAGGACTGTAATTGCAATGTCTTACAGATGATGTTCCTGCCTGTACATCCCAGACTATGTTCATGGGAATGCAAAAACAAGATGCAGCTCACACATGTGTGCTATGTGAGTCAAATGACTCACTCTGTCACTTCGTTTCTTCTTCTCCTCTGTTTGACACCTCCTCCCCTACAAAAAAGGGATACCCTGGCCAAATGTCTGCAAAAGCTCTGAGAAGCCTTGAAATGTCCTTCAACGGACAGCAACATTATAGGTATTAAGGACAGCAACAAATAAAAGGCAAGAAGAAACCTTATGAGACTGGTATTTCACACCAGTGCCACTGGATGGGAGGGGGGTAAATCTTCAATTAGCAATATATTTTCCAGCATAGGAATAATCCTGGTTGCTTTCCAGTCACCATCTAATTCCTGACTTGGTCCTATGTTAAAAAACCTTACATGTCATCTGGAAAACAATAATGCAATTTAAAACAGTATGTAACACCAGAGGTAGGTTTGGGGACTGATTGCTTTTCTTAAACCTCAGCTCTGAATACAGATAGCAATGAATCTCTGAATACAGATACTCAAACTGCATAAAAACTGTTATTTTCATGACAGCAAATAACTCTGAGTTCATGTATTAATCTGGAACTTTCATGTATCACAATGCCCCAACCACATAGCTGTCAAACAGATTATTTCTGTGATTGATATAAGATGTATGGCTATGACGTCGAGAAAAGGCTGCATTGTGGGACAAATATCCCTGAGCTTTTGCTACTATAGTTCCCAGAGAAGTGGTATAAATTTAAATTGCTTTATCTTGGTATCATAAAGTGCAGAATTTCAGTGAAAGACATATTAACTCCTGTATTAGAAAATCACAAAATTCTCTCAATTTAGCATTTACAAAACATATGATTTATTTTAATTACCCATGTGAATAAATATACACACAAACACAAACAGACACATAGAAGAGCATAAAATGATGTCTTAGCCATAGTAAAGTAGTTAGTCATATACTATGCCTTCTACTAGGAGCAAAAGTTTCTGTAAAAATTCAAATATTTGAATATGTATGCCCTTTGGGAATTTCCCTGTTTAAATATTTGTGCTTAGTAGGAAAATGTTGAAGAAATTTAGGAGTAGGCATTACATTTAATGAGGTTCATGTATTTAAAAAAAACAAAAAACAAAAACCAAAAAAACCTACAAAATCTATCACACATATCAAAAATTTCCCATGACAAAAGAGGGCTATAATAGCCTAGGTTCTCCCTTAGAATTAGAAGTAGACTTGTACCACTGTCAAATGATATTAGCTCTATATCACACTCATGTCAGTTTCCTGATGAAATAAAGGCCCATGTTTTGCCATCAGGGCTGAGCAGTGTCCTTCCACACAATTTGTTCCACTGAAATGAATTGCTATTTTGCTAGGAAGAATTTTAGGCTGCCCTAGTCTGGACCTATATGGAAAATGAAAGAAACAGCTTGCCTTTCTATTGATTCCTCCAGGATGCTGTCATTAAACTTCAGTGACATTAAGTATATATAATTAAGTGCATATAATTTTAGACTATGAAGTTACTTGTTACTTTTCACAACATTCATCCATAATTTCACATTTTCTTTGGCATTATGGCTTTAAATAATACAAAGACACATCGCATTTAAAACTCAAAAAGACCTTTGACCTTTAACCTTAAAAGATCTTTATGTGGAGGCCCATGGTAGATTGATTTTTGACAGTACAGTGACAGAGCCATACAAAAAAGGTATTCATATTGACCAAGTCAGTGGATATTTCAGGTCAAAATGTCAGCAGTTGTCTTTTTCAGCTGACATCCTGGTCTGAGAAAGTTGGATTTAACGTTTACTTGAGTCTGATATTTTGATTTCTTGCCATACATGGCTGTGCCATTAGCTCTCTGGAATGCCTTTCAGTTTCTTCCTCGAAAAATGCTAAATAAATAAGTTCTCACTTTACCTACTGACTGAATAAGAATACAAAATCAACAGACAGCTGTGAGGCATCTGCGTGTCACACAAACAGTGTTGGCACAGTTCCTGCATTCAAGGGATCATCAAGAGCCCAGTAAATAAGCTTTCTTCACTAAAGACCACTTTTGTCCATGATCACTGAAGCTGTGCTTTACTCATACATCCTCTGAATTCCTCTTTTTTTCAGTAATCACACATGCCTAGCATTATGGCTGATTCTATTCTACAGTCCTGGGCCATGTAATTATGTGAGTAATTTGCAGACAAGATGTTGTGAATACCTGAATCCCAGGTTAATTGAGAAACTAACACCTGCCTGAACTGTGCTGCTGTAATGGATGCAATAATACAACAAGATCAGGTCCTATTGAGTTGCATAATCTTTTCAAGACAGAGGTTTTGATCTCCCCTCCTTTGATTTGAGGGCAGTGGCAAACTAAAGTATTATGCTTTTGTTGAGGCTTATAAAAGATTAATCTGAAGCTGAAAATGAAGATCCTTCCAGTTAATCTGCTTTGAGAAAAATCAGTAAGCACATATCTTTTGCATCTTTCAACTAGAAATGAAATAACTGATATAGCTGTCAACACAACTGTAGTTAATAACAACACCACAATTCACCCTAGAATAACCGAAGTTGTTACCTAGGTAGTACAAGCTGCAAAATGGATTAAGGAGGTAAAGAATGGCCAAAATCACCACTGCCATCCCTGAACCTCCCAAGCTGGGCAAGCCTGATGGCACTGCTCAGAAGAGGCTGTTCTAGGTGGTGTGAGGTTGATTTTCTCTTGCCTGGTTCTTTCTCCCATCAGCTCACAGGCAACGTGTTCCAGTGTTTCCCGTGCGACTTTCTCCCTGACAAAATGCTGGCAATGGCACACGCCTACAGCACAGACAGACTGGCAGACCTGTCAGAAGGGCAGACAAAGCAAGGACTTCCACACCTAGAAGGACCACCAGAACATGTATCCTTCACTTAACAAAACCTCTCAGGAAAACACAGCTTTTCTTGTTCTTTTTGTGAAATCATGGCTTATTTTTTTTCTTTAATCAAATCTTATAGACAATTTTAAACATACTTTTACCTTATATAACAAGTTTCTGGGAAGCATTTCTGTTCAAACAGACCTCTATTGAAAGAGTGTACTGGATCAGTGCAGAAAATGGAAGCAGTCTAGCAACAGAACCAGATAGATAGATAGATAGCTAGATATGAACAAACTAATGTTGTGCAGTTGCTTGCAAAAGCAGAAGACAGCCCTTGATGATCCAGAAGGTCCTGTTTTTTAAGTTAAACAAGACATTTCTATGTTAGAATATGTGTAGGTTCTACTTATAATGGTGCAAGATGTATAAAGCTACTATATCCTTTGTAAATGGAAAAGAAATTTGAAAAAAAATTAAAAAGCCAAAATGTAGCCAGAAGATTTGAGATTTTCAAAAGCTCAGGGTCCTCAGATTACTTACTCAAGTAATCTGATTACAGACTTCTTTGGGAATTGCTTGATCACCCCAGTTGCCTCTGAACACCACAATCAATTTAATTGTCTCAGGACTAATAGGGGGAAAAAAGATTTCAGAAATGAAACGATTTTACTGTAATGAAATAAAGCAAATGTGAGAACAAAACACCTGCTACAGAAGTCATGAGAGGCACAATCACAACAATTAACAGCAAAAAAGAAGTGAGGAGGAGGAGGGAGTTGGGAAATAGAGATCCCAAATTTCACCTGTTACACAGGCCTCTGTTTAAATGCAATATGGCTGCAAAAGAAAGGCAATATACTTTGGCTGACACCGTGGAAGAGACATTTTGACGTGAAAAATCTTAGACAGTCAAGACATGAAAGTCATGACATGAAAAGTCTTAAACAGGGACAAGTAGTTAAACATAGGATATTGTCTCTCTGGAAATCATATAACTGTAGAAAGGCTGTATTAAAAATAACAATGATATTTCATGATAGAAGATCAGTGTGGTTTTAGAAGCTGAACAGCAAACCTGAGCATGTTTATCAAGCCAGTGTTTTCAAAATCTTTCAGTAAAAGGCTCTATACATCTTACTGTATCATTTTTTCCACCCAAAAGGGCCTGATTTTTTTTCAAGCTGAGCACTGTCTGAATAGCTTCCCGAATGTCTTTGTTTAGGTCTGGTCTATAGATCCCACCTCACTCCCACTGATGTTAAAAGGAAACTCTCTTAGCAGACATCCTGTGGGACGACAATACGCAATTCTGTATTTGCTTCCAGCATCTCACATCCACCCCACCAGACGTTGTGAATAACTCTTATATCTGGTAACACATTCTTATTTGTGAGCAACAAGGCTTGTAAAGATATTGTTTTTAAAGGTGTTTTTCTATTAGGACATTGCCAAATCTCAATTACCTACTCCAGTGTTAAACCCAGAGTATGAAACAGTGCAAATAAATAGAAAATCAGATGAAAGCTGTGCATAAATGTAGGTTTAATCTGAATCAGCTGCCTCAGTAAAACTCACAAGTATGCTCTCCAGACTGGATTCCACTGAGAAATATCTATGGTACATAAATGCCATCTTATCAAGTGTGCCATTCTCCCACGCGATCACCGCTCCTGTAGTAAAGACAGAAGTATGGTCATCCTTTCCACCACACATCCTCTGGCAGAAAGCACAGAGAGTAGTGGAAATTAAGTTCTCTAGTATATATTTGGCTAAGATGCTAACAATACCCTACAGTAAATTCCCTGGAAGATTTCAAATGCTGAGGTGACAGGCAGCGTGGCTGAGGCAGTGATGGGGGGAGAAAGACACTGCACTGCTAGGAGAGAGCCATAGCTCTGTTTCAGTCAAATCTGACCTACTTTAATGAAATCAGGTCATCTGTGAGCTCTTCATTACCCCCAGACTAAACAATGCAAAACATAGCAGCCAATGTCTCTGCCTGTTCAGAGTGCCGCTAATTCTCATTACAACATTGTTATGTATTCCTTAATATATATTGACTTAGTCATCTCACCACACCAAAGCTGGCAAACAGCACTGGGGGAGGAAGGAAGGTAAACATGATTACTGACTTTGTGGAAAAAAAAAAAAAAAAAAAAAAAAAAAAGCAGGGTAAACACAGCCAGGCCTCCAGAACGTGTCCTCAAGGGAATAGGGAAACAAAAGGAGGCACAACTGTCTCAGGACATTA